>NC_090930.1:1284568354-1284872878 GCF_040938575.1 Ambystoma mexicanum | reverse complement strand
ATGGGGTTCAGAAGCCCGGCAATAACACCACCCAGAATGGGCAATTACCGGCCCATTCAATTCGTAATGGCCGGTTATTGCCCAATCATGGGTGGCACTGCCGGTAGCGAGTTTGGTCGTAGCCGTGCCTGTAAAACAGGCACGGCTACCACCAAGCTCGTAATGAGGCCCATTGTCTGGTAGCTGTTGGAGAAGAAAGGGAAGTGTGGGTGTGCAGACATTCAAATGTATATGTGTGCAATATGCATGAGTGGTTGAATAAGAGGGTAGGAATATACATGGAAGTGTGTCACTGTGTAATGGCCTCTAACCTTCGGTTGGGGACAGTATCGTACTATGTGGGGATTGGTATAATGGTGGTGACATAATAAACACTGAGCACCTATAGAGGTGTCACAAGTAACAATAAATTACATACTGGTGGGTTGACGCAAATCTATATTCTACAATATAAGAATAGTGCACTCTCCTAGTAAGACATAAAACACCACAATGGTATTATACTTTTGTGTTTGTGTATAAATGGATGGCTTACTATATGAATGTGGACTTGGGAGCATAAGCATATTTTGTAAGGGGGTAGGTGGGTTATTTGCAAGTGTATTGTATGACGTCCTATTTAGCAAGTGTGTGTATTAGTGTAGGATTCATTTTGAAAATGGAGGACTTCTCATTGTGGAAGGATGACAAAAAGTTTCAGAAAGATATATAAACTGCAAAGCAGAATGTTTTTGTGTGTGCATTTGCATGTACTTTTCTACATACATGTGATTGCTACATGAGTGGAGCCATTGTTTATGTTCTTTAATTTCCTTATGCGCATTTATGAACGTTACTGTTGTCAATGCACACATAATTTTTTTTCCTTTTTTAAGTAATGTTGCAATTTATTATATGTGAAAGGTTAGTGGCAGGAAACTGTTGTTATGCATGCAATGTATGCACTTGGCTTAGTTTGGTGGGATACGCTGACAGATGCTTTTCTGTGTGATTTTTACAATTTTCATAGCAGGTGCGTTAATGGGGGTAAGCATCATAAAATTGACAGAACGAAAGAACAGAGTAACCGTTTGCATATAACAATGGCTGTTATGGGCAAATGCCAACTTTCCCAGCACCTACCACTGTAGGAGCCATTTCACGGTTGGTGATGGGAGAAATAACAGTATGCATTTTCAATACGTTATGGAGATTCAGTGGCAGGTATCCTGTTGCGATGGATTTATAACACAGTTGCAAATGTACTGTACAAAAATTAGTGATACCTGCAGGGCATGGTGATGAGTGGCGATGCCTATGAATGTGGATGCAGAACTCGTAGATGGTTTTACAGTACTTTCCAGTACAGGTGATTTTGATTCACAGGACACTTGAACTCTGCATGCTTAATGGTTAGTATGGACTGTTCAACAGAGATGTTAGCGTTAGATGCATCTTGGATGTAATTGGTGGATGCGTGTGTGACCGTTTAACAGTAGCCAATGAGGGAGTGCTGGAAAAAGACTACTGGAAAGGGAAGGAGGACTGCCCCTGTTTTACTGGGGCGCGGCCCTCGCGGTAGTTGGGAAAACACACATGCTACATGCTGTCCTTCTTAATATGCTTGCCATGGAAATGGGACTACGAATTGTCAAATCAGGTGTATGTCTGCTTTTCTGTTCCATGCTGGGATGTTCTTCTGTTCCCATGAGAACCTTAGTGCTTCTAATGTGACGTTTGTCAGTGGAGCTGATATATTTGTTTTCCTTCTATTCCCCAACAAATACCAACCAAAAAGGTGTTTCTTTACACGTCGCTTTACAAAATAAATAACACTTTTTACAACTGCCAAAAAAGAGGGGATTCTCTATGCTGCTTCAAATGTGTTTGTGCACCCACACACACAGAGCAATATGTTTGGCAAATCCACAGCATTTGCAGTTTCGCACGTGCTACATCCGGGTCTTTTCAGGGTGGCTGGCATGGAAATGGGACAGTGCAGGAGTTGGGATTGGTCAATAAGATTTCCTGGGTGTGGTGTGTAACAACAGTTTGTGCCAGAAGGTGTGTTTGCAAATAGGAGTGCACATGGCTACGGGCATGGTTGTACTATTTAGTAGGTGGACTATATGGCTTTTGGGCGACTCTTAGATACATTGGGTAAAAGTTTACGCCGAATGCTGTGCACTTCTATAATATCGATGTCCACTGGTACGGAATACGTGGGATGAAGTGGCTGCATGTGGGCCCTCTTTGTGCCAATTTGGTGATGCTCGATCATTCAGATATTATTATTGTTCATTGTGGAGGGAACAGTTTAGGACATGTTAGATGCATCTCACTGCAGTTTGCAATGAAGGAGACATTTTGTCAGCACATGGTAATGTTTCCAAAGTCGCACATCATTTTTGTTGCATTGCCGAGAGAGAGATGTGGCTGTGTTCTTCCTCGTGTGGGCCACAAATTGAGAAAGCGCGGTGCAATGTGAACAAGGCTGTTTGTGCCTTTTTGTGAGACATTGGCATGTTCTCCTTCCACAACGATAACATTACGTTTCATGGTAGCAACATTTTCTGTTCAGATGGAGTTAATCTGACTGATGCTGGCAATGAGCTGTTTCTCTGTATTATCCAAAATGCAGTGCATCCCTTTCTGCAAGTTTAGCAAGCATTTCCCCTGTGGGTGTTCACCAAAGCCAACCTGACAAACACAAACAGCAGAAAAAGGCTCTTTTCAGAGCCACCACTTTGTTTTGGGAATGCGCTTATGCTTTTATTGAAATTCCATTTTTAAACAGTGGAAGGTGTCTCTCAAAAGATCCTTTTGTCCCCCCCCCCCTTCTGGTTGTGTTGAATTTTTCTTGTTGTTCTAAGACACACCAAAGAAGGAAAGGAATGGACGGCAGGTTGGGCAAAGGGTACCAACTACAGACAGGGATAAGAAACTGCAAGTGGAGAGCAGAGGTTGTTGGGTGGACTTTCTTGGGTAGGGGGCACTCTTTGTCATACTCTCAGATTGAAACTTCCAAAGCACTTTGAAGTTGTTCCCCCCTGCACAGTGACGCATCGCAGTACATGCACAATACAGTGACCTTTGAAAGATATGGGTCTGCTGCGGTGCATATGGCTTACAAGGCTAGTTGTGGGATGCGCTGGCCCACTGGAGTGTCCCTAGTCATAGCAGGAGCAGATGAGGAGCTTGCTGCAGAGGAAATTAACCTACTGCCTTGTTCGAAGGGGACAACCCTCCAAACAGCTGCTTTGTTGTTTGATTTCAGAAGCCGCCACGTGAAGGTGGTGCCGTAGCTGTACATGCCAGGTTTTCCGCGACTGAGTACTATGTTTCCTTCAGTGCATTTCACCTAGTTAGCACGAGATTTGGGAACATCTCCTACAGTGGTAAATAGTTTGCACAACCATGAGTCACGCTGGCTGCAGGCAATGGGGAATCACTCTACTTCATCCTTGTTTCCTTCTTGATCTCCATTTACATTACGATACCTGTTCCCTTGTTCAGGTCCTTCAGAAGGAAGCGGTTGTGGTGTTGGTGAGGGTGTGAGTGCTGCTGAGTCGGAGGCAGTAGGAGCAGCTTTGGTGGCCATTACTTGGAAAGGTAGTTTCGAGGCACAGAATTGGTCATAAGGCAATTTCTACACGAAGCAATGTGCACTGCTGCTCTGTTCTGGAAAGCCAAACACGGATTGCAGTGTAATTGTGGGGGGTTGGCCTTTTATAGGACTGTTGAGGAGCATGAGCAACCAGAAAATGGCCCTAAATCTTTCCCAAAAATAAGTAGATGCAGAAGGCAGAGTGTAGGACCTCTGTAAGGCTGGACTTTCACAGTAGCACTGCATACATTACAGAAAATAGTACTTTTTTTAATGTGCATGGGCCCGGATCGTGTGCGCCAAATAAGGGCCCATGCGCAGCATGCTTCTGTTCCAATGGTGACGTTGCAATTGTTCTCCACTGGGACAGCTGTCCATGGGTCGAATATTGGCCAGAATATTTTGTGCCCATGTGCATATGTGTTCTACGGATACCCTTGGGATCTCTGGACTACTTAAAAAGTACTGTCACACGTGCCACAAACATTTCTAAACAAGCTGGGTGTGTGAATGGTACAGTAGGTGGGATGTTCACGTGCAAAGGTACCCGCAGGACGTGGGTGGCCAATTCCACCTACTAAAAGTACATCACACGTTTCTTCGGATAGCTTGGCCAGGGGTGGTGTCACCAGGCATCAGCAAAGATACGGTCCTACAACTACTTACAGGTGGTTCTGTGGATGCGGACATGCAGCCCATAGTGCCGTCCTATGGATGCTTCCATTGTGTTTGCGCACAGGCCAGCCAGGTGCGGCAGTCATAGGACTCCTCCATTTTCCTCACTCGCGATAATCTCCAACAGTACTTTGCCCCTCAGAGTTATAATGGGCTTGTTAAAACAAAGGAGAAGGCACATATGAAATCAGCAAAATGGGGGACTACAAACAGATACATGTACCTGGGATTTCGGCATTTCTACAAGTTGATTGTGCGGGGAGGAAGGGATTGAGGTCTCATTAAAGCGTCTCTCATGACACAGAATTAGCAGGGATCGCGGGATGGAAAATGGGGAAGGGGGCATTTGCAGGTGGGGCAGTGGTATCTTATTTTCTCCATAATATGTCCTTGTATGAAATTTTTCAAGATGATAAAATTGTTCAGCAATTCATCCATTTTGGTGTCCAGGTGGTCCAGTTTGCTATTGACAGTGTTTCCTTCAGTTCCTGTGGCCGTATGTTGCTGAGGAAGAGGTGCCGTTTGTGGTGTACTCCTTTCTATTCCCATATGTTCTGTTAAAGAAAAAGAAATGTTTGGTATACATGAACTAATCTATTCTAATGGTGTTACTTTTCACACTGCGTTCCCTACCTTAAGGGTTACTATGGTCACTCATTTCTTCTTGTGGGTAATTCTCTTCCAGCCATGCAAGGGTGCTTGCAATTGCAGTAATTCTGTTACTTTTCACAACGCAGTGCCTACCAATGGGGTTATCATCCTCACTTATTTCGTCATTTGGGGAATTCTCTTACTGCCATTCCAGGGTGGTTGACATTGCTGCGCACAAAAAGAAAACATCATGCTTTCCTACTATTGTACACTGCAGGACCTGTGCAATTATACGGTAAACTTTGGTGCGCTTACCACATTGCAGTGACGTTCTGCTCTCACTAGTTTGCAAGCCTAACTCTGCCTCTTCGTTCTTTGTTCCTGTGCAAAGCAGCTGTGCGGTACAATTGTTGAAGGCAGACAATACTTATCTTGTTGGTGCATTCCATTATGCTGCATACCGTATGCGTTTGCGTTGTGTGTTTCTAAAGTACAGAGTTTGTACACCTACTGCATCTTCCCTTCCAATTCACGTACTTGATATGATAAAGGAACATTCTGGTTACAGTACCCTACTAAAAACCTATGAAATTCACTGACAAAAAAACTTTGTTAAAGGGACATTATGGTTCATGTGCCCTAAGAAAAACCTATCAACTTCAGTGCAACAACTATTTGAACAGGACATTTTAGTTACTTTGCTCTAATAAAACTTATTAAAAAACACAACATTGCACTTGTCAATCAAATGAAACTATCTATGGGGAGGTGAGGGGTGATGACGATGGGATATGGCAATAAAAATCCAAAAATCAGGTGTTTTTTAATCTCTGAAGTCTGTGAACATCTCAGATGTTCAGGGACATCCATGCCTATTTCTGCATTACAGGGTCAGTGAAAAGTAGTCATTGGATGGCTTATAACTTGGCGCCACTCAATGAAACTGCATGAAATGTTGCAATATCATTTAGAACTGACCTTGAATGTTTGTTCAAAGTATGATGCTGCTTTGCTAAGAGGGGGCACATTTAGAGGGGGGTACCAAAATATTTGAAAGGTTTATACATTTGCAGTCATTTGATGAATCTGCATTAACGTTTGCAAACAGATTTTAGATATTTTTGCAAATATTGGTGGGATTTTGTCAAGAGGAGGTCGAATTAGAGAGGCGTCTCAACATTTATAGATGGCTTATAACTTTGTTGTTGTTTGATGATTCTGCACAATAGTTTTCAGAAAGATAACAGACCAACCCTGAATGTTTGTGGAAAGTCTGAATGTATTTTGCCAAGTGGGGGCTAAGTTATATGACTATTTCCTGTATGTACATTTTGACACTTTTCAAAAAATAAAAACAGGGAAGGATTTGCAGCAAACTCATTCAAGGAGCATTGGCAAGGTCCCGAAAGCATTGTTTTGCAAATGTGTCCATGTTTTATTTTTTGAAAAGTATTAAATCCTTTATTGTGATTGGATAAGCTAGTTATGTGAATTACTAGTGAAGTTCTCTATTCATGTCTGAAGACAGTCAGGAACATATCTACATGATCGTACCTCTCTCTTCTTTCTTCACAGTACCTAGTTCGTAATAGTCATTTTAAAAGATTTTGTAAATTGAAATTGAAAACAAATAAAGTAATTGGATGAGTGGGAGGGAAAATGAGTAAAACATTTGATTCTCAAATTGGTGGAGACTTCCACGTGCTTCGCTGAGTCAGTGGGCCTCATTTCGAGTTTGGCGGCAGCCATGGAGCTGTTAGCTCCATGGCTGCGCCAAACCGGGCTCCTTTACCGGTTCCCTGAATGGGGAATTACCAGGCCATTCCGAGTTCAGAGGGCCCGGTAATTCCTCCCTCAGGGAACCCAGGCCCGGACCTTCCCCATTCCCATTTGAGCCCCCATAGGGCTCAATGGGAATGGGAGAGGGAGCCAACAACGGCCGATTACGACCGGCCTGTTGTTAGCTCCATGGTCTCCTTGCGGGACCCGGTAACAATGCTTGGTTTTGCCAGGCGTCCTTACTGGGTCCCGCGAGGGGACCTCGTAATCATGCGGAATGGTGTTAACGGGTCCGCATCCATTAGCGGAACCCGTTAACCCATTCCGCACAGGTCGTAATGAGGCCCAGTGTTTGTGCAGGGTTTGTAAAAGTTGATTTTCAGATTTTTTATGTTTGATTTGGTTGAAGGGAGTATGTGAGTGGTAAAACAGAGATAGATGAGTGGCATCAGTTCTGGAAAAGATATTTTGTGCATGGAGATAAATCTGCACTATATTGCATGACTTGTACATCATTTAAATATGCTAATTATGCAATCTACAATATGTGAGATAATGGGCCTCATTACACGGTATGCGGTAACTATGGCGCTATTAGCGCCATGGTTGCTGCCGGTATTTTACTGTGTCCGCCTTGGTGGATGGTGGAATTACCGCCCTACTCCAAGGTGAGCGGGGGCGGTAATTCCCCATTCACCAAGGCACTTCCCCATTCCCATTTTTGCCCCCATAGGGCTCAATGGGAATGGGGAAGGAGCTAATTACGGTACCGCAAATTGCAGTACCGTAATTAGCACCAAGGTGCCTTTGCGGGCCCGTTCCTTAACGGCTGGTAAAACCAGCCGTTGAGGTCGGGTCCCGCAAAGGGACCTCGTTGTAAGGCGGTAAGGGTTTACCGGTACCGGTGCCCTTACCAGTACTGGTAAACCCTTACCACATTCCGTGTAATGAGGCCAAACCAATGGCTAATAGCACCATCGTTTACCGCCTACCGTGTAATGAGGTCCAATGTCTTTTTGTTTGTAAATTGAAACCCAGAAGTAATATAGTACTGGATAGAGTAAGAAGGAAAAGGAGTACCACTTTAGATTCTTGAATTGGTGTAGTCATCTGCGCAGTTCTCAAAGTCAATGTTTGTACATAGCTTGCAAAAGTTGCTTTTAGAAACTTTTCAATGTTTCAATTGATTGAAGGAAGGATGCGAGGGACATACATGAGGTAAGTGAGTGTTGTTAGTTTCAGTGTGCACAGAGATAAACATGCACTATTACTATTTTGCATGACTTCTCAATTCATAAAGTACTGGAACATGTAAGAGGGAGAATGAGTAGGATGGATCTATGGATATTAGTTTGAGATTTGTGAGGAGTGGTACGCGATCCATCCACCAGACATGTTTTTCAAACAGGCATAGAGGTCTGTACAACAGGCTGTTACACAGGGATTGTTTTATCTGAATATGTTGTTACAATGAGTGCACGCAATACAAGAAATGTACTTAGGGTGACACCAAGAGATCTTGGTGTATCATATAAGTCACTGGCCAGTTAAGGTAGCAGCGTTCAATCTTGAGCAGAAATCATGCTGTAAACACCTAATGGGGCTTATCATGCGTCTGGTGTTAGTTTTTCTGTCTTTGCCTTGGTTGCACCATGTGGCGGTATGACGGCATGTTCCTGTTCGTACAAATTTACATTGTCACTCGCTTCATGGTAATGTATTGGATTCATATGTTTTGGTCTGAAAATTGGTTTGATGTCATCCCTGCGATCTGTGCCCCTGACCACCCTCTCACGTTAATAACCTTCGGGTACATTAACATATGCATTACTGGAAAATGTTTTGCACAATTTGATGCTGGTTTTTGTTAGTACTTTGTTTGTGAAATGTATGGTCTTGCCTTGAAAAAGACTGTTCATGGTCGAAACACGTGTCAGCAGACTTACCTTGAGCTTGAACAGAGGAATATAATACAATAATTCATGAAAATTATTCTCATTGCATTCAGCTTATTCATTTGCTTCAAGAGTGTTATCAAGCTGTTGAATTTCCTAATTTTTGCAATAGCAGCGCATTGAACTATTGGAACTACCCTTTGTTTGTCTAGTTTCTATGTAGTAGGCCTGAGGTACCTACTAGTTCCACTGTAGTGCAGCAGATAGTTTTGCTTCTTTAATGACGTTTCCTACCTACACTATTTGTCCGAGCGCTACCGACACCTGGCACACCTCAAACTTACTGTAGTTTTCTTATTTTCAAAACACTGCCTAATAATTATTTCACCAGGGTCCCTAACGGTAAACAAATACTGGACTTAGTACACTCTGCATCATTGGCTCATACTCTCCTGTGATATTCTATCTACAATATCACTCATATGTCCTTTTGGCTGTGTTTCATATTATATTAAACATGCAAATAAAATACAATACATTCCGTTAGTCTCACAAAGTAAAACAATGTACTATGACTAACTTTGATTTGAGATTTTTCTTACTGCATATCTTATCTCTCTATGCATGCCAAATCAATGAGACTGAATGCATAAGAAATACACTGAAAATAAATTACCTTTTCGAATTATTGTTCTTTATCATTGACTAGAACTATGCAAGTTACACAGAATGACATATGCGCCCACGTTGTAATTCACAACATAAACAAGTGTTTAGCTGTGATAAAGTGCAGAGCTCTGCCTGTCAGCAGCCTTGAAGTTTGCAACAAAGCTGGCAAACTGAATACACTGTGACTTGCAGCAAAACTTAGAGAAATATAAACACAGCTTTACATGCACATTTAATTTTATTTCACGAATGCAGCGCCTAAAAATTAACCAAATTAGTTAACCCATGCTACATAGTCTGAAACAGCCACTTCACATGCGCCTCAATTAACAACATAATTACCTAGGTCTGTTGGCAATATTCCCAGACTCAGCTTGACAGTGACCCAGGGTCAATCACAGATAAGGTCGCTCGAGACTGTGGCTCTTCTAATGACTGCCAACCCAGGATAGAGACAGTATCAGCCCTGAAGACCCATAGTGCCATAGATAGAGAGAAACATGCCACTATGATGATATGAGTGAATATGTCCGGTCAGGGCAGTTATTGGCTCTGTTAATATCATTGGGCTAATGTTAAGGCAGCTACTTCCTTTGGGTCTGTCATCTGGCATCGGGTTTTCTATGACCTACATAATAAAAGTCTTGACTAGAGATAAGTGTGGTTTTGGGTATGCCTTTTACGTGTTAAAGAAGATAGTATTGAAAGTGAAATATTTGAGTGTGATACTTATGTTTAATTATGCTATTCACTGTAGCTTAGGTTTAGGCCATAAGTAAGTGTTAGCATGAATGCCATTGAGAGGGTAAAACATGCCACTATGATAATAGCAGTGGATATTTCTGGGCTGGGGAGTTTTTTGAGTCTGTAATATCATGGGGTAATGTTAAGGCATTTGCTTCATATGGATCTGTAGTTTGGCATCAGGTTTTCTATGACCTAACTAATCAATGTCAGTAATAGATATGATTGTAGTTTTATGTATGTCTTAGTGTGGTAAACAGGATAGTATTGAAAGTCAAATATGTGAGTGAGGTCCTTACTTTTAACGATGTGTTTCACTGTAGCTTAGGTTTAAGCCATAGGTAAGTGTTAGAATTAGTGCCATGGAGATGGAGAAACATGCAACTATGATAATAGCATTGAATATTTATGGGCAGGGGAGTTTTTGTGTCTAATTATATCATGAGGAAATGCTAAGTCGCTTGCCTTCTTTTGCTCTGTAAGTTGGTATCAGCTTTTGTACTACCTAACTAATAAAGGTAAGTAACAGAGAGGTTGTATGTATGCGTATGTGTGGTAAACAAGATAATATTGAAAGTTAAACCTGTGAGTGAGGTAATTATTTTTAATATTGTTTTTCACTGTTGCTTAGGTTTAAGCCATATGTATGAGTTAGCATGACTGCCATGGAGAGGGATGAACTTCTGGTCAGGGCAGTTATTTCGGTCTTGTAATGTGATGAGGTAATGTTAAGACATTTGTTTCATTTGGGTCTATCAGCTTGTGTTAGGTTTTGTGTGACTTAAGTAAAAAAAAAAGTCAGTAACAGAGATCATTGTGGTTTTATGTTTGCTTTAAAGTGGTAATTGCTGTGGTTTTCTTTCTACGTTTCCTGGGCTCCCCCGCTTGGGAGACCCTGGGAAACTTATAAAGAAAACCACAGCATTTATAAATACAACTTTTTATGTATAATTGCTGTGCCTTTTCTTGTAGACAAGTCCAGGCAATTATGAATACTTTGCCGGCATCCGGGATAGTATTCATAATTGCTGCGATTTTCTTTCGACTTTCTTTTCTAGTTTCCCACGCATGATAAACTAGAAAAGAAAGTAGCAGCAATTATGAAAACACTGCCGGCAGCCGGCACAGTATTTATAATTGCTCTGCCTTTCATTTTACATTTTCTGTGCTTCTCTGGGTTTGGGGAGCACAGAAAACAAACATAAAATAAAAATGAAGGCCGCCTCCTCTCCATGTTAAGCTCTGCTTTGGCTGTAGTAACCAGTAAGCAAAAGCTCCCAGTAGGGGGCTTTTGCTGCTTGATTATTGCCACCAGATTAGAGCTTAACATGCACAGAGGAGGCTACTTGAATTTACAAAACAACTCATTTGCTCAAAATTTTACATAGGAACTTTCTTTCAAAATAAGTTTTACATATATTTTTGATTATTGCCCATCTTTTGGGTCAATAAAAATTTTGAGCGCAGTATCCCTTTAACCGGTGATTGCTCAATATTTAAAGTGTAAATGTGCTCTTAGGCCAATCTGTTTGTGATTCTCAATTTGAAAGAGTTTATTTTTTTCTGTTTATATCATGGATTGATGTATATATTAAGTGATGATTTCAACATGAGACAATCGATAACCAAGAATCTCTCTTTATCCATGGGATATAAATCCCTGTCTTTGAAAAACAGCTATCTAATGGAAACTTATCTTTGCAACATTGTGAGACCAAGATCTAGAGCACTCTATCTTAAACTATGACTGGACACCTTGCCTCTAGCCACTGTTAGAGGCAGATGAAACGAAGGTGGAGTTCACCCCTGACCCATTTGTCAGAATAAATGCAAACCACTGCAGCCCTTATGAGTCCCTAGTACGCTGATATCCGCTGGAGGTATTTGAATCTCTGCCTCAAAAACAAAGACATTCAATCATTGACAGGAGCTGAAGAAATCTGCCTACAGGGCGATTCAATAGACGTTATATATGCAATATCCACATTTGAAGAAAAGGCCTGTCATAGGAGAGAAAGATACCTAAATAATGTACCTCAAGGAAGCCCATAACATGAGAAAGTGGTAGTGATACATTGGTTATACTACCCAAAGTGTGCTCAAATATGCTACCTGTGTGAGACCAAACTGTTTGTTGCTTCACCCTAAAAGACCTTGCTAAGCAACTGTTTATAAACTGTGATGATAGAGAGGTCATTCTTTTTTTTAAATAGCTGGTATGATGTACAGATGTACAGTTGTAAATGGCTTTTAACTGTATTATTGATTACTATGATGTATTGATATTTATATGCCATTTGTTTTTTATATTCTGTATGAACTTTTATGTTCTTCTGACCAGAATAAAGATGACAATGATGATGATATTGTTTGCTGTTGTTTTCATATTGCTTTTGCAATGTAAGTAGGCATGTTGATCAGTAGGAAGGGTGTTGGGGTATTTCTTGTAAATTCCTGTTCAGTGTTTGAAGTTAAGAAAATAATTGTGCACTTTATGTGAATGTGTTACATGTGTTGGGTATTTATAATTTATTTTAATCATTAATGGAGATATCCATTGTCGATGTACAACTTTATTTACAACTGCAATCAACATTTCAAAGATTTCACTGAAGGTAATGTATTTGATATTTTAAAAGTAAAGCATTGTAATGTTATGAAGTAAAGTTTAAAAAAAATTGTTGAAGGACAATATAATTGCATGTAAATGCATGGCGGTTAAATGAAGGGAGTATAGTCATTAAAGTGTTTCCTTGTTATTTACTATTGTTTGTAGCATTGGTTATTTGTATGGGACCTATGCAGAAAAGATCACTGTGCCCAGTCCTGGGATGCAGTCCTGGATAAAGGCCATTAAATGGGTGCAGATCATGCTTGGCATAGGCATAGGTTTAAGCATGATTGCCCTATGATCAGTGTCAATATGCCAGACGATGGATGAAGATCAATGTATCATGTTCTGTGTTTTAAAAACTCTTTTTTCATTGAATATGGTGTTTTTGTGTTTTGGGTTAGACCTATTTCTCATGAAAAAATATTTTACAAAAAACAAGATGGTCTCTGCCATAATAAATAGAAATGGGATGTAATCCCTTATCTATTTTCTTGTCAGTCGCTGAGGATGGGATATATTATTGGAACTGTAGCTGAAAGGTGTGGTTTAATAAGCAAGTGACAAGGGAGGGAGAGAGATCGAGAAAGAATGTGTATTTTTTTGGAGAGGTAGGGGAAGGGTGGTGGCACAGGTAGGCAACAGGGAGATAGATGCTCCCTTTCGATTAACCACAATTAAGATGGCAGTATCTGGAGAAGGGCATTGGGTGTCTGGAACTCACATATAGTACAGTGTGTGTTGTTGCTTGTGTTTCCAGTCATCTGATTGGTTGAGTGGTTTTCCCTAGCTGTACAAAATTGTACATTATTTATTTTATTAGTATCAGGTGGGGTGAGCGGCGTTTGGCAGACTCACAGCCAAAAAGGAGGCTCAGAATGAGGTTTACTTCATGGCAAAACATCTGCTCTGAGCCTCCTTGGAAGTGGCAGGCTGCCATCTTCCCTGCCAGGTATTCAGGTAACTGCTCCATCCGGCCCCTGCTCCCTTTCCCCCACTCAGTATTTCTGGTACATCACTGTGTATCAATGACCACCACAGAAAGTGAGAAGGGAGTATGTGTAGTTTCACTTTTCCTTATAAACGCAGGCTATCTTAGTATGTAGTTTATTTTTAAGTTGAGAAATGGTAACCAAACATGCCGATAGTTATAGCAATAAATGACTCTGTGCGGTGGCTTTCCTCAGCCTTATAAGTGGGCTGAACATTACCGGGCCCAATAAAGCCACTGTCCATCCAGGTTTATTTCTTAAATAGAGTAATAGCAAAAATACCTGTATGATATTTGTTAGTTGAAATAGGTGTCCCTTTTTGAATTATTCATTTACTGAAGAAGTGATACAAGATTCTACCAAGGGAAATTATGTTATATTTTGAATTAGTAGCCCAAATGTGCACCTAAGCCAATCAGATTGCTCGGAACGTGGTCTGAACCAGGCGGTATAAGCCTGAGTTCTGAGCTTCACATAGCTGCCAGTGCAGTTCAAACCATTTTCCATCCCTCCCCCCAACAATTCTGCTTCTGTTCCTCTCCCACTTATCTGAATAGCTTGGATAGGAGAGGAGCAGTGCTTTTGTGCTGCAGCACCATTCCTCTCTTGTCCGCTGGGCACCGTGGAAATAGAAGAGGGCTCTAATTGGAACCTGCTTCCATTTGCATAGCAGCCATGTGAGATTACTCTTTCTTTGGAAGAAACAGATAGCACTCGTAAACTAAAATTAAGCAAATCAAATAGGTAAACATAGTTCTGCAAAACGGTGTCCAGTTAAAGTACCGAATACAAAAAGATTGAATGCCAAAGGGTCAACTCAATTTGACCTAAAAGAAACGGGTCACATTTTTTTTTTAAATATATATTTTTTGTTGGGTTTCCGTTTTGGAAAAAAAAGTGTTTTGTACCACAAAAAAGGTGCTTTGGGGGGGAACCCCCCAAACAAAGAAAAAAAAATGACCCTTTGGTTTTTGGTCCTTTTGATTCGACCCTTTGGTAATTCGATCCTGTGCATTCGAAACTTTGACCTAGAACTCCTGCAAAACAGTTTTAATGCTTTGAAACAGCATTAAAGAAAATATAGTCATAGAAATAAACAGTGGTTTATAGATGTGCACCATAAGATGTTTTACCATCTGGTGTTTTAAAATGTTTTGAAACTGGTACAAAGAAATATTCCTTCCACAATTTAAGCAAAAAGGAACTTGAAACTTTAATAGAGAAATGTTGTTTTAAAAGAATGCTGATTATTTGGAGACTCAAACACATGAAAGGTTGAAAAAAGTCAAAGATGTGCTTTTAAAGAGTTGTTATTCTAATAGAAGGGTAACTGCTTAGAATTTTTCTGAAGGGTATGGAGACAAGTGGTTGCACACTTCACATAGTGAGCAGTATTTTAGTAAATGTTAGCATCAACATTGTACAGTAACTTTGACATTGTCTGAGTTTGGTTGAGGTTATGAGGTTTGAGATGTCATTTTGGGGACTTAGAAAGTGAGAGGCAGTGGGTGCCTACAAATGAATATAATGCAGGTACTTCAAATGCTTCACACTTGAAGCCTTTCATGCAGTGTATGTTACTGTGCAACATTCAACAGCAATCATGCACAATTTTGAGATTGTTTCATACTGATTTCCACATGAGCAAAAGTGAGAAAAACAGATCAAAATGCTTCAATGTGTGGATCATTCTGAATTAAGAGAATTCACTGGTTTATGGGCCACTCTATAGCAGGTTTAGCTGATGATAAATGTTCTAGTACGTTTTAGCACATATGCATGCTTGCAGTCCATCATACTGAAACATGTCACCTAATTACTGACTTACACCTTTGTAAGGCACCAACTGTTTCACTTAGAGCTTTGAAAAAAGCATGGATTTGTATTATGTTGGATGAACTGAACATGGTAGTAACATCATTACAGGATACATACTTGGGATCAGACACATTATTTCAGGAGACTGCTATTGGAGCAGGTGAAATTAATGTCATGCTTTCCAAAGAAGGAATATGTGACAAATATGGAAAAGGTATGTCTCTGTTTGAATCAGTTGCCAGTCAAAAGCCAAATAAAGTTTGTGTCTCATTGAATCACATTCTACATGTCAGAAGTAAAAAAAGTGGATATTGAGAGGAATGAGCAGCCTGACAGAGATGATGAGTGGAAATCACTCTTTTTGTATTTGTTTGCTGAGGGACATTTTGAGATGTGTAAGTATTGTTTCAGTAGAATCATACAATGTGTTGTACCCTCAGGGAGTGTTTTGAGCAATGTTGACGTGTATGCTATTCCCTCAGCTCCAAAGAACCTGAATAAGTTTGAGTTATTCAACTATAAGCAACTGATCCATTTCAGGATATAGTCAGGTTGGAGACAAGAGTTTTCACAGTTTCCATCAAAAGCACTTGTGCAGACAGTGAAATGTAAAGTTGTGTATTTACAACTCAATTCCAAAGAAAATGTTCAGAATTTGTTGTCAGAAGGCCAATTGAAGATTCATTGTTGATATTAGTAAATGGTATAGCAATACAAATTAAGATAACAAATTTGATGGAAAATTGTTGATTTGAAAAAGGACAAAGGAGCACTTGCATATTTTGCAAGGAATAGTGAGTTTTATGCTGATCTTCAGATTGAAGGAGACATTCCACTTCTTGGTAAGCATGTAATAGCAGGTGGAAAATGTCAGCGTTTTAGTGATACTGAGGATTCCAGTTAATATGAGCACTACATTATTTATTTATCCTTTGAATTCTCTAGCAGTAATGGGCAATACAACTGAGCTAAATAAACTACAGCAAGTGAAGGGTTCATTGATTAGTTTGTGTGCAAAGGGTTTAGAGGCTCAATGTTTCCAAATGCTTTTTACTTCTGGAAGAGGTGATCAGTTGGATGAACACCATTCACCCATTTTCCATTGGAATATCACTGTACACACATATATTGTGAGAACACACCATTCGGGACAAGCATAGTGTATATTTTCCACTTGCTGTAGAAGAGTGGGTTCTCCACTCTGCTATTCAGTGGCACACACACTGAAGATTGGCACTCATTTTCAAAATGACACTGCAAGTGAAGTGCTGTAGAAGGTGAAACAGAAGGAGTAGGTATTCGAAAGAAAGATGACCACCATTATTGCTAACATGCAGGGAACTAAAAGAGTACTGGTACATTCATCATTCAGAGGTCAGGTGTATGCTGCAAAACCTAGTCCCATCAATCAGGTTTGTAACTTAAAGTTGTGCAGAGTATGGATGGAATGATCTGGTGAAAGACACCACTCTAAAAGTGGGGTTGAGCACTTGACACCAGCTAAACTCTGTGCCATGGACCCTGTTCCTGTGTCTTCTTTGTCCACAATCTATGTAAGCTATGCTGTATTTCATATGGAGCAAAATAATTCTCCCCATGGACATGTTGAACATTTTTCTGGGAGGTAGGAATATCAAGCTCTTGGCGTACCTTGCATTCATTTTATTTAATGTTTGTGAGATGCCCCAAAGTTGGTGAAGATTCAGAGAGCAATGTTTTTGAGTTCATCTGTGTGTAAATATAATGAATTGCGTTTGAAGGTGTTATGTTAGCAAATGCAAAAGTGTAGTACATATTTCAGAAGAAAGTATAAGTGGAAAGGTACATATTACATAAGGTTTAGATTTAGCTTCTCTAGGCCTGCTTGTTCAGCTGGTCAAGTGAACAGTGTCATATTTTATGTTCGACACCTTGTGACTGGATAACCACCCAAAACACATAGGGGCCGATTCATGGAACAAACGTGCGCCGAAAATCTACGCGCAAGCAGGCGCAAGCAGGCACACGCAGGCGCAAGCGGAAAAAAAGAGGCGCACATGCACGCGTGCGATTCATGGAAGTCCCTGCGCGTGTCTTCCTCGGGATGTGCGCCAAACCCGTGCATGGCGCACACGTCACTGCAACATCCCGAAAGACGTGCGCGACGCGCACAGTGAAAGCGCACAACCTCTGCGCATACACTAGAAAGTGGGCGGAACACGGGGCGTAACGCGCGGAATGGGGAACAACTTGCGAAAACAAGGGCGTAACTGGGGATGTACTGCAGGGAAGCAGAGGGAACGCCCACACGCACCCGAACCACACGTATTCATGGAACCGAATAGGGCAAAGCCACGCACAGCGAAAGACACGCACAAGCCGATACACGTCCGCCACACGAAGGCAGGCGGTAGCGTCCCTGCGCATTACAAAAGTGGCAACATACAGCAATTGTGCGAGCGGGGCACGTGTATTTCGGGGTTGCGCGGGAAGTCACACACGCGATTGAGCGGGGTATGTGTATTCCGGGGGTTCGCGGGAAGTCACACACGCGATCGGGCCTGGGGGAGCGGGCTACGGGCCTGGGGGAGCGGGCTACGTGTATTACAGGGGTTCGCGTGAACTTTTTCACGCGATCGGGCCTGGGGGAGCGGGCTACGTGTATTTCAGGGGTTCGCGTGAACTTTTTCACGCGATCGGGCCTGGGGGAGCGTGCTACGTGTATTTCAGGGGTTCGCGGGAATTTTCTCACGCGATCGGGCCTGGGGGAGCGGGCTACGTGTATTACAGGGGTTCGCGTGAACTTTTTCACGCGATCGGGCCTGGGGGAGCGGGCTACGTGTATCACAGGGGTTCGCGTGAACTTTTTCACGCGATCGGGCCTGGGGGAGCGGGCTACGTGTATCACAGGGGTTCGCGTGAACTTTTTCACGCGATCGGGCCTGGGGGAGCGGGGTACCACTCACTGTCTGCCTTGCGTGTAGTAGAACGCGTAGCCAACACCCGCTGTGAAGTAATAGCGTGTGAACCCCAACGGATGGAAAACACACGCACCGCACGAAAAGCACGTACAGAACATAAAGGCACGCGGGATCTCCAAGCCCTGCCAGGGCAACGCCCGTGCGCAAAACGTCACAGACGTGCTTACGCTGTAAGGGCCTTTGGTCCAATGAAATCGCGTACGCGTGCTGACGCGCTTACGCGCTAAGGGCCTTTCCTCGAATTACACGCTGACGTGCAGATTTTTCACGTGCCAAATCACTCCGTATCAAGCTGGCCACGCGAAAACACACGGAAGACCACGCTCCTGCCCAGAAGGCCGAATTACTGCCCCCCAGTGCCCGAGCAGCCTCCCACGTGCCATCTGCTGCTGCCTGCCTGCCTGCTGCCACCGTGCCCTGCCATTTGGTGCCTGCACATCAGCCATCTGCAGGGGTCCAGTTGCTGTGTCCACCCCTGCTGGAACAGTAGACTCCCGACTGGGATACCATCGCTCCACAGCCCAGCCCCAGGACCCAGTTGCCCACCCACGCCTGCCTCGGGGGTCGCCATGTCGGGGCAAGCACCATCTGAGACCAGTGGCGACCCCCAGCCAGAGAGGCAGAGGGCCACCAGCTTCAGTGAGAAGGAAGTTGGTGTCCTGGTGGAGCATGTCCTGGGGCATTATGATGCCCTCTTCGGAAGACCACGCGCCAACAAGGAAGGACGGGAGAGGATCTGGGACGATGTAGTGGTTGCCATCAACGCGGAGGGGGTGGCAACCCGCGACATCAAGCACATCGAGAAGCGCTGGGAGGACTTGAGGTCCAGGACCCTCAATAAGGCCCGGCGCCTCGCGGAGGGGGGCCGGGCACGCCTGAGTGACATCCAGATGAGGGTCCTGGAACGCGTAGACCCAGCGCTCCACGCCCAGATCCTTCGGAGGCAGACCCATCTGGAGTTGGCCGGTAAGTGGCCAAGCATTGCTGTGTGAGACAGGGCATGTTGCAGTGTGCTGGTTGTCTGATACCTGCCTGTATGTGTGACATAGGCCATGTACGTATGTGTGTGTGCAGGGACATCATGGTCAGGCATGTGAGTACAGTGATGTGTTCTATTGCAACATGGGGGGCTCTGTGCGGAATGGACACATGGAAGCATGGCAGTCTCTGTTCCTGGACATGGGTGGGGGTGAGGGATGGGTGCTGGTCCCATGTACACGTATGGTGTCCATGTGTGTGTGTCTGACCTGCGTGTCTGTGACTTGTAAATGCCATGGATGCATGACACATGTCTGTGACAATGTTCAGATTCACTGATGCAGCCTAGTCATCCTTGTATCCACTGCGTCTGTGGTGTACGAGGCCAGATGGATGGAACTACGGTGAGGTGTGTGCATGTGATGGCAAGACCCATGATGCATGTGAGTTTAAAACCAACATTGAATGAATCATGAGTCCCTTGGTCATGTATGCCAATGTCCATGGCATGCGCCATGCCTGTTACTGTATGTGTTTTGCCTGCACTGACCCATGTGTTGTGGAGGGACATGATGGAAATGATGTATGACAGTGCCACTCATCTGCTGTTGCTTCCTGTCTAGGGGACCATTGTACAGTACCCTGATGCTTGTGTTCTATGTCTCCCTCTACACAGTGGCAAGTGAAGAAGAGGGCAGAGAAGGCGCTGTGGAGCAGAGCGGCGGGGATGCCGCCACGGCTGCAGCGGAAGGGGTGGGTGAGCCCCCACAGGGGCTTGCACCGGCGGAAGACGGCGTGGAGACATCCAGGTTGGTGGTTTCCACAGAGGGGGAGGAGGCCGCTACTGAGCCACACATGGGGCTTGGTGTGGGCATCCCCGCTGGTGCAAGTGGTGCAGTCCAGGGCCAGGGGCAGGAGCAGCACAGGTCGCCGTGGAGGTGCCTGTGCATGTCACTGTCCCTGACACTGTGACTGCACCACCATGCACCAGCAGGGATGCCCCATCCCAGGCCCGTCCGCAGGTAGGGGAGATGTCCATGTCATCTGACACTCCTCTACCTGCGGACGAGGGGACCCCTGGCTGTGTGGAGAGGGTCCTGATTGGTGTCGCGTTGCGCACAGCTGGCATTCGTGATGAGGTGCATGCTTCCAGGGAGGAGCATGCACATCATCACGAAGAGCACCGTGCGTACGTGAACCATTTGGGAGCCGCCATGGTCGGGGGTTTCCTACATGTGTGTGGCCTTCTGGCGACCCTCTCCTCCTCTGTGGGGGCTATGCGCCAGTCGTGCTCCATGCCATCTTCCGGCCCAGATGCCACCAGGGCCCCCTGTGGACCTGCCCCGACCAACGCAGCCAGCTCGGTGGGGACCCCATCCCTGCCACAGTCGGGAGTCGAAGGTCCAGCAGGGGTGGACACACCAGCAACTGTCCCCCTGCAGATGGAGGATGTGCCGGCATCATCTGGCAGGGCACGTGCACGACGGCATCGGTGGATTCCATCAGCCTGGATGCCGTCGTGCTGGCAGAGGCAGTGGCGTCGGAGGCAGCAGCAGGCTCGACGTGGGAGGCATCATGGCTCGGGGCCATCAAGATCAGAGGGGCAGGCATCGGCCGGAGGGCAGGAGAACCCTGGGATGGCAGTGTCTTCCGTGTGGGAGCAGTTGGTCCAGCGGATAGGTGCGGAGCGGCAGCGGGCGGAAGAGGAGCGGCTCACCATGGTCAGGGCGGAGTTCTCCATGCGTCGGGCGTTGAGGCGGGCTGAGTGCCTCGAGGAAGCTCGCAGGGAGTTTGAGCTGGACACGGGGTTGTCCCTGCGAGACCTCGGGGCCAGGACAGAGTCCCGCCTCCGGGACATCGACATGGAGTTCGATGATGCCCTGGCCGGCAACATCACAGAGTGAGCCGCAGGACTTGCCCGCTGCCATTGTATATAGTTCTTTAGTTAGTTAGTGTTAGGTTTCCTTTATTTTTTAAGTTTTTTTTGGACCGCTCGGACAATGGCCACTTTTCTGTATATATTTTTTTCATTAGTTAGTAGTAGTAGGCTTTATTTATGGTGTTGGGCTCATGGACCCTGGGATCTTCTTGTACATAGTTTGATGTTTGGAAAACATTTGTTGGATTTATATTTCTGTTCACCATGAGGCAATGGTTTTTCCTTATTTTTTCCCCCCATTATTTTGCTTTGGACTACATTAGTTTTTGGATTCCTTTGTTTTTTGATTTTTTCTATTAGTTCTCGGACATGGACCATTTGTTTTGTCATCCCCATTGTTGTGTGTTTATTTTCTTTACTTCATTTTCATCTTTAATACATATATTTATTACTTACATTTGTGGTATTTTCTCATTGGTTTCATGCATGTCATGATATGGGTTTTGACATTCACTTGCACCCATTGTGTATGTGTGTGTGACGGACATGTGTTCATTTACATACTTGCCATTGGGGTTGTATCATGTAATTGCATCTACTATGTGGGTGGATGCAATTCTTGGCTGGGTGTTTGTGCTGGGTATGCTGCCCATTACTGCCATGATTGTGTTTCGTCAGGACCTGGGGGCAGGGGGACATGAGTGGGGGCCTGCTGGGGGGTGGGGGTGCAAGGGGACATGGTTGGGGGCCTGCTGGCAGGTGCCCCACAGTGCTGGGGGGTGGGGGTGCAAGGGGACATGAGTGGGGGCCTGCTGGGGGGTGGGGGTGCAAGGGGACATGGTTGGGGGCCTGCTGGCAGGTGCCCCACAGTGCTGGGGGGTGGGGGTGCAAGGGGACATGAGTGGGGGCCTGCTGGGGGGTGGGGGTGCAAGGGGACATGGTTGGGGGCCTGCTGGCAGGTGCCCCACAGTGCTGGGGGGTGGGGGTGCAAGGGGACATGGTTGGGGGCCTGCTGGCAGGTGCCCCACAGTGCTGGGGGGTGGGGGTGCAAGGGGACATGAGTGGGGGCCTGCTGGGGGGTGGGGGTGCAAGGGGACATGGTTGGGGGCCTGCTGGCAGGTGCCCCACAGTGCTGGGGGGTGGGGGTGCAAGGGGACATGGTTGGGGGCCTGCTGGCAGGTGCCCCACAGTGCTGGGGGGTGGGGGTGCAAGGGGACATGGTTGGGGGCCTGCTGGCAGGTGCCCCACAGTGCTGGGGGGTGGGGGTGCAAGGGGACATGAGTGGGGGCCTGCTGGGGGGTGGGGGTGCAAGGGGACATGGTTGGGGGCCTGCTGGCAGGTGCCCCACAGTGCTGGGGGGTGGGGGTGCAAGGGGACATGGTTGGGGGCCTGCTGGCAGGTGCCCCACAGTGCTGGGGGGTGGGGGTGCAAGGGGACATGGTTGGGGGCCTGCTGGCAGGTGCCTCACAGTGCTGGGGGGTGGGGGTGCAGGGGAACATGAGTGGGGGCCTGCTGGCAGGTGCCCCACAGTGCTGGGGGGTGGGGGTGCAAGGGGACATGAGTGGGGGCCTGCTGGGGGGTGGGGGTGCAAGGGGACATGGTTGGGGGCCTGCTGGCAGGTGCCCCACAGTGCTGGGGGGTGGGGGTGCAAGGGGACATGGTTGGGGGCCTGCTGGGGGGTGGGGGTGCAAGGGGACATGAGTGGGGGCCTGCTGGGGGGTGGGGGTGCAAGGGGACATGGTTGGGGGCCTGCTGGCAGGTGCCCCACAGTGCTGGGGGGTGGGGGTGCAGGGGGACATGAGTGGGGGCCTGCTGGGGGGTGGGGGTGCAAGGGGACATGAGTGGGGGCCTGCTGGGGGGTGGGGGTGCAAGGGGACATGTGGCTTGGCTGGGGGGCATGCCCATGGTGGATGGGCTGCCTGCGGGACATGACCAGGGGTGCAGGGTAGTCCCCTGTGGTGTGGGCTGCCTGCAGAGGTCGTGGAGGGGGTAGAGGGGAGACCTGGGAGGATCCACACTGGCAATTCACCTCTTCAACTTCCCGCACACCCACGTAATACACTGCCCCACTCGCACAGGCCCAATCGCGTGTAGAATTTCTCGCGCACCCCTGAAATCCACGTACCCAGGCCAATCGCGTGTAGAATTTCTCGCGCACCCCTGAAATACACGTACCCTGCTAAAATTGCGTGTAGAATTTCTCGCGCACCCCTGAAATACACGCGCCCAGGCTATTCGCGTGTAGAATTTCTCGCGCACCCCTGAAATACACGCGCCCAGGCTATTCGCGTGTAGAATTTCTCGCACACCCCTGAAATACACGTACCCTGCTGAAATTGCGTGTAGAATTTCTCGCGCACCCCTGAAATACACGCGCCCAGGCTATTCGCGTGTAGAATTTCTCGCGCACCCCTGAAATACACGCGCCCAGGCTATTCGCGTGTAGAATTTCTCGCGCACCCCTGAAATACACGCGCCCAGGCTATTCGCATGTAGAATTTCTCGCGCACCCCTGAAATACACGTACCCTGCTGAAATTGCGTGTAGAATTTCTCGCGCACCCCTGAAATACACGCGCCCAGGCTATTCGCGTGTAGAATTTCTCGCGCACCCCTGAAATACACGCGCCCAGGCTATTCGCGTGTGGAACTTCACGCGCACCCCTGAAATACACGCGCCCAGGCTATTCGCGTGTGGAACTTCACGCGCACCCCTGAAATACACGCGCCCAGGCTATTCGCGTGTGGAACTTCACGCGAACCCCTGAAATACACGTAGCACGCTCCCCCAGGCCCGATCGCGTGACAAAGTTCACGCGAACCCCTGAAATACACGTAGCACGCTCCCCCAGGCCCGATCGCGTGAAAAAGTTCACGCGAACCCCTGAAATACACATAGCCCGCTCCCCCAGGCCCGATCGCGTGAATAAGTTCACGCGAACCCCTGAAATACACGTAGCCCGCTCCCCCAGGCCCGATCACGTGAAAAAGTTCACGCGAACCCCTGAAATACACGTAGCCCGCTCCCCCAGGCCCGATCGCGTGAGTGACTTCACGTGAACCCCTGGAAAACACGTAGCCCGCTTGCCGTGCTGGTTCAGGGTTAGCGCAGCCCTTTGCGCTGGATTGGGGATTTTGATGGCTTTTCCCTGCGCGGAAGGCGTTCTTGGGGGCGTAACTGGCGCTGTTGCAAGGTCGCTGCGCCACTATGCGCCACGGCTGGTTTTGGTGGCTGGAATCCATGAATACGCTGTGCGCGGAAATGGGTTTTGGCGCACGCGGCTGGCGCAGGGATTCGCACGCGCACACTGTGCGCCAGCCGCGTGCGCCACTTGTGCGCTGAATTCTATGAATTACCCCCATAAAGTCTCAACGCAAAGAGCATTGCCTGTTCAGCAATGACTACAATACTGTCAATGCTCTGCTTTTGAGTGTGAACATTGAAGTTTAGTATATAGCAGACAATAGTAATGTTGTTGCATGATATGTTACAGCGTATCTGACCAAAGTTGAAAAGAGCAATGCAGATGAGGTTTGGGCTAATTCGACAGCAAATAAGAACTTGAGTCAGACATTGTTCAGTGTTGGCATCAAAATGCTATCTCACCATGAGTGTGGTGCATATAAAGCCTCTGAAAAACCCACAAGCACTCCTCTTAATGGTCAAAGTTTCCATATTTTGTGGTTTAGCCTTGAATCTGACATTTGTAGGAACCATGTGCTAAAACCACTGTTTGAAATCAACAATTTGGGAAGTAAGGAAGCACACATTAAGGATATACTTAATAACAATTTGATTGACACATATTATCCAAAGAGGCCCAGTACTAATACGGATCTGTTCTTGTATGAAGTATCAGAACACTATTCATATCACAATGTGGATGGCACACACAAAAATGGACATTTCAAGTCATGTGATTGCGCTGGTTGCCTAGTGAAACAGGAGAAAGCATCTATCAGCAACCATATGAAGCTGTCTTGTGAAACAGCAGACAATAACATTGTTTTACTTTTGTATCTTGCAGTTGTTTTTACTTAGGCATAATGGGGAATAGTTGCCTGGATCTTTTGAGTCTTATCAAGCAATGTTTGAAAACAAAAGAGAGGATCTCACTTATCCCAAATTTGAAAGTTATTTAAAGATGCTAAGGGAGGATATTCGCCAGGAGGAAACAGTGGCAGCTGAACTTGCACAGGATACTCCTGAAGGAAGTCAATAACCTGTTGGTAAAAATTCTGTTGGAAATCCAATTGTATGGAATGAGGCATAAATTGCTATGGAAGAATTTGAAAAATATCACGCAGCAAGCTAAACATTATGACCTTCAACTTCCTGGATTAGTAGAAATCCAAACAAAGAGCATGTAACTATTTTCAAACAAGTCACTAAACGTTTTTGTCATGGCCTTCACCATGACAGAAAAGTGTGTTCATATTCATATTGTTGTACTTTATTGCTGTACATAAGTGGACAAGCTGGACAAGCAGGAACAGGGAAAGGTTTTCTAATTCATTCACTGTGAGCATTTGTCAAAGAAAAGACCAGCGGTTCTCTGATTTTTCATTGTGACTGCTCCCACTGGTTTGGCAGCATTTAACACAAGACGTGTTACACTGCACCACTCGTTGAAGTTGCCTGTAAAATATAAAAGCAAGCTTGAATTTCAGAAACTCTCTGGAGAAGTTGCTCATGAAGTTGGTAGGATTCTCTGGAAAATTAAAGTTCTAATTGTCGATGATGCATTCTCGATGAAGGCTGGTGTCCAATCCCATGCTTGCTTTCGTACATTTGATAACTCAGGAGGTGCTGAAGACAGATTATGAGTAAATGTTTGGAGGAAATCACATGATTATTTTTGGTGATATTCAGCATTTAACTCCTATGAAGGTTCTGCCTGTTTTTAACGTCCTGCGTAGTAAAGATTTACAAAAGTGTATTGGCAGTATAAGAAATTTCAACCTCATACTTCTAATATCATGGGTTTATCATCAACATGAGTCATTTGAAGATTTTGAGTAAACTGATATTTTATAAGGTGTCCGATTGTTAAGCAATGGTGCATGCAAAGACTTACAAATTAGACTCATTTCTATCATGTACCACAAAGGATGCACTGCTTCTGATGTTATGAGGGATTTGCGAGAAAGTAAAATACAATGTGTTTGCTTGTTGTCCAATATTGCAGATTGTGATCGAATGAATTCTGCAGTGATGGCATGTGAGCATGGTGACACTGTAGAAATGAAACCTGTAGAGGTTTTGGAAAGCCAAGCAATGCTATTAGAATTACATTGGAAATCAAAAGGAACATCTGATTGACTTGGAAAAGTGAATTTCTCCAACAGCAGGATTTCAATCAAATTGAAAATTGTGTGTCAAATCCTGAGGTATGTTAAGAAGTAACCTGAATATGGAAATTGGACTTCTTAATGGAACAATTGGAAGAGTAGTTGCTTTTGTACCGTAGTCCCAGAGTATTTCAGCACAGTTCATTCAGGTGCAGTTTGACCACATTCAAGAACCTCTGTTGGTTGGGAAAACCTCTGCATGGTTTCATCCTTTTGAAGAAATGTATGTCCAAAGGGCACCATTTCCACTGTACTCTGTTTATGTCATCACAGTGCACACATCTCAAGTTTCAAGTGTAGATGTTGCATGGTGGGATGTTGGGCAGACTGTCTTTAAGAGAGGCATGTTTTATGTGGCATTGTCTCATGTAAGAAGTTTGCAAGGATTATATGTAATATTGTTCGATGAGTCTAACATTGCTGCTGTTGTGGAATGTGTTGGAACATATAACTGTCTTATTTACAGCATGCTCCTCATCTGGGTGTACTGAGAGTTTCTGTGAGGGCTAATTTTAAAAGAAAGAGGACAGGAGTATTTACAGAGAGACAAAGGGATGGAATGATCCTTAATTAGGAAGAAGTATTGGTGAAGGAAGAGACCAGTAGTGTTTCATTTCATACATTCACTGAATTGGCTTTCAGTAAAAGAACAGGAGTTGAATGCAATTCCAATTGAACATTGACTTTGCTGTTTCTAATGACAACATTAATGGAAAACATGCATGCAGACACAATCCTCTGTGGTGAAGTATGCACTCTTCAAACAATGATTAAGGCAGCTCCAGGGGATGTGCATTGTGCATCTTCAGTTTGTCATGTGGTTGCTGCTGCAAGTCAATGTTCATATTTTTCTGAAACCTCTCAACTAGATGCACATGAGTTTCTCATATCAATCTTTGCGGTGCTACAAAATGAACATTTTCCTGTTGACCATTTGTTGGTTTGTTCTGGTTGTCATCATCAAATTGTGGACTGTGAACATTTACTGCCTGATTCATGGAATTATTTGCATGGAAAATGCAGATTTGCGCTCCTTTCTGCACCAAAATCCCCACAGTTCAAACAGGGATTTTCGTGCAGAAAGGCGCACAAATCTGGGTTTCTTGTGCAAATAATTCCATGAATCAGGCTGTCAGAGTGGTCTGTGTACCTTTTACCACCAGACTGAGAAAGTGTTTTGTTCTGTGACCTGCTACCAACTCTTACCAGGACCTGTGGTCAACGTGGTGCTTACTATCATTCTACATTAAGACATTTGCAGTGTCAAAAGTATTTGATACATGTGTTACAGCGATAAAGTGATGATGGTATAAACATTAATACCAACATTTTGAAGTATGTACACAATCAGGTTCGATAGCACAAAAACATTTGAAACTGTTAAAATGATATTCCATGGTGGAGTATGGATTCACAGAGGCAATTACAACAGACGGCTGCAAAGAGCAACTATGAGGCTTGTCTGCAAATAATCTTTGGTTTCTTTCAAGCCTATATTGCCTAGGTCTTAAGAGTGCTAACTTAATTGTATTGAAAATCAACATTTTCAGTGTAGGTTTAATTTTAAATACAGATTAATTCAGATTTCTCAATGAATACTGTTTTAGACACTGATCAGTGTTTCTACATGCTGTTTTATTTAGACTATAATTTAATTATGAAGTTGCTCATATACATTTTAAATTGCATGCATGATGTGTGTGATTAAAATTTGAAAAATACAAATGATCTGATATTTCTAAATCTGTCACTCTAAATATTAGTACATTTAATTACTAGGGATGCTACTACAATTCTGAAATCTATTGTGTCTTGTTTTTACATGAAATATGGTGTACAAATTCTTATTTGTACTAACATGTCCTTTTCCTATTTTGGTTGTGTTCTGTTGTCCAAGCTATATTATTTCTGGAGATAGTTTAATTCTTGTGACAACGTGTTTAGAGAAAGCAAAATATTGAGATAAGGTAATAGGAAAAGATGCACTGCACTGCACAATGTTTTTATGGGAAACATTAATGTGATTTCTATGGTATGGTTATAGAAGATAGTTATGGTGGCTTAGATTATTGTCAATGAAAGTTAGAAGAAGAAGGATTCATTTTCAATGTGTTAACGTGGCCCAAATCTGGATGCACACAATATTAAATTAGTGTTTCAATAGGTATTTCTTAGTACACTTTTATAGAATGTTATTTGATGTACCAACCAATGTGTATATACATTTTAGTTGGTTTCAAAGTTCTGGTATGCTAACACAGTTATGTTAAATATTCACAAATTGTTCTAATTAAATTAGACTTAATGTTTCATTATTCGTAGTATGGTACACTAAAATAGACAATCAATATTTTTATGTGGAGGTTTTTTACTCTTCAGTGAGTTGATGTTTCCTCCAATGCCCATGTGATTAAATTCCACAAACCTATGCTGTTGCCTACATGAAACATACATTTCTTTGTTTTTGTACTGATATGATGGGTAAAAAAGAAATAATGATGCATTGCTGAGTTGGCTGTATGTTTTGTTTCAATACTGATGCATTATTGTATTATGCATAGTCTTTACAAGGGCAGCTGACTTGTCTGTGAATCAGCATTGTGCTTGCTGAGAAGGGTGAATAGTGAACTCCTGAAGGTACACATTTTCATATATTAATATTCAAATGACCTCTATTAGATATAGTACAAATGTTCACATGTTTGTACATTTAATTTTATAGATAAAAACAAACAGCTTTATCACAAATTCAGTAGGATCTCGGTGGTAATACCGCTGAGATACAACCAACCGGTACTACTGTTACCACCACTTGGTCTGGAGCTATTACTACTGGCAGTATTACCAATGGCTGTATTATCACCTGATTATAAGTGGTGGTAGGAGGTGTTAGTGGGGATTTTGGCAGTATTACCACTGCTGGTATTACCACCAGCCCTAACACTGCCGATTTGGCTGGTTTTGTGCAATAAGGTGAAGAAATTTCCTCCAGCATTCTGCTAGAGGGGTTTACTCTGCCTTACCTCCAAACCTGTAGTTTGGCGGTGTGGTAATGTTACAGTAATGCAGAAATTACCACTGTTTTTAACCACACTACGTTACTCGTAATGAGGCACAAAGTGTGTTAAATGTCATGCTAAAAGATGTTAAATTGTTAACATGGCAGTATTTCTGGCATTAGAAAGACATGTTAGACTTACTAGTAGATGGTAGGTATAGTATAACAGAACCCTTGGCATTTAGTGTAAAAACAATAGTTGAAATGCCTTTAAGGTGAAAAAAAAGTCTGATGCATTGAAGCCCTTGAAATGCAGTGAAAAACATTTAATTGAAGTGACTTCAAGATGCCGATTTAATGTCTCAAAGCCCCTGAAATTTGGCAGGTGCTGGAGGCCCCATCACATTAACTATGAGGCCTGCATTGTACAGCCCGCAAGCACCATGATGACATCACAAATCGCATCAATGATAATATCACATGTGAACTCACTTATGGCATCATGAGTGACAACACTGGTGCAGCAGATCTCTCCTGCAAGAAAGAGAGATGCAACATTTAAAGATTGTATTTCTGCTTATGAGGGTAGATTCAGGCGCCAAGCTTGGTTGGAGTTTGTATTTAGAAATACTACCCCTGTGATAAGGCAAAGTATATGGGTAGGGTACCCACACATTTACATTTCCCAGTATGTTGGACATGTGCTTTGAAATTGCACTGTCTGTCACCATGTGACTTTCACTGACAGGCCACATTTTTATGCACACTCACCCTAACAGCTGCATGTGTGGTGACTCCAACCAACACTGAATGTAGGCCAAAGTATTTCCACACTTCAAACAAAATACTTGCAACTTTTACAGCCTTCCACTTAACTGTACTTGCTAGCTACTTAGGAAATGACAGATGCCATCAGTGATTACATCATATGATAAATCAGGCAGGGCATTACCTGTGACCTCCTCAATGACCATACTGGTAAGTAGCAGAAATGGGGAAACATTTTGGAAGGTATTTGAAGATATAACACAGATGCAATATAGCCTGTATTTTATGAAGGTCTAAAAACATTTGTGAAGTACTGTAAATAACTGTTGAAGAACAACAGAAAGTTGCTGTTACACTGAGCAATTGATAATGTAGATGCAATATAGGAGAATTCTTCAAGCTTTGGATCTTCAGAGGTAATAAATTACAACTTCCACTAGCCCTACCATAGGCAATGGTGAGAATACCTGGGAGTCATTATCCAAAACGTATATAGTGGAATGCCGGCTACAAACCCCACCACTAAAATCATTACAACTTCTGTTAATCAAGTACATTAGCTTCTCTAGTCCTAATTACTATAGGCACTCACAACATGAAAGTGTATTTTTTTTAACATTGTCAGCCATTGCAGGACACCAGCTCTAGCCTTTATATGCTACGTGGTAAACCTCTGAGATTTTATTTGTAATAATGACAGTAAGTTGTCTGCAATATGTAGACACTTTGACTTTGGAAACTGCCCCTTATTATGTATATTGTATTCTTTGGTGGACATGTGTAAAGTCATAAATGGAGTACTCAAAAGTATCTTTGCATGGGGGGCTGTTTTTAGAACATATTGATGAAAATACTAGAGTTCCTCATCATGGTGAATTCTCAATCAATCTAGAGTAACTATGATGTATAAGGATACCATAGTTGTAAATAGACAGTATTTTTCAATGCAAACTCTAACAAAGCTTTGCACCTGAATCCACCCTTACCTGCATTCTTAAATGTGGATTTGTCTTTGTTGCACGTGTGATCTGCTGAAACAGTGATGTCACTTATGATACCAAAAGTGCTGATCTCATCAGTGATGTCATGTGTGATGTCATGAGGGTACATATAGGCTGTGCAATGTGGACCTCACAGTTAAGGTGGAGTAGCTTCCAGCACCTGCCAGATTTCAGGAGTTGTGTAACCTTAAATCAACACCTTAAGGTTCCTTCAACTAACGTTTTTTCAATGAATTTCAAGGATTTTGTTGCAATAGATTGATTCACCTTAACGGTTGTACAACTAAAGATTTTTCACTGAATCTATGTATTATGCCTTCAAACTAGCACAAGTCAGTTAAGGTTAAAATTAACTCTCTATGGCATTTCCATAAAATCTTTCTTAATAACTTTCAAATACTTATATTAAAAAATGTGACCATTTTCCAAAATACTATTTCGAGGCTGCTGCCAGCAAATGCAAAATTTGAGATCTCTAAATTAACTGCTTCATAGTTTAGCAAATGTTTACTTAGATTGTGTTTTGATCAGATTTAAACGTGGTGTTTTCCATAGGAAACACATCATTTTTCAGCCCAAATATCTCAATATTGGCTGCTTCGATTATTCTGATTGTTTGCAGGCAACTAGATTTCATCTGGAATTGGTGCACTTAAGAAACATTTTGAAAATCGACTTGGCTAATTTTGAAATATTAAAGTTTGAAATGTATCTATGTATGGCACATGCACAGAAGGAATGTGCTTTTTCATATGATCTGTACACCGAGAATATGAGTTTTACAGTATGTACATTACACAATAGTTTGTGCATTACACAATTAACATCTACAACCTCACATCAAGGTCATGTTTCAGTTGACTTGAATGTGAGTTTTAAGGTGATCGAATAAATGTCACTTTCAATATGAACTGTCCATAGAGATTTACAGGCTGATTCGGCGCAAGCGTGCAAAAACGTGCGATTTGCAGTGAAAGAGCGAAAATCACAGTGCAAGTGCGAAAATTGCAGGGAAACCAGCGCATATCGATTCATAGAAGTACGTGCGCGAGAAAAATATTGGATGTGTGCTGAAAAAGTGTGCGGCGCACGCCAGCGCACAGGTCATCTAACGGCGTGCGCCACGGCCACAGCAAAATCGCACATAGCGCGGCGCACATAACAAAAGTAGGCGGAACACGGGGCGTAACACTCGGAATGGGGAACGATGCGTGAAAATATGGGCGTCACGGGGGAAGTACAGGAGGCAAGTGCACGGAACGCCCACACGCTCGCCTACAACAAGTATTCATGGAATCGAATAGGGCAAACCAGCGCACGGGCGAAGACACGCACAGGCCCAAACACGTCCGCCACAAGAATGCAGGCGGTAGCGTCCCTGCGCCTGAAATAAATGTGCACCAAAATGTGCGCTAACAAAAAACACCTATATACAGCTATGATGAATGTCCCATACTGTGGCCCTCTAGGACAAATGACGTGCAAAAGGGTACGCGACAAACACGGACACCCGCTGCGTGAAAAATAGCGTGTGCATTCATTTCGGGGTGCGCAGGAAGTACCACACGCGATTGGCCTGGGTACGTGTATTTCGGGGTGCGCATGAAGTGTCACACGCGAATGCAGCAGGGTACGTGTATCTCAAGGTGCGCGTGAAGTGTCACACGTGAATGCAGCAGGGTACGTGTATTTCAAGGTGCGCGGGAAGTTCCACATGCAAATTCAGCAGGGTACGTGTATTTCGTGGTGCGCGTGAAGTTCCACATGCGATCACAGCAGGGTACGTGTACTTCGGGGTGCGCGGGAAGTTTCACACGCGATCACAGCAGGCTACGTGTTTTCCGGGGTGTGCGGGAAGTTCCACACGCGATTACAGCAGGGTACGTGTACTTCGGGGTGCGCGGGAAGTTTCACACGCGATCACAGCAGGCTACGTGTATTCCGGGGTGCGCAGGAAGTTCCAGACGCAAATACAGCAGGGTACGTGTACTTCGAGGTGCGCGGGAAGTTTCACACGCGATCACAGCAGGCTACATGTATTCGGGGTGCGCGGGACGTTCCACATGCGAATACAGCAGGCTACGTGTATTCCGGGGTGCGCGGAAAGTTCCACATGTGATTACAGCAGGGTACGTGTACTTCGGGGTGCGCGGGAAGATCCACACGCGATTACAGCAGGGTACGTGTACTTCGGGGTGCGCGGGAAGTTTCACACGCGATCACAGCAGGCTACGTGTATTCCGGGGTGCGCGAGAAGTTCCACATGCAAATACAGCAGGCTACGTGTATTCTAGGGTGCGCGGGAAGTTCCACACGTGATTTCAGCAGGGTACGTGTATTTCGGTGGTGCCGGGGAGTACTACACGTAAATTGGCCGTGTGGGTCCTCCCAGGTGTTCCCTCTACACCCTCCATGGCTCTGCAGGCAGCCCACACCACAGGGGACTACCCTGCACCCCTGGTCATGTCCCGCAGGAAGCAAATCCACCATGGCCATGCCCCCCAGCCAAGCCACATGTCACCTTGCACTACTGATCACCAAAGCATGTCTCCCAGCACCTCCACCCCCCAGCATCCAGGGGCACCCTCCACCAGGCCCCCACTCATGTCCCACACATATCTCCCAGCAGTGCAGGGCACCTGCCAGCAGGCCCCCACTCATGTCCCCCTGCACCCCCACCCCCCAGCAGTCAGGGGCACCCTCCACCAGGCCCCCACTCATGTCCCCCTGCTCCCCCACCCCCCTTGCAGTCAGGGGCACCCTCCACCAGGCCCCCACTCATGTCCCACACATGTCCCCCTGCACCCCCACCCCCCAGCAGTGCAGGGCACCTGCCAGCAGGCCCCCACTCATGTCCCACACATGTCCCCCTGCACCCCCACCCCCCAGCATCCAGGGGCACCCTCCACCAGGCCCCCACTCATGTCTCCCAGCACCCCAACCCCCCAGCAGTCAGGGGTACCCTCCACCAGGCCCCCACTCATGTCCCACACATGTCCCCCTGCACCCCCAACCCCCAGCAGTCAGGGGTTCCCTCCACCAGGCCCCCACTCATGTCCCACACATGTCCCCCTGCACCCCCAACCCCCAGCAGTGCAGGGCACCTGCCAGCAGGCCCCCACTCATGTCCCAAACATGTCCCCTGGCATCCCCACCCCCCTGCAGTGCAGGGCACCTGCCAGCAGGCCCCCACTCATGTCCCACACATGTCCCCCTGCACCCCCACCCCCCAGCAGTGCAGGGCACCTGCCAGCAGGCCCCCACTCATGTCCCACACATGTCCCCCTGCACCCCCACCCCCCCACCAGTCAGGGGCACCCTCCACCAGGCCCCCACTCATGTCCCCCTGCACCCCCACCCCCCAGCAGTCAGGGGCATCCTCCACCAGGCCACCACTCATGTCCCACACATGTCCCCCTGCACCCCCACCCCCCAGCAGTGCAGGGCACCTGCCAGCAGGCCCCCACTCATGTCCCACACATGTCCCCTTGCACCCCCACCCCCCAGCAGTGCAGGGCACCTGCCAGCAGGCCCCCACTCATGTCCCCCTGAACCCCCACCCCCCAGCAGTCAGGGACACCCTCCACCAGGCCCCCACTCATGTCCCCCTGCACCCCCACCTCCCACCAGTCAGGGGCACCCTCCACCAGGCCCCACTCATGTCCCACACATGTCCCCCTGTACCCCCACCCCCCAGCAGTCAGGGACACCTGCCAGCAAGCCCCCACTCATGTCCCCCTGCACCCCCACCCCCCAGCAGTGCAGGGCCCCTGCTGGCAGGCCCCCACACATGTCCCCCCAACACCTCATGACGATCCACAATCATGGTCCCCATGCCCCCTCAATACATCCCCCACGCCACCCCAGTCCGAACACACCACCAGGTATGACATCCACCCCACCAAGAAATACCCACCACATGATGCATCCCAAATGGCTAGTCTGCACATCCACATATATCCGTCAAAACCACACAATTAGAGCATGTGAATGATAAAACACACATTGTGACATGCATGAAACCAAAGAGAGAATACCACACATTGAAGTACCAAATGATAATGTATTAAACACAAAAACAAGGGAATGAAATGGAACAGAAGAAAATGGAAATAAGAAATGAAATCCTGCATGTCCAATAAATGAAAAAGATGCATGAAATCCAAATGTAAAGCAATCCAAAAGCAAGTCTCCAAAGTGTTAGTCTGAGAAAATAAATCCAAGGTGCAAAAATAATAAAAAACCATTGATCCATGGAAAAAAAAATTAATAATCCAAATCCATTGGCAAACTATTTACAAAGTGAACATCCAGGGTCCATGTGCCCAATCCTTAAAATGAAACCTATGAAATAAAACCCTACCTAATGAAGAACTATATAAAAGAAGTTTGGGCATTGTCCAACCGCCCCCAAACAAACAAAAAACAAAAGGAAACTTAACCCTAAAGAACTATTTACAGGGGCAGCGGGCTAGTCCGACGGCTCACTTCTGGATGTTCCGGCCAGGGCATCATCGAACTCCTGCTCAATGTCCCAGAGGCGGTCCTCTTCCATGGCCCCGAGGGTCTGCAGGGACGACGACATGTTCTCCTGCAACTCCCTGCGGATTGCCTCGAGGCACTCGGCCCGCCTCAGGGCCCTCCGCATGGAGTTCTCTGCCCTGACCATCGTGAGCCGTGCCTCTTCCGCCCACTGCCGCTCTGCATCTATGGCGTGGCCCAACCGCTGCCACACGGAAGACACTTCCCGTCCTGGGTCCTCCTGCCCTCCGGCCGATGCCTGCCGCTCCGATGTCGAAGGCCCCGAGCCATCATGGCTCCCACCTCGTTGCTGCTGCTGCTGTGCCTGTGCCCGTGCCCGTGCTCCTGCTGCCTGCACATCCTCCTCCGGCTGGGGTGCAGTCATTGATGTGGCCACCCCTGCTGGACGTCCGACTCCCGACTTTGGCAGGGATGTGTCCTCCACCAGCCTGGCCGCACGGTCAGAGGCAGCTCCACAGGGCACCCACGTGACAAATGGGTGGAAATATGGCACGGAGGACGACTGGCGCACAGGGTGTTCAGTTGAGGAGGGGGTCGGAACAAGCTCCAGCAAACGGAGGAATCCGGCCTGGTTGACCCGTCCCAGTAGGCCAACGCGGTCAACGAGCCATTCGAGATGACGTGCAGTCTCCTCACGAAAAGACTGCAGGTCACCTTGCATGGCCCGTTGACGCAACGCCACACCAGTCAGGACAGGTTCAACCCGTACCTGGATAGCCACGTCCGCAGGCAGAGGAAGGCCAATTGTTGTAAGCTCATCCCCTGCCTGAAAACGGGTCTGGACGTAGGCATCCCTGCTGGTGCAAGATGATGCAGTGACAGGATCAGGGACAGGATTGCACACAGGCACCTCCGCGGTGGCCTGTGCTGCCTCCTGTCCCAGGTCCTGCACTGCACCACTAGCACCAGTGGAATCCCCACCTCCAGACCCCGTCTCTGTCGCTTACACGGCCTCCTCCTCCACCAAACCCCCCACCAACCTGGATGACTCCTTGCTATCTTCCCCCGTCGGGCCCTGTGGGGTCCCAGCTGCCCCTTCTGCTGCCGAGGAGTCCAACTCCGACCTCCGCCTCTTGGACCTCCCATCGGCAGCTGCGGCCTGGGACGCGGCACCGGACTGCTCACTCCCCGACGAGATGACAACCTGGGAGGGGAGCCGGGCCTTGCGTCTCCGGCTGGCGGTGCGATCCCTGCCGCTGTGCTCCACAGCACCTTCTCCGCCCTCTTCATCAGTTGACGCTGCAGACAGGGAGAAATAAAACACAGGCATCAGGGCACTGTACAATGGACTCATACACACATGACAGTGGTACATGAGTGGCATTGGCAAACCTCAGACATGGCATCACAATCACCAACACACATGTCATTTCAACTCGCACACATGAGCTATACCACAGCCATATCGCAACAGCCAGCACCATCCATACACATACAACAGCATGAGCAGGCAAAGGTGAGCCAGACATCACATGCAACACAGGGAGTGGAATACACATGCACACACACCACCACACTTGCATGCATGTGTACACCTCCGCCAACTGTCGCAGTGTTGCGATCGGCATCCATGTCACATCTGCCAATCAGTCTTCCACATCCCGGTGTCACATGCATCCATGTTGCATCACTGTTGCACCCTTGTCAAATACACACACATGCACATGTACACGGTGCAGATACATGCAGCTGGAACCAACATCCATGTGTGACATCACGACCATGCCTACTTACATATACATTCATTCAAACATGTGTGCACACACATCTGCATTTGGCATGCAAGCCTACACACACAAGCACCATCCATGTCTCACACATGAGAGCCCTTGCATGTGTTAGCCTCACGGCCCTGTACACACACCCCCATACTTGGCCCCATAAAACCACATGTGCAACCTGCACACTACTGGCACACCACCACACGCACAGCTTACAATCAGTATGCATGTACACTTACCGCTCGACTCCATACGGGTCTGCCTCTCAAGGACCTGGACGTGGTGCGCTGGGAATATGCTTTCCAGGACCCTCATCTGATCTTCCGACAAGTGGCCCCGGCGCCCCTTAGCATCCGCTGCCTTCAGGAGGCGCTGGGCCTTGTTCAGGGTCCTGGACCTGAAGTCCTCCCAGCGCTTCTTGACATGATGGAATTGTTGGACTGCCACCCCCTCTGCGTTGATGGCAGTCATGATGTCCGTCCAGATCCGAGTCCATCCTTCCTTGTCGGTGCGCAAACTTCTGAAGAGGGCATCATACTGCCCCAGGACTAGCTCCACCAGGACACCAACTTCGGGGGCAGTGAAGCTGGTGCCCCTCTGCCTCTCTGGCTGGGGGTTGCCAGTGGTGCCAGATGGTGTAGTGCCTGACATGGCAACCCCAGAGGCAGGAGTGGGTGGGCAACTGGGTCCTGGGGCTGGGCTGTGGAGCGATGGAATCCCAGTCGGGAGTCTTCATTTCCAGCAGGGGTGGTCACAGCAACAGCACCCCTGGCTGATGTGCAGGCTGCAAATGGCAGGGCAAGTGGGCAGCAGGCATTCAGGCAGCAGGAGACGGCAGGTGGGAGCGTGCTCGGGGCTCTGGGGGCAGTGATTCGGCCTTCTGGGCAGGAGCGTGGTCTTCAGTGTGCTTATGCGTGGCCAGCTTGATACGGAGTGATTTGGCACATGAAAATCCAGAACGTCTGTGTGTAATTCGAGAAAAGGCCCTTAGCGCGTAAGCGCATCAGCACACGTACGCAAATTCAATGGCCCAAAGGCCCCCAGCGTGTAGGCGCGTTTATGACATTACGCGCACGGGCGTTTCCCATGGCGTGTGGAAAAAATAAGCACGTCCGAGTGTCAAAGCGTGTAATTGGTGGAAAGGGCCTCAGTGCATATGCGTGTCTGTGACGTGCGTGCATGGCCGTTACCCTGTACATGGGTGCATGTTACACATCCAATAACTGCACGTCAGAGTGTCAGCTCGTGTAATTGGAGGATAGGGCCTTAGCGCGTACACGCGGAAGTGATGCTGGACGTGTGGGCATGTTTAAAATGCACGTGTAGGACGCCATTTCCTTGTACGTGCTTTTCGTGGAGAGCGAGTGGGTGAAATCTGTACTTCTTTTCGGTTCACACGCGATTTACTTCACGGCGTTTCAAGTTCGTACTCCCTGTTACCTCTGACAGCTTTTTCTATTTTTGTCTTTTTTCTGGGCCTGTTTCCTCAAACAGCGTACACTTCTTCTGTTGTCCTGTCTCCTCAGACAGCGTACAATTCTTCTTTTGACGGGGGTGTTGCCAGCGCGCACACACGTGTCTTTTTCACGCTATTTTTCCAGGCAAACGGTGAGTCGCGCACGTATTTAAAATCTGTGCTTGCCCCGTGTGTCGCGTACCCCTTCAGAGGTCATTCTAGGCTGCGTGTGACACGCATACGTCATTTTTGTGTTTCTGGGTCCCACAGCGTAGTGCAGGTTTATTTTTCCACGCACGTGGTCTAGGAGGGGTTGCGTGCATGTTATCTCCCTTTTTTGGGGTGCCTGTGCATTGCGTGACCCATCATCTTTCCCCAGGGGTCAGATACAGCCTTGCTAGAGCACTGGGGTACAAATTCCATCTAGTACCCTACCCCTTTGACCCCCAATTGCCCAGGACAATAGTTTACTGCAAATCCCATACGCACAACAACATCAGTGCCATGGTTGGGAGGCGAGCACGCGGTAAGGGTGGCAAAGGTGGCCGAGCCTCAAGAGGTGGGCGTGGTGGATACGGTGGCCGGGTCTTGCAGGGTGCCCTTAGCCCCCCATGTGTGGAGGACCAGTCAGGGACACCCATGCCCCCCCCCTGGTTGAGGGTAACGTGGCTGACACCATCCCTGCTCAGCCCTTGTTGGACCAGCCCATTGTGGCACCAGACCTGGCACAGGGTGACTCCCAGGGTGACTTACAGGTTAGCAGGTCTAGGCCACGTGTGGCGGTGCACGTTGGTGTCACCAGGCCATGTGGATCAGGGGCAGCTATGTCATCTGCTGCCCCAAGTAGGCAGGGTGTGGAGGCTGCAGGGGCAGCTGCGGCTCCATCCACCCCAGCTCTCACTCACCCAGCCTGGACAGTGTCAGTCCCAGTCCATCCTGCTGACATTCCCCCTGACTACATTACACTTCAGCTAATGCCTGCACCAAGTCCCATGCTCAGTGTTCATTCCCACACTCCTAGTACACAGTCCACCGGGGCCCCTAGTGTCCGGAGCGGCATAGGACACTTAGGATCCCCACCACCTTCCAAGCAGAAGATGAAGAGTTCTCGTCCAGTACCGGCTACACAGTCCGGCATCTCAAGGAAGCCTAGCTTCAGTGAGGCCGAACGTGATGCACTTGTGGAGTATGTGTCCGCACATGACCGGGAATGGTTGATTACTGCAGGGTGCAAGACGACACCTGCTCAACGTCAGGCACACTGGCAGACGATCACGGACATCATAAGTGCCCTTGGAATCGTGAGGCGCACAGCTAATGATTGCTACAAGCGCTGGAATGACCTGAAGTGCAGGGCAAAGAAAAAGCTGGCCTCAAGTCATGCCACTACTCTAGTGACTGGAGGTGGGTCTCCAGCAGAGGACATTGAACTCACTCCACATGAGTATGTTGCTGGGACCTACGTCACGGAGGAACTGATCCAAGGCGTGGGAGACCTGCCAGATTACGAGGCATTGTCCGGTGAGTGCACATGCATGTGTGTGTCATCCATGTGCATGGTGTGTGTGTGAGGGCTTCTGATTGAGTGCCAGGTGAGGGTGTGTGTGCCTGAGTGGTTTGGATCACCCAGGTGCTTCATCCAATACATTCTGTGCACCAGGATTTGGGTATTGCAGTATCCCTTCTGGCAACAGTAGACATTTAGCCCAACATCACGCCAGTTGCCCTTGAAGTGTCATCTTGCCACAACATTGTTGCATATTTGTCTGTGTTCATTCAGGCTGATTGTTTGCATTCCACCACTTTCACTAGGCATTTCTCAGGCCTATTGTCACATGTGTGACATGGCTATGGTACATGCCATCTGTGTGATGGCATGTGTCATGTATGTGTATTGGACATGCCAATCACAGGCCAATGTGTGATGGCACTGCTAGCCAGCATGCAGCAAATGTGTTGATCTTCCATCTTGGTGTCATCAATGTGTGTCATTTGCCTCCCCTTCATACGCAGTGATGGTGCATGCATGGGAGGGTTATATTCATGTGGGACATGTGTCAATGAAGTACTGGTTCTGTTGCTTCTCAGCCCTAATTGTGTGCCATGGTGCTAATGCCTGTTCCCATTTCTTTTCTTTCATGTCTTTGCATGGGATGACGCACTTGATACTGCTGGGGTTGTGGAGATGGTGCAGACCCAGGAGGGGTCTCAGGGCCAACCGGGCACCAGTGAGGGATGTGGTGTAGTGGTGGTTGAGAACCCACACTTGCTGCAGACCATTCTCTCAAGGGGTTACTCTGGGTGCACCTCCCCCGAGCTCTATTCAGGTGTCGATTCAGATGATGAGACCTATGTGCGGTCGCAGGTAAGTGTTTCTGTGAGGGATTCTGTTCTGTCTGACCCACCTGCACCAGGGGTAGAACCCTCAATGGGGATGTCAGTGTTGGTAGGTCCGCCTTTGGTGGTTACGGATGCAGGGTCACACTCCGCAACATCTGATCCTGTTCCTGGGCCAGCAGATCAGAGGGGGAATGCAGTCCTGCAGCCTCAGGCAGTACCGGCACAGCAAGGTGCAGTTTGCCTTGCCCCAGACAGGTGTGGTGCCTGCCGACGCGGTGGCCGTACGCCACCTGGCAATACCGCATGGGAGCAATCCATATACGGTATGGCAAACCAACAGGCAGCATCAGCTGAGATGATGGCTCAGACCATGGATAGGGTGGCCATTTCCATTGTCCCCCACGAAAGGCTGATGGAGCAACTACAACAGGCAACAGACTCCATTTGCCAGTCACACAGGGAGGACATGTTGGCGTCCAACAGGGACAGACGGGTGGCACTGGAGACTCTGCGGGAAGCCATTTCTATAGAGTCCCAGGGCCACAGGGAAGCCCTGAGGGTGGAACTCCGTCACCTCAGGGTGACTCTTGTTGAGCTTGAGACTTCAACTGACACGAGGACAGAACAGCAGCTGGGGCGTCTCACACGTACGTTCTCAGCTGAGATGCAGGCAACTCGGGAGGAGGTCCGGTCATCCCGTGAGTTGTTGCATGGGGACCTCCGCATGATTATCCTCCAGAACCAGACCTTCCACATCCGCATGCTTGCTGCCATGGAGGACCAGACTAGGGCTTTGCGTGGGCTGCCTCTCATAGTGCCACCACCTCCTGATGCAGCTGCAGAGGGTGGGGAGAGCGACAACAGCGATTCTCCCACAATAGGGTAGCCGTGCAGGCCATGAGCCCATGGAGGTGTTTTTTTTTTGCAGAATCCACACAGGTGGGTTTTGGTGTGCACCCTGTCCTCGGACCTCCTGGGTGGCCTCCCCCACCTCCCCTGGCCCATACATGGCCATTTTTGATTTTTGATTTTTGAATTTTGAATTTTGATTTTTTTTTCAGTGTGTTGCCTTGTGTGGCTCCCGTGGGCATCCGCTGTATTGTGGCTGGGCACATGCAGGCTTGTCCTGAATTTGGGTTAGATGCTTTGGTTTGTGAGACACACACCCCTCCTGCTTCCCGTTTCCATGGGCTTGCAAAGGGTGTGCCCAAGTGACATTGACTTACACAGTGACGTTGGACTCCCATGTGCTGTGTGGTCAGTCTGTAGTCAATACTGTGTATACATTCCTAGTGCATATTGTTGTTGTATTGTACACTGCATGGTGTATTGATATGTGCCTCTGCATCCATCTCATCCTCCTGATTTGCAGGTCCATTCCTCATTTCTTCACAAGGCCGTCTACTTTGGAGATGGAGTCCATGTTGTAAGCAGTGCACCTACACTTTTGCGTGGCGCCAACACTGTACAGTTGGAAGTGGTTGAACTGCTGGCATTATCAGGTAGTGAGACTACACATTTTTTGAAATTCGTACTGTCATGTTTATGGTATGCTTGAGGTTGTGTAGCTGATTTGTATTATTGCTAAATATTTGCTCATGTGTGTTGTTGGTCCTGCATTACTCTGAGCATTTCATGTGTGGCCAGTTTCCATTAGGGACACTGAACTTTGTGACACTTATGTCATGTTGTGGGGATTACTCTGTTTGATCTCACATTGCATGACATGCCATGGTGTGTTGTGTGGCGGTGCCGGGGAGGGGTTGGGTGACATGGCACTGTTCTCATGTTGTATTTTGCAAGTGGGTATTCATTTTTGCTGCATAGAAGTGTGTCTTTTGATGACACTGCATTGTTGGTGTTTGTGTAGGTAGGGTTGCACACATTGTAACACTTCCAGGTGAACAATCTCAGGCTGCTATGGTTGTGACAGTTGACTGTCCCTTCATTCATCATCATTGTCTGATTGAGGCATCATTGATTGTCAGATGGTATGTGCCAGGGCTGTGTGCACTCCACAGGGGTGTGATTTCAATGTGAAGTAATTAGCCACCAGCTGCGTACGGGCTGCCTCACCTCGTGCCCTTTCCCCTCCCATGCGCAGCGGGCGTGCATGTGGTTGGGGATGTGGGGGCACCACCATGTCCACAGCCAGGCCCCAGCGTGTTGCAACATTGTGCAGGACACATGCTGCCACTATGATCCTGCACACTACCGGGGGAGCGTATAACAGCTGCCCGCCAGAACGGTCAAGGGAGCGAAAGCGTGACTTGAGCACTCCGAATGTGTGCTCCACTATGCCCCGGGTTGCAATATGGGCTGTGTTGTATCTTACCTCGGGAGGCGTGATGGGGTTCCGAATTGGCGTCATCATGTGGGTGCTCAGAGGGTAGGCACTGTCCCCTGGGGAGGTGGTGATGGGTATCATTAGTGGGGTAGTGACATTACTCTGTATCTGACATGCATGCATTTGCAGTGGCATTTATACTCACCAAGCAGCCATGCATCACCATGCCGCCCAGCTTCCATGTCCCGGTTTAGGGTTGACATTCTGTAAATGAAGCTGTCGTGGGTGGACCCTGGATAGTTGGCATACACTGAGGTGATGATTCCCTTGGCATCACATACTACCTGGACGTTGATAGAATGCCAGTGCTTGCGGTTTTGAAAGATGTGCTCAGATGCCCTGGGGGGACGTAGAGCCACGTGGGTGCAATCAATGGCACCTAGCACTTTGGGGAATTATGCCACCCCATAGAAATCCTGGGCGGCAGCCTGCCTTTCTGCAGGTGTTCTGGGCAGGTATATGTGCCTGCGGACTGATGGGCGTGCAGTGATGATGGCCAACACCTGGTGTAGGCACTGTGACTGCGTGGCCTGTGACACCCCCCCCCACAATTGCACTTGTCCGCTGAAATGATCCGGTAGCCAAGAAGTGCAGTACATTGAGGACCTTCTCCAGGGGGGTGAGTGCTTGGGAGCAGAGGGTGGGTGATGTGAGGTCATCCTCCCACTCACTGACCAGGTCGAGTATTATGTGAGGTGAAAAACTGTACCTCCCATACACCTGGTCATCAGGCATCCCAAAAAGGATGGTTCTGGGTTTGAAGATTCTGGCCCTGACTATCCTCCTCCTCCTCCTGTGGTATCCCACGGCCACTGCTGCTAGGAATGGTATATTCATCCTGGCGTATGAGCTTGTTTGTTGTTTGCGCGCACTTTTATGCTGCGCGTGTCGACGTACGCCTGCTTCCTGCGAGTCGATGTACGCCGGCGAAACTTCCCGTGCACCCCTGAAATACACGTACCCAGCACAATCGCGTGTCGAACTTCCCGCGCACCCCTGAAATACACGTTCCCCGCTTGGCATTTGCTGTTTGGCAGCCCTGTAAACTCGTCCAGGGTTAGCGCAGCCCTTTGCGCTGAATTGGGACTTTAGATAGATTTTCCTTGCACGAGGGCGTTCTTGGGGGCATAACTGGCGCTGCTGCAGGGTCGCTGCGCCACTCTGCTCCACGGCTGGTTTTGGAGGCCAAAATCCATGAATACGCTGTGCGATTAAATGGATTTTATCGCACGCACCTGGCGCAGTCTCTCGCACGGGAACACTGTGCGCCAGCCGCCTGCGCTACTTTTGTGCGAAATTCCAAGAATTACCCCCTTTGAGTTTAACAATATGCATGTTACACAATTAACATCTACTAAAAACTGACATTAAAGGCAAGACTCAGCTGACTTTAATGTGAGTTTTAGGTGATATAATACATGTATACTTTCAATACAAATTGTCCTCAGAGTGTATGAGTTTTACAATATGTACATTCGACAAAAAAACCTCTAATAAAAACTCACTTTAAAGGCAAGTCAAAGCTGACTTTATTGTGCATTTTGGGTGCTGTAATAAATGTACACTTTCAATATGAACTGTTCACAAAGCGTATGCATTTTACAATACGTATATTACACAATTAACATCTAAAACAAACATTAAAGACCAGTCCCATCTAACGTTAATGTGAGTTTTAAGGTGATGGAATTATTGTCCACTTTCAATACGAACTGTCCACAGAGCGTATGAGTTGACTTTGATGTCAGTTTTAAGGTGATGGAATAAATGAACACTTTTCATACAAACTGGACACATGCACCTATGTTACATGATCCAAGCACACCCTTATGACACACACTTACTGCATACTTTTACAACACACATGTTAATGACACACACTCCTTTTAACACAGGCTCCTACGACACATGTTCTTATGACACATGCTTCTATAATAAGCACTCTTGTAACACACAGTCCTATGATATATGTTCCTATGAAACGCACGCCTGCTACACATGCACCTACTGCACATAACATGTAGACATACAACACATGCTCTCACATGCACCTACGATACATGTATCTATGACACATGCTTCTACCATACACACTCCTAACACACAAACTTTGACCACAGAAACACACTCTTATAATAAACACTCTTATGTCATGATCCTACAACATGCTCTCTTACAACACATAGTTCTATGACACACTCTGACAACACATACTTGGACCACAGAGGCACCTACAACATTCTCTGCAATCATGTACGCAGAACAAATATATTGTGGGTACATTATAAAATGAACATCTCCTAAAATTCACATCACAGGCAAGTCACAGTTTACACTGATGTAGTTTTAAATTGAGGAACTAAATGTACACTTTCAGTATGAACTCTCCACGGAGTGTATGCGTTTTACAGTTCTGACATTACACAATTAACAGCTCCTAAAAACTCATATTAAATGCAAGTGGCAATTAACTTTGATGTCTGTTTTAAGGTGCTAGAATACATTTACACTTTTTATACAAACTATGCACACATTGTGAACCCACAACACATGCACCTATGACACATGCTTCTATGACACGTTCTACTATGAAACGATTCCACAACACTTACTTCATTGACACACACCCTAATGACACACACTTACTTCACACACTTACTTCACACACTCTAATGAAACACACCCCTATGGCACCTGCTCCTACGTGTTCTCTTATGACACATGATGCTATAAAAAACACTCCTGCAACACACACTACTATCATACATGTTCACAACATGTGAACATATGACACAAGCTCTCACATGAACCTTACAAACATGCCCCTAACACACATGCATATATGACACATGTACCTACCACACATGTTCCTAACAAACACACTCCAACCATGCACACTCTTACGACACACACTTTAATGACAAATGTTCCTATGACATGTGCTCCTATGAAACGTGCTGCTATAACACATGCTCCTATAACACACACTATTATAATGCGTGTTCTTGTAATAGGCTACTACACATAACATGTAGATCTGGGACACATGCTCTTACCTTAACACACACACTCCAACCACATGCACTTTTACAACACACACTCTCATGATGTGCACTTTTACAACACACACTCTCGTGATGTACACTTTTACGGTGCACACTTACCACACACTCTTGTCAAACATTCTTATGAGCCACACTACAACACACACTCCTACAACACGTGTTCCTGTGACATGTGCAGCTACTACATGTGATCCTGCGACATACACACTCTTCTATGATACATGCTCCTATAACATGTGCTCCTACGACATACAATCCAACAATATATGGTCCTACGACACACACTCTAACAACATCTATGACACACGCTCCTACCACAAACACTCTTACGATATAATACACATTCGTATTACATGTACTCCTTGGTCATATGCTCCCACTACAAAATGTACTATAATAAGCACTCCTACCCCACACACTGCAATGAAATATGTTCTTATAACACAGGCACCTACTACGTATATACGTACAGCACATAACATGTGGATGTATGACACATGCTCTCGCATTAACATAGGACACATCAGCCTAGGCATGCACTCTTGACACATGCTCCTACAACACATGCTCATATGACACATGCTCCTACGACAAACACTCCTACCTGTAAGGAACTCATGGTGGCAACAGTAAAGACAGACACACGTGATCACAGTTTAGGTGTGTTTATTGCACTTTTTAATGGGTGAGACAAATGCCTAATCTAAACCTAAATCTAAGATGGGAGCAAGCTACGACCACCAAATAATAATAAGCTAGTCCTAGTGGTGTCTTGTCAAATAAAAAGGGCCTATACTAAAATAAAAAATGATTGCCAATCCTTACCACTAAGTTACAAAAAGAGTGGGATAATGTTCACCAGAAAAGAAAGAAGTGTTCGTAAAATGAAAACTCAGGGTGGTATGACTGGGTCTCCCTTACCCACATTTTTAGCACGGAACAAGGCCGGATTTCGGAGCACCACACACTCCTGGGCCTCTTCAGCATGAGCATCACAATTCCAGTACAACGATACCAGAACCGTGAGGGGGCAAGTCTCTTTTATACAAAGTCTCTTGCCTTAGAAGGTCTGATGGATCAAAACACCAAACAAACAAAAGTTCCTTCTGTAATCTTACACCTTGTACAATTGCTCTTCACCACTTGGATCTCCCTCAGCCGGGCTCAGATCCTTCTTGTAACTTGAGCTTCCCTCTGTCGGGTTCACTACAGCCTTTCATATACAGCTTGCGATATTTAATGTCTTTTCAAACAATTTCTCACTGTGGACAACCCTCCATTGGGGTCACTCTTGTCGACACAATGTTCATGGGTGCATTACTCTTCACCCCAACTTGCAGGCATCCCTCAGCCGGGTTCATGTTTGCCAAATACACAGTTCACATCACTTTAGCACATGTGGGATTTACTCTCAGCTTTTCTCTTGGCACCCATCCGTCGGGTTCACATAGCCATCTTTAACAACAGTTTATGAGTTTCTAAAAAAGTTAATGATTTACTTAATCTCATCAGAAAGCATGGATTCCCTTCTCCTAGCTTTCTTTCAGCATCCCTCTGTCAGGTTCACACTTGCCTTATTCCACAATATTCACAATCTTATCAGAAAGCAGGGTCCCCTTCCGCTAGCTTTATCCCGGCATCCCTCTGTTGGTTTTGCACTTGTCACAGTTGTCAGAACATTCTCTTCTTGAAAGCGGGGGTTCGCTTACCCTAGCTTTCTCTTGGCAATGGGTCAGAGACTTTCTATTGTACAAAGGATTTAATGTGACCCTTGTAGGACCACTCTGATTTCACAGTTAACAGGTTAAAATGTTTCAAATACAACTTGGTTGCTCATTGGCTATGGCTCGGTCTCTTTTTTAATGTTCACTGTATCCAACACCTAGGGACTTCTGGTACTTGCAGTTTCAATACAAAACAAAAGGGGCCAGTGAGAGTCCTTCGAATGAGCACTACTGCGGTGCCTGACCACTCTGCAGCTCACCCTTGTCTGGCTTTCCCAAAAGTTCAAACATACACACAAGTTCTTTCTTCTCAAGTTACTTGCGTTCATATAATGTTGCCACTTGCAACCTGGGCTCAACCTTGCTTTCTCGAATCACATGCCGTGTTGAACCCGTTGGCTTGTCTAGCTACTGAAGTCAAGGACGGTACCATGGTAGCCAGTGTGCCTCCCTGACTGTGCTATCAATGCAGGGGGCCCCGTGCACCCTTTACATCTGTTCCTCCACACGCCAGCTGTAACTCCTGGTCATCTGATTTGCCTTTCAGAGGCTTCACAGATATGAGTTTAAAAGGGCAAGGGCAATCCCCTCCTTGTCGTCATTTCACATCTTTCTGCTTTTCTCCTCTGCTTGAACTGCTGGTCCAGTATAGCTGTTTCCTTGTGTGTTCAGCCTTGCTAATAGTGTGCTCTTGTGCTCCACCTTTTATCCCTGTGGGGAAGGTAAAGGGCCATCGGGTATGCATGTTTACTGTCAATTGCCTGACTCTGCTTGACCCTTGTATTGGGACATGTCAGGTAAATGGCTCTGGTGTTAGTCCATCGTCTTTCTCTGTGTAAGAAAGTGTTCATGTTTGAAAAGTAGGAGGTAGATCTTCTAAATAACCTACAGGGTAGGGGGGGAAAAGGTGTTACAGGGAATGGTGTACTGCGTCTCACCCGTCGGTGTCCCACTTACATTCCCCGAAGACCCCTCATCCAGTTGATCTGCTCTCACTGGTCTACTCCCAGGAACTGGATCCAATAGCGATGGACATGTCCTGGCCTCCTGGATAACAGAACCCTCCGAAATAGTAAGTGAGACAACTTCCGATTCTCCCACCGCACACTCTGTTAAGACACCCACTGTAATGACACACCCCTACGACATGTGATCCTACGTCTAATGATTCTATAACATGCAATCCTACAACATATGCTCCTGCAACACACACTCCTATAACACATATTCCTAAAACACACACTCTTACAACACATCATCCTACAACACAAGCTGCTAGAACACACACTTCACACAATCTTAGTACAGACAGTCTTATAAAACAGAAATGTACAACACATGCACTTACGACACTTACGCCGTGTGCTTTTATGCCACATGTTCTTATGCCACACACACACACTTATACTAAATGTTCCTACAACACAGGAACATATTACACCAAACAATCAGAATCAAAATTCATGTAAAAAAAGTTTAAATGATTTGAAAATAAATGTACAAAAGAGTTATGATTAAACCAACAAAAAAAAAATACGTAGACTCTATAAACATCAGAAATAATAAAGTGAAGGTACCAACATAATAAACTTTACTTATAGATTAAAATATATATTTGATTTAAATCAAATATCATGGCAATATTAACTCACTCGCACACTTAAAAGCATACAATATTGCCAACAGACTATAACATTTTCACAGATAAAAATAAGTAATTGTATACAATATCAAATCATTCAGAAGAACATAAATTGTTGACCTACAATAAATGTTAATAGAAAGTACAACATGATATAATTTTCCAAAGTATAATTTCTCAAAATAATAGTAATTAAACAATCCATATAATATTTTCAAAAATATATCTACAATAGCAAAATATGCATTCAAGTCATATACCTTGCATTAAAAAATATCAATAAACAAATAACTTTATACATTGTAGAACATACAAATACAAATAAGAACTAACAAGTTACAAGTCATCAATGTAAATACATATAATTTAGTAAACAATAAATATAACATTATCAAATAAGATGTGCACAAAACCAATACAACATGGGTAAAATATGTAAAGTGTAGTAACATTTACATCTAAAAATAAAATGGACATATACAAATGTATAATCATTACACTGTGCATAAATAATGCAAACATTTACTATGTGTGCGAAATAAAATTTATTAAATAACACAAACTGTAAATACTGACAAAAGCAGCAGAAATGCACATGAAAACATAAATAAATTAAAACAGTTTCACATTTGTATACAAAACAAACAAATATTCGCACAACACATTGCATTACTGTATCTACTGTCACTATTAAGCATGTTGGACCAAAAAGAAAATATTGCAAACAAAAAAAGGTTGAGTTAAGGTTACCATGATATTTGGTTTAAATATAATATTGTTTTAAGGGAACGGAAGGTATGATGCCACTATGGGGTCTACCGGCAGTGAAAGGTCACCACAAATTGGTGGATGTGTAGCGTGCAACTTTACAGTGACTAAGAATTGGTTTGAACATGGTACCCTTAAATGGGAACTAAGACAACATACTAATTGCAGAAGTAATTATGTGATCTACATAATTGAACGTCCCTGCAATTTGCTTTATGTAGCCAAAATGATCCATGAAGTGAGACAGAAGATATCAGAACATCGTTCTTGCATAAGAACCCAGACATCTGATAAACCACCAGCTGAACATTATAAACGATTGGGATACTCAGACAGAGAGCTGATCTGGTTCTTAATACAGACTGTAAGACAACATTGCAGAGACTCTACAGACTAGAACAACGTTGGATCAACAACCTTATCACCATGAGGAAAGGAGTAAACATCTCGGTCTAATGGAACAATTTGATCCTGGCATAAAAAGAACAGAGTACTAGAACCACGGATCTGTCCAAAGTATTGGGATGCCTACAGACACAATAATTTGCCCACGTGAGACATACCACTGTACTGGGTCACATGGTTTGTGATATATTCATAAGACACACATAAACACTTAGGTCCTATGAAGTGTAACGGTAATACAATATATAGTGATCAATATATTTTTCCATTTATAGACATCCATCTGTGTGCATAAATCACTGCATTGTTGTGTTTTTGGTAGAAGAAATACGTTAAAAAATGAGTAATGACTGAAATATGTTGCCAGTCATATGGGTTATGTTCTAACACAGGTTCTTGAAGAATTCATGTAAAGACCTGTATTAACAGTGTTATCCCTCTTAGTGGTTTCAGTACTCAGCTTCCAACGAGAGACATCTGGCCTCAAGAGCTCTTGCCCCCATGGGGTATTTAGATATATGGTGTATGTAGACCCTTGTTGGTTTCTGTAGCCCCCGTACTCACTATACAATTGGAATTAATGTCACTCTATCTACTGTTACATAGACTTCAAACTGTATACATGTAAAGTGACGTGGCTCCCGTAATTAAATGTATGTGCCATATTAGAAATGACCAAACACCTCGGGCTCTGAGCACACCCATAGAATTGACTGACAAAGGATTGCCATACCAACCAGAATGTTGCAAATATTTGAGACCACAGTGCCTGCAGGACGGGTGCACAAATGACTGTAAATGTAAAAATACCATTATTGTACATATAAAAATAATAGTGTGTGCAGACATGCAGGGTTATACACGAAATGTTCAAAATTGCTTTCTGTACTAACTATACTCAGTGGGGCGACTGGATCCTGAAATCTGTATTAATATGAGCATCACGCCCGACATTAGGAGCAAATACATGCATTGTCATTGTTGACTGTTATTTGCTGCGGATGTGAACAAAATATGTCAAACCACAAGACATTTGATCCAATATATACATATATCATTGATGGCTAGTATGTCTGGTTATAAAAGTGTATATACACACGTAGACTCAGACATCAGGGCACAATGTAGAGTTAGATGCAGGTTTAGCCTTCAGCCAGCCTAAAATGGCCGCCAGATTCATAGTCCCTTTAAATAAGGACCTGTTTGTTTAGTCGGTTGCTCGGCAACTCGTACTCAGAAAGACCGTCTACATGAACGTAAGCAGAGGTCATAACACGGCTTCTGCCATGTTACACTTTAGAATGGCGCTGTTACTGACACGCCTGACCCAACAGCAACAAATCACCATAGGCACCTCACTTCATTCTTCAGGGACCACGAGACAAATTGCTAGGACTCGCTCGTTCTCTTAATGTATGTTGTCTCTGCGTCTAACGGGAGCCACTTTAAATGCAGCCAGGTTGTTAAGCATTGCAAACAGCCTATTCCATACTCGTGTGAATTGGGAAACTAAGCTATGGGCGTAGCAGACAAACCTGAAATTACACGTAGGTGCTGGAATATGGGCTGGCCCAGCACGATCAGTAATCTTAGACTAAGCACCACGGTACTCCCAAACAGATAAGATCTCACTTGTCACGGGTGTATATGATGCTGCACATGTTCGCTGTAGTCAAAAAGGCATTGCATCTTTAGTGATTGCTTTAACACTGACTTCTAGGTCCTGCTGGTCATTTATTGAAAACGAACCGCTCATTTGTGAGACTGAATCCTCCTCTTGCATTTTGACAGATTCCTACCCCCATCAGATATGTTGGGGGAAATCTCAATCTTTTCACTTGGCAAGATGATGTCACATGTTACCCTTATTAGATCGGTTGATTAAGCACTGCCTTTTCATTTAGATGGGTGCTTCTGACTACCTGCACTGAATATACTCCACGTGCTGGGCTCCACCATTTCAAGAGTGGACCGGGCTCCTACCAAAACAGGTAGGAAGCCCGCCAATTTGGTGATCTTAAATTATTTCTATAATGTAGCAACACATTCTTCTTTGAAATAACACATCACCCCCTCTTGTTTGTCCCATGTTTAGACACATCGCACATTAGCCTTTGCTCATTACCAATCCATCTACGTCCTGAGGAAGGCCGCTTGCCTGTGACACCATAGTCCGGTGACTAGACGGCCGAAACACACCATGTCGACCTAATAATAGAAACAACTGTCAGCACTGCTAAAACCAGGGCAGGCCCCCCAACAAAGAAAGGAAATTGACAAATAGACACTGCAGATTTTCAGTGACTCACCCATGTGTCTATAAAATGTACTATGTTGATACTAATGTGTAAAAAAAATTGGTTGAAGGCTATTTTTGCCAATGAATGTGTATAGATGAATACATTTTTGTTTTTTTTTGTGTAATTTTAAATTCAGATGATTGATACAAGACCTGTGGATATATAAATAAAAAACTGATGTTATTATGTCAAATAGAAATAGACATCACTTGTTTTGTATCCCATGAAAAATAATCTATAGTTAAAATTAAAAGGAAGGTGACAAAATAGCCTTGACCAGACAGATATTGTTCACTTAAGTAAACAATAAATCCTTGATGTTATCTTAGGCTTGAGTACATCTAGGGCCCCTGGACATGATGGGCTGTCCAAGTATGCATTGAAGCTAGCATCGGAGGAATGGTCCGAACTAGCATTTCTTCTCTTTTGTCAAAATCTGAGAGAAAAAAGATCTCACAAAACTGGAAGTGGTGATTGTACCAATCTTTAAAAAGAATCAAGATTGGATCCGGGCAACTACCGCCCAATAGCATTATTGGATAGTCTGGAGAAAATGTTTGCCACTCTGATATTAAGTCCTTTGACTAAATGGGCTAGAGATTCGAGTCACCAAGACCCCAGACATACAGACTTTATAAAGGGCATAGGAACTAGCCTGAACTTATTACCACACAATTTACTAAAGCTCCAGGCAATTAAGGGGAAAAGTATACTATACATTGCCTCGATTGACCTGGAGCAACCATTTGATAGAGTGGATCGTGGACGATTATGGGCCAAACTGAGGGAATAGAGCTGCCCAGAGCATTTGGTAGAACCTATGGAGGCACTGTACCAATATACAGCGATTCAGGTTCACCTGAACCAACAAGGCCTTTTGTCGGAGGCAATTAAGGTTGACAGGAGCCTGAAGCAGGGGTGTGCCTTTGCTCTGATCCTTTTTAACCTGTACATATCTGACTTCGGAGAACTACAAAAGGGGGCGCGTGGATTCCCGCCAAAAATCAATGGGAGGGCGATTCTGTGCATTATCTATGTGGCTGATCTCCTCCTGATTGATAGAACACCAATTGGGTTGCAAATATGTTTGGATGCTTTATACTCTTATATGGCTGTAAATGAATTAAGAGTCAAATAAATCCTGATTTTAACAGAAAGATTAGCGGGAGACAAATAAGAACTCAAAAATGTTATCTAATAATTTGGAATGTGTTGCCTCCATCACTTATTTGGGAGTATGCATTAACAAAAGAATTGCTGAAACTCTGCAGGTAAAGATATTGAGGCTGAAGACTAAAAACCCTTGCTTTCAAGGTATGATTTTACAAAAACGTTTTGGAACATTTTCTATGCACCATTTAATCATCTCATACAACCAGAAGGTGATTCCTATTTTATCATGTGGAGCCGAATCCACCTTGAATCTGACATGGCAAATATGGGAGACACTTGAAGGTGCCTTTTGGAAGCAAATTTTAGGTCTTCCAAGAGGCTTGCCGGTGGCATGCATAAGATTAAAACTAGGTTTGCCCTTGTTATATTATGTTTTTCTCTGGAAAACATCCCTATTCCACAAAAGCCTACTCTCCCACACAGCCCCACAATTGAGTCTCTTGGGAAATAATGCTTTGATTCAAGGCGCTGACCACTTAAAATTGTGGAAGACAAAGTGTGTGAACATCCTGTCTGATCTAGACTCATCAGTCAAAGTCCTTATATCCAACACTGTCTCTGTAAAGAAGAAATTGAGTAGACAGGATTCAATATTCACTCAACTTAAGTGGAATATTTCGGTTTTGATGAAAGACTATGCCCTTGCATGCAAATCCCTAAGGGAGATACCTAGATATCGCAAAAGATTTCACTGCCCAGTGATTAGGGCTCATTTGATAAGAGTGTGTTTAAACCTATATCCAAACAGAGAGGTTTTAGCTACTCTGATATAATTGATTGGCTTGGAAAAGAGGTGTAGATTTTGTAAGCTCCCAAGTGAAATAGAGTCACTAAAACATCTGCTAACCTCCTGTACAGGCTTAACTGATCGGCATACCCAGTTCTGGGGGCATAAAATAGCAACGGCCCCGACATTGTCTCAGGACGAATGGTGGCAGAGATTATTGTTGGGTGAACATCTACCTCTAGTTTTTGCTGTGGTTAAATTCCTTGAGGGATTGATGGATGATAACGAATAATGATCATGGACTGGATTGAGAAATGATTCGTAAAATAATCTGGTTAAACTGGAGGATGAAGGTCTATTCCCTTGGAATTTGAATTCGAATGTTGAAGTGGTTGGGGAGTTTGGGGGAACTGGGGAGTGCCAAGTAGAAAGAAAATACATTTCTTATTGTCAGATTTACGGGACAGATAATGTGTTCAATTGATTTGGAAGCGTGCCCTGGATTGCCTTTATGGTTTTTCTTTTTCTTTTTTTCTCCCCGTCCTTCTTTGTGTTTTATTTTATTTATTTCTTTTATTGTGCTTTTCTCCTTAAAAAGGATGAGGTTAATTTATCGAAAGATGTTTTTTAAAGGTTTTCAAAAAACAATAAACAAATAATAATATTCATAATAATTGGTCTGTGTATCATGGTATATGTTTCCTGAGTAGGGTGTAAAATATATTGGTGATTACATCTGTGTGTATGTATGCATGCTTTATTTGTTTATTAACATGTTTACAGAGGTCGAAGTGGGCGGGAGCGGTCGGAGCGGTGCTCCTATACTTTTTATTTTTCAGTTTCACTGTTCCTATACCATTATTTTAAAAAGAAACCGTTCCGGAACAGTTTCGTTTTAAAATAAAAGTGTAGGAAGAAGTTGAAGCTTGCACTTCAGTGCAGTGCACATTCCCATAAATAGCAGGTGTGTTTATTTGGGGGTGTGGATTGTGTTTGGGAGGGGTCGCAGGGAGGTGGTTTGTGGGAAGCGGGGGCAGACCAGCAGGGAACATAGCTCCACTACTTCTTTTCGTACACTTCGACCACTGCATGTTTATATTTATTGAGCTCACATGTTCATAAGTGAAATATAGACATAGTGAACATGCCAAAAAGTGAATATCCCAAGTGTGAATGATCTGCTTTAAAAACGTGTTTGGTGCGCGGAAGCTGCACTTAAGAGCAACACTCTGGCATAAAACCTTGAAAATCAAAGTAGACAATTTGGAGATATTTGACAAGAAATCATGTTTTACTTGCTCTATGCTTTGCTCAATCGCACATATAACATTGTAAATATCTTGATGTTTTCCCTAATTGCATGAGTACAGTGGTGGAAAAGTGAAAATGCCACCTGCAAAGTATGCTCTGTAGGATAAATTTACAATGGGTTCCTATGGAATCTGCCAATATTCACAGTTGGTAATTTTAGGTGGATTCCATTGGAATCCTTTGCATTAACGCCAGCAGAAAAATCCATGCTGAGGTTAATGCACCAACATTTGTATGACAGGGCAGGAAATGGAGGCTAACACTTCATACCTCTCTGGTTCCCAACTCTGTCATTTACATTGAGCCAAAAGAGGCAAATTGTCCGAAATTTCCCACTTTCTGTGGAGTGCAGAGCTTGCAGCATCACATAGCAACCTCGCCTCGGTTGATCCTCTCATCCCTGAGACTCCACACAATTTCTGGAGGTAATATTATAATTATCAGCACTCTGATGCCGTTGCTTTATGTGTTAAGAAACAGAAGAAGCACTGCTTTACAATTGTGTGCACAACCCACTTGGGCCCCCCAATGCACCCCTGTGCTTCCACCTTGCGTCCTTGCAGCACACAAAGACCTACACGTTTTAAGGGCACTTGATCTCTTGTGTATCTCGACAGCCTGTTCCTTTTTCAATAACACTGCCACATTCTCTCACAAGCCATGACTTCCTTGGTTTGATTCCTAGTTTCCGCCTTGCATCACCTGATTGGCCAGGCATATATTCTTATTCATCACCCAAGGGAGTCGGCAGGTGCAGCCATCCCCCTTCTTGAAACCCATTCCTGAAGCTCAGGGACTACACTGTCTGCCATGTCTCGGCCTCAGAGAGTGGTGAGTGGCCCCCTTGCCACAACTGAGGGTCGCACCTACCACCACCATCGTGGATATCACCCAGCATCCATGGGTAAGCCCCTCACCCTCTTTGCCTCGCCTCATCCTCTTACTAGCCCCTGTGGCATTGCACACATCTTTGTGATCATTCACCTACCCATTATATGACCCACCAAACCCCTGAGCCACTTTGCTCACTCCCTCCCATCGCTGCTGGTACTACACACGTCTCTGCACCTCTTTAACTTTTTGCTAGGCCACAATCGTTAATTACCATGTCCTCTATGCTGGTCTTGATTGGTTATACATGAATTATGCCTCAGTACTTGATCGGCACTCCGTAGTAATCTATTCAACCTCAGCTGAACATTTGCATGGAAGCCAGCACTCTTCTTACTGCACCACATTGATCCTCTTATTTTCTGTGCTCTATTTACTGATGTATTCTTAACTAAAGTGTCACTCTGTCCACTGCATGCATGTTAGGTGCATCTTCCTATATGCCAACTCTGTCTATGTGTTAATTGTACATGCTATCCATGTTCAAGAACTTCAATACTGCTCATCCTTATTGCACGATGTTCCAAATAGTTCCTTTCTGGTGACTGTACTTAAATTGTTTCATTTATGTGCTTATTTTCAGGAAACCCCATATTGGGTACTCAAAACATTTGCCTATTGCCATTTTCCATTCATGCTTGATTTTCAAATCTAGGTGGGTTTTTAACTCATCTGTTTCCCATGTTGAATTGTTGCATTTCTGCTGCCCTCTGGTACTCATATTTAGGTATTTTCAATAACTGCTTCTAATGTTGAATTTTGTTAAAATACCTCTCATCTCTGTCTGCTTGGCTGCTAGGCTGCCTGGTGAGTTCCTTCATGCACTGTTCCAGCAGTCTGTCCCTTGCCACCCACCTCCCTCCCGGATGGTCCTCCCTATCCCCTCTTATTTATTAGAACTGATATTCTATCACCTATCCTCCCTCTCTTTCAAGCCAGGTTTTCTGCGACTGAGTGCTATGTTTCACTCAGGAACATGTTTAAGAAGCATCTCCTGGCATCCAACCCTGGCCTGCCCATTGCAGATACCTACAACAATGCATCCTCCAGGCAGACCATGACAGACATCCTCTGTGTCACTCCTTCTCCTGACCTATGGACTCCCCATATGATTTCTGTCCTTTCCCCTTTCTCTTCTTTGCCTATTAATGGTGGCACCAGATGGGAAGTGCTCGTGGCACACTACTCATCCTCCATGTGTATCATTAATGTCTATCAGAATGACACTATCATGGCCCACGGCTCTCAGCATAATTTCCTTTTTATTGATATGTGTATCCCGTCTCTCATAAACTTCCCCCTCTCTCCTGCCAGTCCTCCCTCTCCCTTCCCTCTGACCTCTGTACCCCCTCCAAGGGCTGTACCCCACCCCTGTACACCTCCTCATAAGAACTTCAATGGGCACAATCAGCTTCACTTAGCTACTCTCAACTCCCGCTCTGCTGTCAACCACTCCTCTGACATCTGTCACCTCCTTGAAGACCTTGTCCTTGATGTCCTGGCTCTCACTGAGACGTGGTTCAAGGCCAGGCCAGATCTGTCACTGCTTTTGATACTGTTCTCCCTGAAGGCTACAAAATCCTTTCCAATCCCAAGCCCACCCTTTCTGGGGGCAGATTGAGCCTGATTTTCTCTGAATGGGTCTCTGCCACCATCTTTCCCACTCAACCATTCTCTCCCTTGTTTTGTTTTGTCTATAGGCTGGGTGTCACTCCCAACCTCTCCCTCACTCTCGCCACTATCTATAGGCCTCCTGGACCTAACGCCCATTTCATCTCTGAATGGGCTGACTTCTGCTCCTCTCTTCTGATCTCCTCCCCCAAACCTCTCTTCCTTGGGGACTTTAATATCCACCTCTAGACTCTGGATCCAGCCACTCTTCCTCGACCTCTGTGACTCGCTATCCCTCACAATTCTCCCTTCCGAGCTGACCCACTCTGCCGGACACATCTTGGATGCGCTGATTTTTACAGACGTCCCTCTCTCCAACCCTTTAACTACTTCTCTCTCCTGGTCTAATCACTCTCTCCTCTCCTCCAATCTGGAGCTCGTGGCTCCCCAGCAACGCCTCTGCCTGCACTGCCAGTCTTGTTCTCCCTCATGCAAATGATGAAGCGTGTGAGTCGCTGCTTTCGCTGCCACCTTCATTCCCCCTCCTACCCCTGCTAGTGACTCTCATAACGACTCAGCACTTGATAACCTCCATCTCTCCATCTCCAACACTCTGGACTTCCTTGCCCCTGTCATGAGGATCTGGATGAAGCCTTCCTCCAAGTGCAACTCTTGGTAGGACTCTGACCTGCCCACTCTGAAGCGCAAGTGCAGAGTTGCTGAGTGGAGGTGGTAGGCCTCGAATACATCATCTGACAAACTGGCCTGATACGTGCTCCAAAGGCAATAACGACTCTGCATCCGCTATAGGAAGTGGGCGCATGTACAAGCCCACATCTCTGGGGCGACCAATGACATGGCTGACCTTTTGAAAATTTGCAAATAACTTTCCATTCCTACTACAGTCTCCTCTTCTCCTCTTCCCCCCCAGGCCCTCTGCACTGGCTTCCCACTTCTCCACCAAATCCCATGACATCCTGTCCTCACTGTCCTCTACTCCTCCCCCATCACCCACCCCTCTTCCCTACCTTATCCGCCCCCACTCTCCCCATACTATTCTCCTTCTCTCCCATTGCACCTGATGAGGTCTCTAAAGTAGACTGCTCTATGAAAATCTCATCCGAACAGGTGCTCCCCTGATCTTCCTGAACTATCAAGGATAACATCTCCTCTATCTCCCCTGCCTTGGCTGACTTCTGTAACTATGTACTTGCCACTGGCTCTTTCTCACAACCCCTTAAGTACTCCCTTGTGCACTCTCTCCTAAAAAAGCCATCTGCAGACTCTTTCTGCCCTGCTAACTAACACCCTCGATCACCCATTTCCTGGGCAAACACCTAGAGAGGTTGGTCATCCCCCATCTGCCCAAACACACTGAATCCGCTGGCTGTCTCAATTTTTTTTAAAACTTGATTTTTTTTTTTTTTACATGAAAAGAAAAGCAGGCCATGCACCGGCTGGAGCAAAGTCCCCAAAATCCACACTCCTCACCCCACCCCTCTTCGTCTCTGTTGCTAGATCTGTATCCAAATGTCTGGGCTACCAGCAAGGTCACGTATTCTCACTGGTTTCTTCTTGTTATGGAGGAGAGCGCTGATTTCAGCCTGGGGATGAAGTCTGTGAAGAAGATGTGTCTGCATTGGATATCAGGTATGATACGTAGGGTCCCCAGATGTCCGGGGGCGGGGGGCGGGCATGCAGAGGTATTGTCTTTATAAAGCACATTTCTACATCTTGGCTGTAAAACTCACATTGTTTAGCCAATGATGTAGGCTCGGCAGGGGCCCCTCGCCCCCAGTTGATTGTGACCCTTCTACGTGCTAGGACTAGTAGAAGGTTTGCCATATTCGATCGGCTTCTGGCAGGTGTTTGGTTAGGCTTAGAAGTGCTATAATGGGTTTGGGTTCCAGTTGTGTTCCTATAATGGCCGAGATATTCTCAGGTACCAGGTTCCAAAATGACGAGATGCTTGAGCATGCCCACACTAGGTGTATGAAATCTGCATCTGGGGACCCGCAGTGGCTGCAGGCTGCCGATATTGTTGGGAGTTGTGCGTGAAGTTTTGACGGTGTGTGGTACACTTGGTGGAGGTAATTCAAGTGGATTTGTGTGTATCTTGTATTGATAGCTACTTTCTGGATAAGTCGCAATATGTAGTCCTAGTCGCAGTCTGCTATTGTGGTATCGAGGGTTTTTTCCCATCTCGTTCTGGGGTTTGCAGATGGCAGTGTCGTTTTGGTCAGGAGTGATTTGTAGATTTTGGAAACCAGTCATCCATCACCCTGATATTATATCACCCTGTGGAGAAGCTACCATGTGGGTGGTTGTCGAGGGAAAGTGGCAAGATTTGTTTGGAGAGCGTGGCGTAGCCGAAAGTAGATGAACATGTCCAGGGCGTTGTCGCCTCCCTTGTCTCGAGCTTGTTGCGGTGTCAGAAATGTGCCTTCGATGAAGAGGTTGTTTATTGTTTTTATTTGCAGTTTGTCTGCCCATTGTAGATAGATTCTTTCATTGGTTAGGGGTATTCCCGGTATGAACCTTGCTGGGATAAGAGGATAGAATCTGACTTAGATGTTACTCTTTAGAGCGATCTTTTTCCAAATGGTGTACGTGGTAAAGACAATGTTCATTGGTGTGCGGGGCGCCTTTAGTTGGCCAAAGATGACGGCTCTGAGGAGGTAGGAGGTCGCCAGGACTCTTTCAATCTGGACATGGGGTCTGATAAAGTTTGTGGCATACAGATGGCTGAGGAATTGGGCTTGTGCGGCCCAATAATAGAGCTCTAGGTCTGGAAGAGCCAGTCCACCTTGTGTCACGAGTTGGATCAGTGTAGTGTAGGCCACTCTTGCTGCCTTGCCTGCCCATAGTAGGTCGAGGATCAGGCTTCTGATGCGCTGAAGGAACTGCTGTGTTAACACCAGTGGGATATTCAAAATCAGGCATAGGAATTTAGGTAGAATGACCATTTGGATCAGGGAGACCCTTCCCCAGAGCGTGAGCCGGAGGAGCTTACACCTGTTTATCTTGCTTTGGATCACTTCCACTGTTTTCTCATAGTTATCCTGCATGATATCCCGACTGGAACTGGACAGGAGAATGCCCAGATATCTGACTTTCGACTGTTGCCACTTGAAGCCAAAGTCATCCGTAAATTCTTGAGTGAGGTTGGTCAAGGGAAAAATTATGGATTTCGAGTGATTAATTTTCAGTCCCGAGAAGTTGCCGAACTTGAGCACTGCGCGCATCACTGGGTACAAGTTCTCTGCGGGATTGTGAAGGAAGAGGGCCATGTCGTTGGCGTATAGCGATATGATCTGCTTGTGTGGGCCCAGGGAGAGGCCCCTGTCTAAATGACTGGATCGGAGGTCAGAGGCTAGGGGTTCCATCACTAGTGCAAATAGTATTGCTGCCAGTGGGCAGCCTTGTCTTGTCCCTCTTTGTAGACAGATGTCAGTTGATCATGAGTTACCCAGGATGATGTTGGATGTCGGGCGTTCATATAGGAGGGTGATTAGTTTGATGAAATATTTGCCTAGGCCCATGCATTCCACGATGGTGAAGAGGAAGGGCCACTTGACAGAGTCGAAGGCTTTTTCGCAATTGAGTAGTACCGCTATCGCTTGGCACTCCGGGTCGAGGGCTTCCATAACCCCCGAACATCCTTCTTATGCCGAATAATGTTTTCCTGACTGGTATAAAGCCTGCTTGGTTGGCCAGTACCATGGCAGGCATTAGGGGGAGTAGCCTTGTTGTCAGGATCTTCGCCAGTATCTTAATATCTATGTTAATTAAAGAGATGGGTCTGTATGAGGCTCATTCTTTTTCTGGTTTACCGGGCTTGTGTAGAAGGATTATATTGGCCATACGGAGAGTTGGTGGTAGCTTTCCGATAGTTAGGGCCTCTTCATATACTTGTAGTAGGAGTGGAGCCAGGAGTTGTGCAAAGGTTTTGTATAATTCGCCTATTAGACTGTCTGGTCCAGAAGCCTTAGTGTTGGGTAGTTCTTTGATTGCTTCGAGGATTTCTTCTAGGGTGATAGGCTTGTTGAGTGTTTTAGGGAGTTCAGCGGTCGTCCAGTAAAGTTTGATATTGTCTAGGTATCGGGCCAGGTCGAGTGGATCGGCGATGTAGTAGGTATTGTAAAGTGTTTGATAAAATTTGCGAAAGGATTCGACTATTTCTTCTTCGGTGTATACCAAATTGCCGTTTGGGTCGTGAATCCTTTCGACTAGGGTAGGTTTTCTTTCGGCCGCCACAAGGCTTGTCAGGAGGGCTTTGGGTTTCTGTCTTTCGCCATACTGGCATATTGTGTGGTTTCTGGTCAGGAATTTCACTTCTCTTTCAGCTGTGACTCTGAAAGTTTCTAGTTCTGCTTTGAGAGCTGCCAGGGATTGGGGATCAGTTGACGTTGAGCAATTATGTTCTAGATTCTTGAGTCGGGTTTCGCTCAAAGCCAGTTCTCTCCTTATCAACTTCAATATCCTGTTCTCTTTTGCCAGGCATACCCCCCTATCGTAACATTTTAGTGCTTCCCAATATGTGCCTGCCGATGCTACTGAACCTTAGTTTATTTCAATGAAGGACAGTATCTCGACTCACAGTTCATCTGCAAAGACTTGGTCCTGAAGGGCTCCTGGCTTGAACCTGTAATAGGGTTTGTTTTTACTGCCACTTGGTGCGTTACATTCAAGGATTACTGTGGAGTGGTCTGATAGCGTTCTGGGCAGGATTTGGCACTGCTCCCAATTCAGTGGACTGTGGGAGGACACAAGGAGGTAGTCGAGTCACAAACTGGGTTTGTGGACCCATGAATGATAGGTATATTCGTGGGCCTCCCAATGTTTATGCCTCCAGATGTCACTGAGGTTGTAGGCATCACATATTTCTGTGATTTGCAAACTGGCTTTGGAGGGAGGGGTCTTCGAGTTATGAGATTTATCTTTCTTGGGATACAATGTTGTGTTTAGGTCGCCTCCTCAGATGATCGTTGTCGATCCCACTGCTTCTAGGTGTGTCATCACCCAGTTGTAGTTGTTTGGTCCGTTGAGGTTTGGGCCATAGGAGTTGACCAGGATGATTTCTTTGTCTTCTATGATCCCTCATACCAAAAGTGTCCTGCCCTCTGGGTCTTTTTCTGTTGATATTAGTCTGAACTTTGTTTTATTGTCGATTAAGATGGCGACCCCTCTGGTGTAGGATGAGTAGGAGGCGAAATATCTATGGCAGCCCCGGGTATTTTCAGAACGCAGGAATTGTGTAATTTTACATGTCTTGGTTGGCTGATTGCCACCCCTAATGTTCCATGTGGCTAAATTGAATTTGTCGGTTGATCCTTAGACCCTTGTTGGAGTTTTTGGTACCTTCTGCGTCTGTGCTTGTGATGTGATGTGTCCTTCTTGTCGCCTTCTTGTCTGTCGGTTGATGGCTCTTTGGTGACATGATGTGGCATTTAACAGAGGTTTCTGGTGGGGTCGGGCTTCAGGAAACCGGGCCACGATCGGTGCATGCTTGAATTCGTAGGTCCTCTTTGTCTGAGAACACCCCAACTCACCCTTGTCTAACAGTCTCTGAACTCCATCCCTTGCGCGGGCAACCCCCAACTGGACTGTAGTTAGCATCCCTCCCCGTTAGTGAAATCATTAACAGTGCTGCTCCTGGGGCGCTAGTAGCCTTCCAAGATGAGAGGCTCTGTTATTAATACAGGAATGTGATTCTCTGCTGGTGTTGTCTGCTTTTGTTGTGCTTAGTTACGTGCCTGTATGTCATTTCATGGTGGGTTCCTCCTCGCCCTGTCCCTCTGTGGCGGCCTTGGGTTGTTGTTGAGGGGGCCTGCAGCCGACTCTGTCGGGGAAGGAGTTTGCTTCCTTTGGTGAGTCGAAAAATTGGACCTTCCAATCATGTTGGACCCATAGCTTAGCGCCTGGACGGCCAGAAAGAAATCTGATTAGAATTGAATGCTATCCCCATCAAATTGAAGTTCACCCCTGTCCCTGGCAAGTCTCAGGATGTTTTCCCGGTCCTTGTAATTAAGCAATTTAGCTATGAAGGGGCGCTGGGTTGCCCATAGAATCGATCGAGTAGTCGGAATCCTGTGAGCTCTCTCCATGACAAACAAATGGGACTGTGCCTCGGCTCCGAAGAGTTCGAAGCATATTTTTTTGACGTGGTCTTCCATCCTCATCTGTAGTTGCTGTTCCCTTATCCCAACCAGCCTTATGTTATTTCTCCGGGAGCGACCTTCTACGTCTTCATTCTTTGCGGTTGTTGTTTTCATTTGGCCCTCCAGAATTGACACTTTAGCCATTAGTGTTGCTGTGGTATCGTCCAAATCAGAGACCCTTTGTTCTACTGTATCAAGCCTGTATGCATGTTTGTCGAGGCGGTGCTGTAATTGATCCACCTTGGAGGACAGTGCATCCATCTTGTAGTCAAGGCTTCTGATCCTGGCTTTCAAGTCGAGGAGGATCTCTCTAATGTCCAGCGCTCGAGGGGGTTCCTCCTCATGTATTTATTATTGCATGGGAGACCTCTTTCTGCTGGTGGGTCTAGGTGGCCTAGCCTTGGCTCAAAGTTTAGTTTACGTTGGGATTTGTCAGATTTTCCCATGGCGAGACCTGTGAATCTGGAACTTGGGAGGCACTGGAGATATGGTGGTGTGTGGTGCCATTAAGGCTGGGTGGGATTCTCGGCCCCCAAGCAATAGAATAGGATAGCTGGTTAGTCAAAGTTGTTTAGTACTGGATTTCCAGTGGAGTGTTCGGCAGTGTGGGTGTGTTGGTTGCTACTGTTGGAGGTCTGTGGATTTTTAGGCAGATGTCCATTTTTCAGGGACACAGGGTGTCACCTGGGCATCAGAAGCTATATGACAGCAGCAGTAGGCTAGTGGGTTGCCTCTGATAAGGGTTTCCTCCTCTACTGTTTTGGAGATGTACGGAGGGAGCAGGGACCCAACTGTGCTTGGTTGATGTTGTGGGATTGGTCCCTGTGTTATGCGTCTGTGGTATAGCTCACATGCCAGGGTTTCGTTCCCCAGCTCCAGCTAAGACCTGGGTCCCCACTGGTCTTCTTCGAGGGTGTATAGAAGTTATTTTGTAGGGTCTCGTGGAGGATCTCACCTCAGAGCCCGGTGGTCGGCGCCTCGATTTCTGAGGTTTCTGATTTGTGAACACTTTGTCCGTGGTGAGCAGCGTCGTTAGGTTGGGGTCGTTTCTTTCATTATGTTGCCCACCGCCTCCACCAGAGGCCGTGTAGAGTAGGGTGTTTCACCTTTGGGGGTTTGTAGGGTTTCTCTTCCGCACAAATGTTACTGTCCAGCAATGGCGTCTTCTGTTCGGATTTACTGCAGGATTACAAAGAGTGCAATGCGCTCCGGGCTGGGGAGCGTGTTACCACGCCCAGGTATTCCTCTTTATGATGTGGCTGTGAGCCACAGGAAGTTGAGCAGTTAATAGCTGCTGCACAGTGTGGTTGTTGGCCCCTCTTTGACTGTACCTCAGGATGTGGGGGTGGGCAACCAGTAGTCATAGTCCGCGGCGGGCACGGTTGAAAACTGTGTTCATCACTTTTCTCCCCTGTTTTTTCTCCCCTTTGCTTTCGTGTTGCCTTGGTCTCTCGTGAGCCGTGTATGTCTGTGGGGGTGGGGTACTCCCCTCTCGGTCTGTGGGTCAACCGCCGCTGCTTGGATGTTGTTGTTGGGAGGCAGGGGGAGCCGGGCCACCGATGTCGATGGTCCCCCACCAGCCCGGCTTGGAGGGGAGGAGCGGGTGGGGGAGGGCCTCGCTGTATGCCACCTACGCAAGGTAGTCCTTACCGGCTGCTTTGTTCGTTGTCCCCGCGGTCACCAGTCTTCCATGCGATAATCACGCTGGCGCCTGCCCCGTGGGTCTGGACTCACCAGGGCCGCGGCTCTGGAGTTGGGCGGAACCTCTCCGCCATCAGCGGCATTGCTTCTGCCGGATTCGCCCACAGTCTGCCACTGCCCGGGCTCTTCTTCAGGAGGCTGGACCTGCAATGCCTTCAGGAGTCCTGCCTCTGGGCCGGGGGTGCCAGGCGAGCCCTCTACATTGCCCCCTTCTGGTAACCTGGCGATTTATTGATGTGGTAGCGGTTTCACAGCGACACACCCGCTCCCCCTTTCATGGGTGATGCAATCTGCTGCCATTACCTTCCTTTTTTGCCACGACCGGATGAACGCACCGGGCACGGGAATGCGCCCAAGGCCCTGTTGTGCCCAAGTTCTATATTCACATGGGTCCACAGGCTTAGGAGGGGTCGCCAGTATTGATTTTAGCCTTAAAGCATGTACCTACGCTTAATGACACTTTCTGGCAGTGGAAGAGGCTATTTACCCATCAGAGAAGCAGCGATTGCTCAGGATTCATTTGGAGCCTCACAGGAGTTCACAGGGGAGCCACCATCTTGGTTGGCTCTCTAGCAACATCTCTGCTGGCTGTCTCCATGACCACCAGTCTGGCTTCAGAGCATTCAGAGGCATGGAACCTGTGCTCCTGAACACCTGTGATGACCTGCAATCAAATCTGGATTCCATCTCTCCCTCTGTTCTTATCCTTCGCCTCTTTCCTCTGCATTTGACATGGTCAACCATGCCATCCTCATAAATCGTCTCTGTGATACTCTTGGCATCATGGACTGTGAACTGGCCTGGCTGACCTCCTTCCTCTCTAACCGACCTTCCCAAGTGCAACTTGGCCCTTTCCTCTCCTCCACCTCACTCTCTACCTATGGTGTCCCTCAGGACTCTAGCCTATCACTGTGGTTCTTCAATATCTACCTTGCCCCTCTTGCCTGCCTGATCTCCACCTTCTCTCCTCACTTTCAGTGTTATGCGGATGACACACAGTTTTCTTTTAATTTTCCCTTGTCTACCTCCTCTTAGTCCTTTCTCATACCTGATGGCTTGACTGCTATTCAGCATGGTGCTCTGCTAATGATCTCTGCCTTAATGCCAATAAGACCAAGATCCTCATCATTGGGACGCCTGCTCCCTGTTTCCCTCCGACTCTCTGGCCACCCTCCTTGGGTCCCTTCACCTCACTCGCTTGTGAGACAAAAATCCTTGGGGTAATCTTCGACTCCTCTCTCTCCTTCTTCCCTCTCATCAAGGATCTTGACAAGAAGTCCAACTTTGAGCCCCACGTCCTCAGAGGCATTCTCCATTTCCTCACCTTTCCCCAGAAGCTCAATGTCTCTAGAGCATTGCTCTGGTTTGCTCTAGGCTGCACTACTGCAACAGCCTCTTCCTCAATCTGCCTCTTTCCTCTCTTTGCACTCTTCAGCTTATCTAGAATAGGGCTGCAAGACTTATCATTGGCTCAAGCTCAGGGACCGCATATCTCCAGCACTAAAATCTCCCCACTGGCTCCCGGTGGCTGTGATGATCAAATTCAATACCCTCTGCATCATCCACTAGGCTTTCTGGGGCCTAGGAACCTGTTTCATCCACTGTTCTCTCCCTAAATAGCTTCCTGCTAGAGTCCTTTGGTCCTCTAGCTCCAACTCCCTGCAGATCAGATGTTTTACCAAGCAGAGAGTGGGGGGTGTATCTCTTTCGTTGGCTGGAGCCCCCCTCTGGTATGGTCTCCTTGCCCCTCTACTTCTTAAGACGGATCTCCTTAAGTTCCAGAAACTTCTCGAGACTTTCCTTTTCTCCTTCTCCTTTGCTCTCCCCCTCCGTGCTTATGTCCCCTGCCTCTGTGACTGGTGCTTGGCCCCTTATGAGTCTTACTGGGAGCAGGCCCCCTCGACCAGTGCTCCCCACCACCCCCAACCAGCACTTGCCCTCAGGCACCCTTCCCCGACTTGCCTGAATCTGGTCCACACAACCTCACACTTGCTGAACCTTACCCCTGGTTTCCCCTGGCACTTTCCCTCCTTCGGCTCCCTCCTGCACTTGCCCAGCCCCTGGGGGCCCCCCTCCTCCCCCCACTTTGCCCCTCCTCCCTCCCTTATCCCAGCCTGACCTCCCTGACTTTCCCCCTCCCCCGCACTTATTGTTCACTGCACTTGCACAGTTCCAATGCCACAAGACCTAGTATAACCGTTTTTTGTTGTTCTCTCCTCTGTATCCACTCCCTTTTCTTGCCTTGTGGCACCTGAAACAGTTGTGTATCACCGCCTTACAAGTGTTCAATAAAATAAAATAAAACAGATGGTGGAAAACGCATGTACTGCTATTTTTTCTTAGATGATTCACCTGGAAACGTCCCCTTTGTTTTTAACCCGATTCTCATCGAATGTCACCAAAATTGGCATGAGATTTCAGAGTTGATAAACTTAATTTTTTCCCAGATACGTTGAATAATCATAGAAAAGGTCAAAGATTTCAGAGAAAAAGACCTTTGCATTATATTATGTAAAGGGTCGTGCAACCGTACATTTGTAATATACAATCAATGGATGTAATAGTTTTAATAGGAAAGTGGTCCACTAACTTATATACAAGCAAGACCATGACCGCATGATGTGATTTATAAACTGCTTCTTAAAATACCAATTACATATGCATAAGCTGTGTGTGTAAAATTGCACGAAAAAAATGCAGACTTTAAAATATCAGTCTAAAAAAACGACTATGGCATTGTTTTTTATATTTACATTGATAGGAAAAGTCAGATTGTCAATGTTTCCCCTTTCTTTAAAATGTGCTGATTATGTCATGTTCTCAAAGAACCACATTTCAATAACTTTATATTTTATATTGTATGATTTCAAATGACGTGATCTTTTTCTTGAGCAACATCCTGCAGGGATTCCTGCTGAAGACATGTTCTCGCGATGCCATCTCGTTTAGAGTCGGTCTACTGGCGCTGATGGCTGATTTACTAAGCACATTTCACAAGAAGGTACTGCAAATGATGTGAACCTGGTGACACACGACAGACCTCATGCTGCCAAGACCACGCCATAGAGAGGCCACTTCTAAACTCGGTGTGAGATTTAAGACAGGCGTGTTACGATATTACTCTTACTCCAAGTGCCGAACTCACTTTACAAACTAACAACACAATTCCATGGTCTCTGAAAGGTAAATAGCTTTCTAAAAAGTAATTCTGCGCTGTAAAATAAGACTGCACGCATGCTGCCTATACTCCTCCTTGGATCTACATAGCAAGTCCGGCAATGCATGTATGAGTATGTTTACTATCCGCCTCTGTGTCGTGTGCTATATGGAAACATCAATAGCAAGGGTTGTATGTTTGAAAATATGTTGCTCCATAAACTCATGTTAGTTCAGGCCATGGACATGCTCCATCACTGCCATCAAGGAATGTCTACACCCTCCCGGGTCGCGTGCAGAAATTGCTTTTGCTGATGGTCTTTCCCGCACTCTGCTACATGACCATAATACACTTCACAATGAAATGAAACGTATGATGCAGAAGATACTTATGCTGCTTCAGAATGATGACAACATCTTACCATAGTTAAATTATTTAATGTGGTAGTTCAAGAGCTATTTAGCACATCTAAAAGAGGGAGCAATTCGCTCGATTCATGACCACCAATAACAGAAATGTCAACAAACAGTAAATCTGACCCCAATCGCCTGTCCAGCTTTACCTGGGATCAAATTGCATCCATTGCTCCAGTGATCGGCCATTCCTGGCTCATGCAGGGATTTTGCCACCGACGTTAATAAGCATAAACATGGGACATAAACATCTCAGATTTAGGGGATTCGCTAGGGTGGGGCTTGGGGCGGGCGGCTATAGCCCCTGGTCTTTTGGCTGTAGCCCCAGATAGAAGCATAGGGGCTACAACCAAAAGGCTGGCCCAGGGTGGAGATCAGGTAAAAGGCTCCCTTAGGAGAGTAAGGCACAAATTCAGCCTGGAGGACACCATCAACAGGAGCTTCAGCTCCAAAGTGGAAAAACAATGTCTTCAGAACTGATTTTTAAAGTCGCTCTTGCTATGTGTCTGACCACTCTCAAGGTAAACGCTGCATTCACAAACTCCAATCTTCAAAGGCCATTTTAATGTACGAATTGATTGCTTTAAGGTTGCCGGTTGGCATTTTTAAAGGCATCTCAAAGTGTCAGAGTTACATTCTGGTGGAAAAAATCATTAGTATTTGCTTTGAGAATTTTCAAACAGATTGATGGTGGGAGAGCGGTTTGCCAGAGAGAACATATTTTGACCTGTGCGCTGAAAACTTTTAAACCCACTGAATGAATGAAGTATTAGTTTCACCCATGTCACAAGCCGAGGACGTCACACCCTAAAAAGCAAACATTGACAAAGCCTATGGGTCTGGCTTGTATTAAGTGTAAGTGTGGTATGGTATAGCAAAGTGGATGGGAAGTGTGTCGATGGGTGTGAGAATTTGGGATATGTTTTGTGTGTTTTTCATTCCGTAAGCAGATGCGTGGGTGATTGGGGTGTTGGATATAGTGAATCCTGCAAAAGGCAACACAATATGGCATGTAATACAATCATAGTCTCAGTATGGTTTACAGTGAGGGTAAATATTCAGAGCAACTTGGTATAGGACGCTGGGACATTCAATGGATTATTATTGGTGTGCCAGTAATGCAGTTTGATGGGGGAGAAGCATGGTAGCTGTAGGGATCAATGAAATAGAAAGGAAGGTGCCAAACCATGATGCAACAAACCTATCAGAGGCTATTTCTGCATCGTGGAGCAGTTGATTTACATCAGGGTCTTCTAAGAATCCTGTCCAATAGCTCTGTAAGGAAGCTGAAAAACTCTCCAACTAGACTTAATACATCTGACCATGTTTCCAGAAAACAAGTCAGTTTAAGCTGGGACACCTGCATGTTTGGTTTTGAATTTGCCGGCTTGGGGTTTTCATCAATTGAGCCTGGCATCAGATTTGGCATTATTGCATATCTCATTGATTTGGAAAACTGAAAGCACTACATTACTGTGAGAGTCACAGCCTATGTACTGTCAATGGGTGACACTGTGTGTTGATCGTTGCCATTGATCCGGCCTGTGAGATACCATTGTGTTTTGATCTTCCCAGGTGTGGGGTGTGTGCATTTGAGAAAGAGAACAAAAGAAAACAAGTGAGAGAAACAGAGAGATGAGGGAGAAACAATGGGAAAAGAGAGAAGGAGAGAATCCATAAGAAAATCCTAACGAGGAAGAGGGAAAGAAAAGGGATGAAATAGCAAAAGAGAAAGAGAGTGACTAAGAAGGAGAAAGAGAGAGAAAAATAGAGAGAGAGAGGGGGAGAGAGAAAGAGAAAGAAAGAAAGATAGAGACAGAGAGAAAGGGACTGATAGAGAAAGAGAGAGGGAGAGAGAGGACAAGATCAAGATGGCAAGATAGAGCGAGACAGAGAAAGTTGGAAAGATCAAAACAGAGTGTGAGGAAGTGTGATATGGAATATATTGTGGTTTAAATAGGTTTCTGTGATTTCCTGGATCTTTATTAACTCTTCTGTTTTGACAATCCTTTTAGAATCTTTCACATTTCTTCGTAGGGCGTGACTTTGAAAATTATTTTTAATTAGGACACGGGAGGGGTGTGAAATCAATTACAATGCTTAAGGCACTGGGGTTTTCTGCCAGTATAAACTCATGTTCCAAGCAAGCACTCCCTCAGAGCATTCAACCGTCATTAAAGATACCTGCTAAAGTACATTTTAAAAATACACTTACTAGCTTTCGCCATGATCCACCACGTAAGTGGCAGAGGCGCTCCACATTGATATCTGGCCGCATGGCCTTCCTCGTATAATTTGGCCTTTAGCCTTCCAAACGTTAGTCGGGGGAGGGGGGCGGGGGCTAATGGCACTAATGCACACTGGACTGGGGCATGCAATCTGATAATGACATGCCACCAGCTTTGGGTCGTGACAAGCCAGCATTGCCTGGCAGCCATTATCCCTGTTGTATTGTTCAGACTTATCTTTCTACGTAATGGTTTTTTGATGGTGGATGTTTTATCCCTTTGTGCCTGTAAATGCACAGTTACAGAGTGCAGTCTCAACTGAAGAATGGGTTGGCTGCTAGCATCCCAGTCAGGGACGTCATTTCACCAAAATGCCAGGGGTAGCGGAAGTGACATCACAGTGCCACGCCCCCACGAGTGACATCACAGGAAGTGATGTCATTTGACCACACCCCCACATGAAGTGATGTCATTAGACCACACCCCACAGGAAGTGATGCCATTTGACCACGCCCCCCACCATGACATCACGGAAGTGGCCTCATAAAGCATTATCCCTCAGTGCACTAAGAAAAACATGGTTACGATATCAGTGTATTGTGACATTTCATACAAGAATGGATCATCATATGTAGCAGTGTTCATGTTGCCACGTGAAGTTATACTTTACATTTCAGAGATTAACAGTTGCAACCTGTTCAAACTCTGCCCCTAAAAATAAGGAAACCCGTGGGTCCGAAAAAACTGAAGTGAAGCATGCGTTCAGTGTCATAAAGTTTGAAGTTAATTTTGTGGTATTCTCTGATTAAATGGAAGAGAGACAGCCATCTTTATGTTGGAACAACTAGGACAAGGCTTTAATGCATAAATAGATATGGACTAACAGATCAGATCATTAACATATGCTGTACATTTTCAATATGTTGCTTCACGTTCATTTACCTCTCACAGCGGTCACAGATAAGGCTGGATGTCAGCTGCTCAATAGTGGTACTGTTTGCTGGCGTTGAGAACACAGAAAGGAAGGAACTCCCACTCGAAGATGCAGGTCTGAAAATAATAACAAAATATCAGAAAGATTAATTTGTGCAACACCAGACCATATCAATTTTTAATAGAGTTTTAGAGTTCTGGGGTGCACGCATCATGCAAAGACAAACTGGACCACAGAGGCTTTGCACATGACAGACCTAGAGAATGACTTCGGCCCGGCAACGATTCATCATTAACCTTCTGTGACTCAGAGGGATGCATGTTATGCACCATTGCCCTAGGATCTCTAGGAACTAGCTCTGTAGGCCGCAGCAGGCCCAGGCTGAGTGTGTGGCTCGGGCAAGGAGCAGTTTACATAATGTCATGTCAAAATGTAAAATCCTAGTTAAATGCATTGCAAAATGTATAGGCTGCAGGCCACAAATGACTTGGATTTCATCTGCCTGTGGTTAATTTGAGCAGTTTAATTTGCATAAGCTGTTGCTGTAAACTGGGCTCAGGAGGGCACATGAACACAGTGGCGAGGGGCAAGGGGCACTTGGACACAGTGACGAGGGGCACCTACAGGCAGTTGTGTAAATACTGACCCCATACTGTGCTGAAGCATGCTCGTTAGCAGCACCTGGAGCACCACTCCTGAAGGTAATCTGCCTCATCCCTCTCTGGACCTGGGAAAGGGAAATAAGAACTGATCTCTATGGCTTCAGGGGATTGTAGTTCCATGACTGCTGCATAGGAATAGCAAGGTAATAAGTACTGCCAAAAGGTGCATTATGGGATATGTAGTATGTGAAGTGAAATAGGGAAGCAAGTGTTGCAAAGGGAAAGCAAAGACAGAAATATGAATACATATTGTCTGGGGCTAATTATGTTGAGGAAGTCAGAGTCCCAATTGGTCCACAATGGGTAACACCAGGGTCGGACTGGGGCATAAAATCGTGTTGAGCAAAATAAAATTGTGGCCCACAGTAGCAAATGGCAATGCATTCCTTTTGTAGCAGACTGTTTGAATAGTACCCGAAGGGGATTTTTTTGATCAAATGTAATACAAATTGTGAAATTTCAAGAATTTTTATTCAGCAACAATGGTCAAAACTACTAGACACATCGTGAAGTAACTCATCAAAGTGCCCCACATTGGCCAACAAAGTGGCCCACACGAGCATTTTACATTTTTGTTTCGGGCATTGCCCTATTGCCATATAGGCCAGTCCGAGCCTGGGTGCTATTTGGTGTTCCAGTGCCCCTGTGTGAGCCTAGAGAGGTGAGCTCCGCAAAACTCTCCCTAGTGGTCGAGGCACGTTCTATGAGGAACTCCCTAGCCTAGGCCAACTACCATAGCTGCAAATTTCAGGACATTCAAATGTTATCTAACGCAAGTCCCCTAGTACTAGCAGGCAGAGTCCACAATGTTCTGGCATAATGGTTGGGAAAGAATACCCTCTCAGAGATTTTAGAAACCCTTGCATTGGAACAGTTTTATAACTGCCCTTCCCGTCTCTCTACAATGGGGCATATTACAGCAACCTCAACCCTTGTTAGAGACAACTATACAGATTGCCAAAGCCCATTCGGAAGCAGCAAAATATTTAAGATCTATCGGAAAGGGGGTAGATCCAAAAAAGGAAGTAAACATTTCTGCCAGAGTCGTCGGCACCAAATTCATTTTACTAACGTGCAAATATGTGTCGGCGGCAGCTTGCAAGCCGCCGCCGACACATATGCACGTTAGTAAAATGAATTAGGTGCTGGCCGTGCTGCCTGCCGTTGGCACCAAATTCATTTTACTAACGTGCAAATATGTGTCGGCAGCAGCTTGCAAGCCGCCGCTGACACATTCACCCCTCGATTGCTTACCCCACTTAAAGCCCTGCATACATGTTACATACGCTGTGAATCTAGGGCATTTATTTCAAGTTCGCTTACACGTTGCTACTTTCTGGCTGGAGAGACACAGCTGTGAGTCAAAATATGTGCAAACTGTATTCAATTTGGATTCATTTATTTGTAATCAATAATTCAATATTTAAAGACATGCAGTGTGTAAATAATTCAACCAATCAAATCAATAAATAAGTTGATTAAAACATCTGTGATGTTATAGAACTATAATATAACAAGCAATGGCAATGCTAACAGTTTGAATGTTTGTGCAGGCATGGGTAAGACACTTGCTGGGCAGTACCAAAGTGGTAATAACTAGCTATTGATGGTGGCAGATGCAAAATGGTGTGAGTACATGGGCATCTAGTAGTAGTGCCTGGGCAATGCCTAATACTTAAGCCAAAACTGATGGCTTTGCCAGTGCTTGTTTTTAACACGACTTAAGTGAAGGGAACACATACGTGTTTATAAATCGAGTGTCTGCAGGCAGACCTAGTTTAGACCTTTTCATTACACCAGTTGTGCGTTTACTGCTCCAATTAATTCATTAACTCTCAGAAGACTGCTTTGAAAAAAACACTGGCAGGTATTTTGAGTGCAACGTTTGAAGGTAATGCTTGAATAATGCAAGGTGAGAGAGTTCCCATGAGGAAGTGTTTTGGTCGGGGCAGCGGTAGAAACTTGGGGGAATGGCTAGAGGGATTAGCATGGCTATGGGCAGTCAAAGGGTGGGCAAATCCTCAAACAACATGTACAAACTTTGTGTCCCTCCTTATATGCCATGTCTGCCTATCTGTAATGTAATGCAATAGTTTCAGCTTGTAGGTGGCACTAAACCTCCCCTTAGAAGCCTAAACTGAAAGTCATGCCCTAACTAATTCAACTTAATATGATTTCACCTTTTAGTGGGAAACTATAAAGTTATAGCGAAAACCTGTGGTGGTTTACTGGTGTAGTTGGCGACAGTGCTTATATGATAATGACATTTCAAGGGATCATTATTTGTATGTTGATAAGGGGGTGGGAAACGGGGGAAATGGGTGTAATTGGCATCGTGATTGATAATCTTACGTTGCTTCTTGGAATTTGTAAAAATGGATAACATTTAACTTATCAATACAATCGTTATGTAAGCGGCATTAAAATTACGAGAAAATATAAACTTACATCTCACCCAGGTGAATATGTGGCACAGGTATTTTTCCTTAATCCATTATGTGGTTGTGAGCATTTTTATATGAATTACGGCATTGGAATTGAGGGAAAAACAGGCCTGGCGGAAAGCAATGCTCCCCTTTACTGAACTCTGCAAGCTCACCAGTGCCTTTTCCATGTTCCTTCAGCTTCATCATTACCAAGAAAAAAGGCTCACAATGAAATACATTCCCGCCGGTCGCGCCTTGACAAAACACTTGTATCAATTGCATGCAGAACTTTAATAAAATTGATCAGGCTGTGTGAACCTGACACATTTGCCGCGTGAGATATGAATTCTGATGAAATCCGTTGTCTAACCCATTCGCAAAAACTATTTACAAAAATTACTGAGCAAGCACTGATTCGGCGAGGTCACGAGAAGCTAATTGAATAATGCAAGGTTCTTCACCTTCGAGGGGAAATTCCAGCACCACTTTAAAAATGGAATAGCAAACATGTACCTCTGTGTACTTGGCGTGGTGATAAGGATGACAAATGACTACTTTTTGTGCTAAGAATAATAAAAGCCGTGCTACCTGCCGTCGGCACCAAATTCATTTTACTAACGTGCAAATATGTGTCGGCGGCAGCTTGCAAGCCCCGCCGACACATATTTGCACATCAGTAAAATGAATTTGGTGCTGCCTGCCTGCCGTCGGTCGGCGGCGGCGACCACCGCACTGGACTCAGACTCAGTCTCAGTCACTCACCTCGAGACGAGTTGGCGGGAAGTCACTGGGAGACGAGAAGCGCACCACATGAGTTCGCCGTTTCACGTGCAGCAAGCAACAATAATCAAAATGGAGGCCAACACAAGCGTCGCAGCACACTGTGGCCACGCCCCCTCCTCCTCTGATTGGTCAACGCCAGAGGTCGCAAGAGATTGACAGGGGTCGCTGGCCAATCACCAGCGGTCGCTCTTGCGACCTCTGGCGACCCCCAAATGACGTCCCTGATCCCAGTCATTTTGGAGGGATTTGTTGCATGGCTCCTATTTGGTTTTGTGTGTTGTTGGGGAAGGGATGCTGATTCACAAAGGGTATTGAGAAATGAGAATGGATATGAATGAAATGAGATTAAGAAAATGACACAGAGAAGAAACATGTCTTGCATACACTAAACGAGTTGGGGAGGAGCTTGTTTTCTGTAAAATGGCAAGAAAATAAAAAGCCTGTAACTTTTTTACTAAATTAAAAAACAACCATCCAGAAATTATATGGACCGCATTACAAGTTTATTTTTCTTATTTTGAGAAAAAATGTGATGGTATTTCAGTTGCAACCACCTTTTTGGGCATTTATGAAATTACTGCTGTGTTTCCGGCAACTCTGAATTATACATTTGAAGGTTCATGATTTACCCTCAGCAACAAGCACTAGGTAAATCTGCCTCTTTAGCTAAAAGAATCAGCAGATTTATCTCACGGTAAATCCGCTGGCTGTAACTTTGTCAAAAATCCCCATGAAGTTCCATGCACACCAAAAAAGGGGACTTTCATACCCCTACCACCACTTGTAATCCTTTGGTAAACCCATGGGACCAGGTGGTGGTAAGGCAGTAAATCAGTTTGGTGGTAATTTGGCAGATTTACCACCAAACTACCATCAAACTCATAATGAGGCCCATATGATTTTACCTGGCTAACCATATCTTATTGGCTACAAACATATCTTGAGAATTAGTCAAATTGATAAATACATTCAAGCGATTAAAGAAAAACACATTTTTGAGCTCTCAAAAGAATGTTAGAAAATGGCATGTTTTCCATGGCAAATTAGCTAAAACTCGGAAAGACCTTTAATGACTACCACCACATACGGATGGAATGAGAATGGCATACATATCCACTGGTATCCCTACTCATAACCACTAGAATTAGAGTCATTTTGAATAAACTCAGGACCAGAATAGTCAAACGTAAACCTTCAGCATTTCCCATGGTTGACTGCCCCATTAATTCTCGACCAGTTTGGGCCGTTAATAACCAATTCCTTTTAAGTAGGGCTGTATGCAAGGGCTTGTAGTTATCTGTGTGGCGCATGACATACATTTGGGGGTAAATGAAGTAGGAGTGGCAAACATGATGCTGGCCGACATTCTCATCAGCATTCACCATGGCTGCCAGCTACATCCATTAGCAAAGTTATTGCCCTCATTCCTCATGTAGTTCCACAGGTATTTAGCGCACGCGGATCGCTCCGTGCGCTGGGCGTAAAAGTATAACCCTAGCAGCTAAGAACCTTACCTTTTTCTAGGATATTCTCCTATGCGAGTTACAACCCAGAGCTCTGCGTTGCAGCATCCGTTTTGAGGTAAGCTGTCACACTCGCCAAAAATGCTCTGTAAATATGCAATTTGCCACCCTTGGGTTGGCCCGGGATGAGTAAAAAGTTACAATTCCCCCATGCTCCCCTTTTTCAGATAATTAGGAGTTCAACTTTTGGGACCCCTACTTGAGACGGCTTCCCACACGAGTGCCTGTGATGAATCTCCTCCATAGGTAAGCTGTGTTTCTCCATGATACCTGTCCCATGGCACAGTTTGTTATCTACTAATTAGATCATTTTTCTCTTAGTACTCCCCTAAAAATTCTCCTTTTTTCCTTGTCCAGAGCACTCCATGAACTACTCTCATACAGTCCCCCGTCCTGATGAAGGCTGTGTTAGATATGAGGCTCATTTAGCCCACGTAGACGGCTGAAACACCTGGTGTAGACATACCTTTAAAAAAAAAAAGAATCACAGTGTATTGTCACTATTCTTGGAATGAACTTTGTAATTTTTGTTGTCGATGTCTTTGTAAAATGTTCAATAGTTCTATGTATGACAATCTATCAAGCCATGGCAGTGAATGCTTTATTTTCAGCTCCAGTACACAAGAAAATGGATTAATCATTGTTCATGCTTTTGTTCTTGTGCATGATATCCTGTATGATTATGAGAAATTATGTGTCATTTTGAGTAGTGTATTTTGTATAATTATATATAAAAAAACAAACAATTACCCTGTCTGGGTACTACATACTGAGCGTTGTGGATATATTTTTTGTGTCTATGACCATAGGAAAAAGTGGCAGTACCAAAGGGAATTCCTCTCGACCTATTCAATTATATCCTTGTTCCATAAGTAGCCCTCCTGGGCAGAATATGGTCCACACCAGGAGCCCAAATATTTAGAAATCTATCATAGAATGGGAGCATATCTTAAATGTCTCTGCTGGGCATGTATCCCCCTTGCAATGAGTTGGTCTTAGCTTTTCAATAATAGTAGACAATTCTATTTGTGTCACTGAGTGAAAGTTAAAAACAGGCTCTCCTGTTCCAACAGGTGTCTTTACGAACTGTGGCTTTGCATAATCCGTCGCTTCTCTCATCGCCTCAATATTTAGTTTGATCTTATACACTTTATTAAACATGGCGTCTTGAATAGTGTAGCGCCACTCTTCATTTTTAACAGGTCCATCTTGTGAAGGTGGGCATGGGTTTTCTAGTTCCTTTAAAAATCTAAACAATTCTTTAGACTCATGTTGTGCTTCTTGAATTCTGTGATCAAACATATTTCTCTTAGCTTCTATAATGGCATTTTAAAAGCTGTGGATGCTTCAATGTATTCTTCCTTATCCTTCTCCGCTCTGGAATGGTTCCAGTGCAAGAAACATTTATTTGTCCTCGATTTTAGTTACATTGTATAATTAAATGAATTTTGCCCCACCACTTTTTAAGCCCACTAGCTACCCCCTATCAGTTTGTCAGCCCAAGAACAGCACAAACAACTATATGGCTAATGTGGCAAACAGGTAGCTCTCCAGCTGCTTCTTAAATACAATTTCTCAATCAACAGCAGGTCTTTGGCGGTCCTCTCCAAAGACTTTTCTTTGTCTTATATAACCTCAAAAAGTATTACCTAGTACTATTGTATGTGTAAAGACTGGAGGGGTGTCTGTACTTCTCCTCTCTATATGGTAGAGGAGAGGCACAGAGGACCCCAGCCAAGATTCTCTATTTGGTAGCTATGGTCGAGCAATCAAGGCCTAGCTTCTCAGGAGGTGATGCAGGCTGGTTCTTAAGTACAGAGTAGTCCCCAAGCCCCCACAAAGGAATGTCCACACACTGTATTGGCTAAAACACAGCCTTTATATAATAATATTCAAGGTTATGCACACTATCACAATAACTCACTTTGCGCTCAGAAAATCAACAATGGTAAATATATACAGTTCTATAGTGGTACCACAATTATTATCAGATCTCATTAAAGTGCATCAGGTATACTGTCAAAATGCCACACAGATGAATAAAGAGGAAACCAGCAGTAGAGAGGGGATGGAAAGCAAGATGGTTGAACAATTGGCAGAATACTGGCCTTTACCAACTAGGCACAATTCTGTGTGGAGATCCCCCCACCTGAGCAACCTGTAAAGCAAGATGTATCACAAGCCCAGTCGATATATTGTTCTATGAGTCTTATTTCCCTCTACTATAGTTCTACAGCCCCAATATACCTAAAAGTGTAGTGTTCATCAACGAGAAATCAACGGCCCTTCTTGAGTGCCCTCCCTTTAAGGCAGGAGTCACGGGTCGTCGAACCTCCGACGGAGAACAGGGTGAACTACGGCGGTGAAGTGGCAGCTTCTTTCCTAGCAGTGCTCATCGATGACGGAACGTTGGCGTCCTGCAAGGAAGAGGCGTGCGGGGCACCTCGGTGATGATAGTTCTGGACCATAAAGAGATGTTGAAGAACTGTGGCCCAACAAGGGCATCGAGTCGTCGGCATCTCTGTGGTCTTTAGGTGGCAGGAAACCCACCGGTGGATGCTCCTCGGCGCGTCGACAGTCGGGCCTTCTCCAGTGGGATAATGTGGGCGGCGATGCAGATGAGAGCGTCCTTGGAACAAATGAAGTTCTTAGGCAAACAGGAGCACGGCGGCTCTGGTCGGCAACGACGGTCGTCGACAGTGGCGGACAACAGTCCGGGCGCTTCTCTTTGGGATTCCGCAGCAGTCCCCATCTCCGGTCGTCAGCCTGCCATAGGTCTGTCTACCAGGTAGATTTTGCAAGGATCAGCTGTTGCACAATGGTCCTTCATAGCTCGGGAAGAGGGCGCCTTACCAGGTCCTCTCTGGGTCAGTTCTTGGAGACACAGCAGCTTTCAGATTGTGAAGGAGAGCAACAGCAATTCTTCTCTTCCAGCAGGGCTTCAAGGTTAAGCTTCAGTTTCAACTCCAGTTACTCTTCAGCTTCTGAACACAAATTCTAGCAGTGAGAGGCCCCCAGATATACTAGTTGATCTCCCATTCATTCTGCTGGGTCACACTCAGGCAACCAATAGGTCAGAAGGGCATTCATGCAGGCAGGCATCCAATCAGGTGCATAGTGCATTTTGGCCATTCACTCATCTCCAGACACTCACAACAAGTTATGTGTATTGGGACAAGTACCCAGCCATTCAACACTCCACACTGCATTCATACCAGTTTCGGGCAGGGCTGTCTCAGTCATTGTGTCAAATACCAGATACTAGAAACCCACAACACAGAATACGTATTTGTCACACACTCCATTCACCCAGGTCCCACCCGCAGGGTGTACCCACAACATACAGTCACTGGGAAGGCTCCAGCAGTCTGGCCTGGACTTCACAACAACACCATATATGGAACTTCCACCCAACAGCTCGTCAGGGGGAAGGGACAGAGTCAGGGCTTCCCAGGACTTTGGGAAAGCAAGGTAACAGGCAATAGGAAGCAAGAGGCCACAGGGGCCATCTTTTTCCTATCAGGAATTAACTGATCCCAATGGCAGGGCCTGGGTATCCCAAAATGGAGGATACTCAGATCACCTGTCAAATTCAGCATGGAGCAGCCACCATCCCATACCCTGCTCTGTGGGCCACCCACAGTTGCCCAAAAATATATACTAGGGGCCCAGGGTTGTACCCCAACCCATGGGTGCCATAAGGGTATCCCATGGGTCTGTTCACCAAACCAAAAGAGAGACCTGCACTGCCAGAAGTCCCACATGAACTCCTGCATGGAAAACATGACAAAACACATGATAAATAACAGTAAAGGACAATGATACAGAGGCCTTGTCCCTCCAATGCATTTCCAGCACAACAGTAGCCTCCCCCCATACTGAGTTTAGGGTGCCTAATCTCCCACGAGATAGACACCCTCATCCAGACGGTCAACATACCTTCTGGAAAGGACATCTGCATTATCGTGACTCTTCCATGGTCTGTGCTCTATGGTGAAGTCTAGCCCTTGCAGACTAATGGACCACCTGAGCAGTATCGGGTTTTCACCCTTCATCTGCATAAGCCACTTAAGGGGCTTATGATCTGTTTGGACCTTGAAGGTAGACCCTGCAAGATAGGGCCTAAAACGCCTAAGGCTCCAAACTATACTAAAACATTCCTTTTCAACAGTAACCCACCTACGTTCTCTACCCTTGCAATGTCTACTGATGAATATGATAGGATGTCCTCTTCCTTTGTCATCTAACTGGGACAAGACAGCTCCAATTGCGGTGTCGCAGGCATCCATCTGGACGATAAAGGGTCAGCTGTAGTCAGGCGCACACAACACAGGTGCCCTACACAGACTTTCTTTCAAGCCATCAAAGGCCCTCTGACAGTCTTAAGTCCAATTAACCCTCCTAGGTTGTTAGGGCGAAGTCACAGCTGTCAGGGGTGCAGCTATGGTTCCATAGTCTGCCATGAAATTGTGATAGTACCCAGTGAGTCCCAAAAAGGCTCTCACCTGGGTTTGAGTAGTGGGAGTCTCCCAGTCATGTACATCCTGTACCTTACTGGGGAGAGGTTGGATTTGTCCCCCTCCTACCTCATGACCAAGATATGTGACGTTCCCCTGAGCTATCTGGTACTTGGTGGCCTTGATAGTGAGGTTAGCCCTTTTCAAGGCCGGCAACACCTTATCCAGATGGGTCAAATGCTCTTCCCAGGTGGAACTGTAGAGGGCAATGTTGTCTAAGTAGGCCACACAGAAGGCCTCCAGCCCACTGAGCGCATGATTGATCAATCTCTGGAAGGTGGCAGGGGCATTCTTCAACCCAAAAGGCATGACCCTAAACTGGTAGAGTCCCTCCGGTGTTGAGAATGCCATCTTTTCCTTGGCATGGTCCATCAGATCTATTTGCCAATAGCCTGAGGTAAGGTCAAAGGTGCTCACAAATTTGGCAGCACCTATGGTGTCCATGAGCCCATCAGCCCTGGGCAATGGGTGCACGTCAGGTTTGGTGATGGCATTGACCCCTCGGTAGTCCACACAGAACCTCCAATCCTTGATACCTGCCTGGGAACTTGCCTTGGGGACAAGGACCACTGGACTGGACCAGAGACTGGTTGAGGGTTCAATAACACCCAGATCCAACATCTTGGCTACCTCAGCCTGGATGTGGTTCTTAACTGTATCTGACATATGGTAGCACCTGCTTTTGACAGGCACACTGTCATCAGTGTCAATTTCGTGCCTACACTGCAGTGTAAGGCCTGGTGTCAGGGAAAACAGAGAGGCATACTGCTGGAGCAAAGCCCTGCAGGCCCTCTGCTGCTCTGTCGTCAGATCTGGAGAGAGATGTACTCACTCCACTGAGCCATCCTGAGGGTTGCTATGCAGCAAATCAGGAAGGGGCTCACTCTCATCCTCTTCTTGCTCTGAAGCTAGAAAGAGACACGAGACTTCTGCTTGCCTGTGGAAAGGCTTGAGCCTGTTAACAAAGAATACCCGAGGGGCTACTCCAGGGCCTCCCATGTCAACCAGATAATTTACTTTGCTGATCTTGGAGATGATCCTGAAGGGTCCAGTCCACTTGTCTGCCAAAGCTATATGCTTGGTAGGCTCCATTACAAGGATTTCCTGTCCCGGAGTCCAATCCACTTGCGAGGCTTTAAGGTCATGCCAGTACTTATTCAATTCCTGGCTGGCCTTGAGATTTGCTGTTGCCTGACCCATCATCTGTGTCATCCTCCATCTGAGGCCTAACATATGGTCCCCCACTTGCTTGGGAGAACCTGGAAGGGTGGCTTCCAAACCTTCTCTGATCAAGGCAAGAGGCCCCTTCACGGGATGTCCAAAGAGTAACTCAAAGGGGCTGAAACCAACACCCTCTTGAGGTACCTCTCTGTAAGCAAACAGCAGGCATGGCAGGAGGAGATCCCACTTCCTCCTTAGGGGCTCTTCCAAAGCACCTAGCATGCCCTTGAGAGTTTTATTAAATCTCTCAACCAGATCATTGGTCTGGGGATGGTAAGAGGTGGAGAACTTGTAGGTTACCCCACACTCTTTCCACATGGTCTTCATGTAACTAGACATGAAGTTGGATCCTCTGTCAGAGAAACCTCCTTAGGGAATCCAACATGGGTGAAAATGCCCAGGAGGGCCCTGGCAACCACCTTGCCAGTAATAGTCTGAAGGGGTATAGCCTCAGGGTACCTGGTGGCAGGATCGAGCAAGACCAGGATGAACCGATGTCCACCTGAAGTGGGAGGGTCAAGGGGACCGACAATGTCGATGGCCACCCTCTCAAACAACCACTGGCAATGGTTGCCAACCACTGGCAATGGTTGCAGAGGGACAATGACACTGCCTCCAGTCTTGCCAGACAACTGACAAGTTGGGCAGGTCCTGCAGTGGGACTCCACCTCTACTCCCATCTGTGGCCAGTAGAAATGGGCAGAGAGCCTCTGCTTAGTATTCTTGGTCCCAAGATGACCAGCCAAGGGCATCACATGCACCAACTGCAGCAGGAAGGGCCTGTAAACCTGGGGTACCACCAACCTCTTTTGGGTACCAGGTTCAGGCTTAGTGGGCTCACTAACAAGGAGCTCACCCTCCCAATAGATTCGGAATGTCCTAGGCACTTCTTCTTGTGCCTGGGACAGGGCCTGTTTTCTCAGACCCTCGAAAGTGTGGGACTCTCTATGTCCCTTACAGAAGTCTGCCCGGGAGGGTCCCCCTTCAGCTAACAAGCATTGAAGGTCGGGATGATGCTCTGGCTTGAGAACCTCTCCCACAGGAGAGTCTTCTGTCTCTTCTCCCTCAGGAGTTGAGTTTGGGTTTTCCACTGGACCCAGCCCGTCCGGAGCATGGATACCAATGGGTGCTGTAGGAACAGCAGGAAGAGAGGGAGCCCCCTGCACAGAGGTGGCCTTCTTGTTCTTCCTTCTTCTTGCCTTAAGCCTCGCCTTTGGCTTGAGTACCTGACTCACAGCCAGACCCTGTGTCACCTGTGACCTAGTGACTGCAGAAGCAGTCAGGGGAAGACCATTCGAGATCAACCCCAACTCTACTAGATCATTGCCTAACAGAATGTTAGCAGGGACATTGTCCTGAACCAGGACAGGAAGCTTTGCTGTCTTGTCTCCAATCATGAGTGTGTCTAAGGCTATAGGTGATAATTTGGGAGGCCCACCAGCTAACCTGGTGGTTCTCAAAGCAGCACCTACATAGTCCTCTGACTTGAGCAGGGTCCTCTCCACCACTGTCATGCGTGCCCCAGTGTTTCTCAAACCAGTAGAAGGCTGGCCATTCAAGAGGATTCTCCTCAAAAACCTGCGGGTGTTCTGTGGGATAGTCGCCAGTACTTCTGCGTACTGGTCCCAGGCACCAGGGACACTAAGGAAATCTCTACAGGGGCACCAAATGTGATTCCTGTAGAGGAGGGGAGGACAGTGGCCTCCACCTCAGACATGGGGTAAGGGTAGCTCAGTCTGACAGCCTGTACTCCAAGTGCCTTACCTTTACACTTGGAGTCACCCCTTGTGTGATCCAGAGCCCCACAATCCCAACAAGTGCCGGGAGTTTGGGGTATGGTACTAGAACCACTGGGAGCCTGCTTTGCAGCAGGTGTACCACTACTCTTATTTCCACCCACAATGACTTATCCCCGCTAGATATTTGGGGCTTAGGAGAGGAGGGTTTTGGTTTACCAAGACTTTGACTGCTTTTGGGGCTCCTCAGCTTTCTGGAAGGTCCCCTTTTTTTTGTCCTTGTCCTTCCCACTGGAGTCGTTAGGGGACACTCAGTAGGAGACCCACTTGCCGGGCAACCTAGCCAGCTTAAAGGGATCAAAAATGTTCTGGTCAGCAACATACTGACACAGCTCTTGTGAGCAGGCTTCAGACAAATGCTAAAAAAACAAAAGGTGAGACAATTCATCAAACGTTTTTACTTTGTAACCATCAATGCACCCCATCATGTTCATGTGGGCAGCACTCACCCAGTCAACCCAAGACACATTCTCTCTTTTCTTAAAATCCCTGAACCTTTTAAGGTATTGAGGTGTCTTGCCAAACTTGGCAATCAAAGCAAACTTCATGCACTCATACTGACCCCTTTCTTCCACACTCAGTTTCAGAATACAGTCATATCCCTTCTGAGGCACTCTGCTTAACAAACACTTAGCCCAATCTCTCTTATCAACATAATGAATTGCACAAGCCATTTCAAATGTTTCAATCCATTGGAGGATATCAGAACCCTACACAAACACACCAACCAAATCTTTCATAAACTTGGTGGCCGGGGACCTGACACTCTCACTGGGTTTAGCTGAAGTCTCAACTCTAGCTTTCTCTAGCTGGATTCTCTGACATTCAGTGTCCTTGTCTTTGAGTTCAAGATCTGTATTCTTGAGTTCCACTTGCTGTGCCAACTCCTCTTTCTTAAGCTCAGCATCTATTTCCAACTTGCGGTATTCAAAGGACAATTTCATCCTTAATAACTCAAGCTCCAAGGAATTGCTGGGGTTTGGAACAGAGGCAGCAGGAATGGTGGCATTCCCAGAAACAGATTCAGCAAAACCCCCAGGGGCAGAGTGTCCTCATTGGTTGCATCCCTCCCTTCAAGAGTTTCACAATCAGTCTGGTAGCCCACCAGGGCAGCTATCAGCTCAGCCCTAGACTTATCCACAAAGTCTAACTCCCTGTCTTCAAAAGCATTCTGGAGAGCCTCTAAGCTTATCCTAGTCAATTTACCATTTGCAATAGACTCCATTGCTTGTAATGCAGTTATTTTGTACACAACTAAACCTCAATTTAATAAAGTGCAGATATTTTGTAAGTGGCACTGTTCTACACTGATTCCTAAAACCATGAGCATCCCACTGCTGCCACCAGTGTAAAGATTGGAGAGGAGTGTCTGTACTTCTGCTCTCTATATGGTAGAGGAGAGGCACAGAGGACCTCAGCCAAGATTCTCTATTCGGTAGCTATGGTCGAGCAATCAAGCCCTAGCTTCTCAGGAGGTGATGCAGGCTGGTTCTTAAGTACAGTGTAGTCCCTAATCCCCCACAAAGGAATGTCCACACACTGTATTGGTTAAAACACAGTATTTATATAATTCATATTCAAGGTTGTGTACACTATCACAATAACTCACTTTGCGCTCAGAAAATCAACAATTGTAAATGTATACAGTTCTACAGTGGTACCACAATTATTATCAGAACTCATTAAAGTGCATCAACTATACTGTCAAAATGCCACACAGATCAATAAAGAGGAAACCAGTAGTAGAGAGGGGAAGGAAAGCAAGATGGTTGAACAATTGGCAGAATACTGGCCTTTACCAACTAGGCAAAATTCTGTGTGGAGATCCCCCCACCTGGGCAACCTCTAAAGCAAGATGTATCACAAGCCCAGTCCATATATTGTTCTATGAGTCTTATTTCCCTCTACAATATATCTACAGCCCCAATGTACCTGGAATTGTAGCGTTCGTCGATGGGAAATTGATGGCCCTTCTTGAGTGCCCTCCCTTTAAGGCAGGAGTCACGGGTTGTCGAATCTCCGACGGAGAACAGAGTGAACTACGGCAGTGAAGTGGCAGCTTCTTTCCTAGCGGTGCTCGTCAACGTTGTAGCATTGGTGTCCTGCAAGGAAGAGGCATGCGGGGCACCTCGGTGACGATAGTTCTGGACCGCAAAGAGATGATGAAGAACTGTGGCCCCGCAAGGGCGTTGAGTCGTCAGCGTCTCTGTGGTCTTTAGGTGGCGGGAAACCCATCGGCGGATGCTCCTCAGCGCGTCGACAGTCGGGCCTTCTCCAGTGGGATAAAGCGGGCGGCGATGCAGATGAGAGCGTCCTTGGATCAAATGAAGTTCTTAGGCAAACGGGAGCACGGCGGCTCCGGTCGGCGACGGCGGTCGTCGACAGTGGCGGACAACAGTCCGGGCATTTCTCTTTGGGATTCCGCAGCAGTCCTTGTCTCTGGTCGGCAGCCTGTCATAAGTCTGTCTACCAGGGAGCTTTGGCAAAGATCAGCTGGTGCACGATAGTCCCTCGTAGCTCGGGAAGAGGGTGCCTTACAAGGTCCTCTCTGGGTCAGTTCTTGGAGACACAGCAGCTTTCATAATGTGAAGGAGAGCAACAGCAATTCTTCTCTTCGAGCAGGACTTCAAGGTTAAGCTTCAGTTTCAACTCCAGTTACTCTTCAGCTTCTGAACACAAATTCTAGCAGTGAGAGGCCCCCAGATATACTAGTTGATCTCCCATTCATTCTGCTGGGTCACACCCAGGCAACCAATCAGTCAGAAGGGCATTCATGCAGGCAGGGATCAAATCAGGTGCATAGTGCATTCAGGCCATTCACTCCTCTCCAGACACTCACAACAAGTTATGTGTATTGGGACAAGTACCCAGCCATTCAACACTCTGCACTGCATTCATACCAGTTTCGGGCAGGGCTGTCTCAGTCATTGTGTCAAACACCAAATACTAGACACCCACAACACAGAATGCGTATTCGTCACACACTCCATTCACCCGGGTCCCAGAAACAGGGTTCACCCACAACATACAGTCACAGGGAAGGCTCCAGCCAGTCTGGCCTGGACTTCACAACAACACCATATATGGAACTTCCACACAACAGCCGGTCAGGGGGAAGGGACAGATTCAGGGCTTCCCAGGACTTTGGGAAAACAAGGTAACAGGCAATAGAAAGCAAGAGTCCACGGGGGCCATCGTGTTTCCTATCAGGAATCAACTGATCCCAATGGCAGGGCCTGGATATCCCAAAATGGAGGATACTCAGAGCACTTGTCAAATTCTGCATGGAGCTGCCACCAGCCCATACCCTGCTCTGTGGGCCACCCACAGATGCCCAAAAACATACACTAGGGGCACAGGTTTGTACCCCACCCATGGGTCCCATAAGGGTATCCCATGGGTCTGTTCACCAAACCAAAAGAGAGAGCTGCACCGCCATGAGTCCCACATGAAATCCTGTGCGGAAAACATGACAGAACACACGACAAAAAAAAGTAAAGGACAAGGATACGGAGGCCCTGTCCCTCCGATACATTTCCAGCATCAAAGTCTGAATATTAAAACTTTGGAGTGGCAGTACAATGACATGTTAGCAGTACTTCCAAATGAGTATGAGCAGTATAGTATGCAATATTAACACTCAAAAGCAGGATGTGACGTGTACATTCATATGATATAGTTATGTGGAATCTAAACTTGCCATGGGTTCTAGCTAAGGACCTTTTACAAACCTAGCAATGCCCCTGCTTAGATTCCTTGCATTCACTGATATTATTCTATTGGATGCAACAGCGATTAGGTTGCAGCGGCTTTTACATTCTTCTAATATATATCTGGCAAAAAAATAACCAGAAGATAAATATGGCCAAAACTGCCATTTTGCCTTTCAAAAATGGTAAGTTAAGTACTGTGTTCAATTGGCATATTGATAACTGAATATTGGAGACCTGTAAACACATATAACATCTAGGGTACCATATAGATAATACTTGAGGGTTTAGCCTGGAAAGGAATTGAACAGAGAGACCTAAAAGTAGCCCTCATTACACCAACCCATTCTCATCACAGAGACAGAGAAATGAGCGGTGCACATTGTTTATGGCCCCATCTCTTTCTTCTGCAGGTGTGAGAAGTGTTATTCACTCAGACAGCCATTCAAACCATACCCTAATGATGTTACTGAGGACATAAGCTTGCAATCAATTGGGTACAGGTTGACTGATCAAGACCACGCAGTAGCTGATGATGTCATGACTGACATCACGACATAGGTGCATTAGACATGAAGCACATAGGCATCCCTGCATGAAGTTACTTAAACATTTAGGCCTCTTATCTCTTAGACACAAAGAATATGCGCATGACTCATATAGTTAGAGGACCGACACATGAACTGCAAGACACATAAGAATACATATGAATGGCTTGCCAACGCTTAACCATAACTAACTTGGACGGCCACGCAAATAAAGATGGAAGCCATAAGTACATTGGAGTGAATGGGGAAAGCAGGACGAACTCAAGAGCATGAGAGAGGTTGAAAGGTTAATCCTGCTCAAGCATGAAGACCAGGCATCCAGCGCGGTCACTGTGCCCAGCCTCACCAAGGACACTGAGAGAAGGACGGGTTCCACTTTAACAGAAGAGACAGGACAACTGCAAGGAATACAAGTCAAAAATACTCATAATTTTTTAGCAAGAGAGCTTCATTTCGTGGTCCTGACCTGAATCTACCAGACAGAGCCTATTCATTTAAGCCAAATGGTGACGGCTGTTCTCATCGAACCAAAGGCAGGGAGATGCAAAAGTGATACAGGCTCAAAGCTGAATGTTCTCTCTCAGGGCATAGGAGATTGGAGATGGTAACTTATTGGGAACATGCAGCGCCTTCAGGGTCATTCCCACTACCTTGAATAGTTGCACTTTGTCTGGTAACTGTCGAAACTCTCAGTGCTGCTAAGATCCTTTCTGTCCAAGCCCTAACCAACTTCCAAGCTAACCTTACACTATGTTGCATCAGCCAATCATTTTACACTAACGTGGAACTTTGTATTTATAACACGTAGAGGTGTTCTCAGGTGGAGCCACCAGATATGGCTTGCCCAATGGCAGCACTAATCCATTACTGAATGTATATGTAGTTCACCTTGATAACGAATGCCTTCCCCTGTTAGGTTTTTGGAGATATTTGGAGGTAACCTAATTTTTGTGACTTCAATGGATGACAGGCGCCTGGAGAGCGAGAGCTCTTGGAGAATGTTTTATTGTTCATGCCGCAATCCATGTCAGGGAATTGTTAATAAAGACAGCCCACGGGGAACAAGCGCGCATTAGTTTCACTTTCACTGGGTGTGCATTTTGCCCTGGAGGGCCACTGTTGCTATGGGTGAGGGAGGCCACACACCCCTGCCATCAAATACTGCATCCCGCTCCCACAGGGCCGAAGACCATGGGCAACAAGGTTGTGGGAGATTCACTCTTGCTCCGACTGCATTTTGCCCTGGAGGGCCACTGTTGCCATGGGTGAGGGAGGCCACACCCCTTGCTGAAGCCCACAAGGAACAAGGGCGCGGGCGGTTCAACTCTGGCTAGGAGTGCATTTTGCCCCGGAGTTGCCATGGGTGAGAGAGGCCATGTCCCACTACCATCAAATCCTACATCCCGCTCCTGTAGGTCCAAAGCCTGCAGGGAACAAGGGCACAGGCATTTAACTCTTGTTGGGAGTCCCACAAGCGCTGGTGCATAACCTAACATCAATAAGAAAAATGGTGCTGAGTTGAGAAGTTCAGGAGAAACGATAGTGGTGGGGGGCCAACCTGAACTAATTAATCTGCCGGAAGCGATCAACAAACATTTCCATCTTGACCCCACCCTGCCTCCATTCGCTCATTCATCAGTTTACAGCATTCTATTATACCATCATTCTGTAATGGAGTGTACGGCTGCCCCTCGCCCCAATCCCTCCGTCTATCACCACAAACATTTCCTATGTTCAATCCCCCAAAGAGAAAACTACTGACTGTTAAACAGAAACTGTCACCCTCTTTATCAGGTGCTGATTCCAAAACACAGCCCTTGATCTGTACCATTTTTGGGGGGCACTTTGGACATCATGCACTGTAAAATCTCTGTCTCCCACGAAGAGGTCACTCCTAGTGCTGCACCAGATTTTTTTCCAGCAGAAAAGGGCCGGATCTGCACAAAGTCAAAGTCAAAGCAGGGACTTGTGTGCCATCTACTTGAGTGCTGCTTATTATTACCCACGGTGTGTGGTGCTCATTTATCAACATCGGAAGGATGAAAGGCTGAGTTTGGCCCTGCTGGTATTCGAACCTGCGCGGGCAAGCTCTGCACAGATGTCAAAGCGAGCGTTCTACACCGCTGTGCTATCTGACCGGCTTTCTGAAGCTAATATAGTTCCACTTGGCAAAAGATCTGGGGGGAATAACAGGAGCTTTGGGTGGCTACCCATGTGGCCAACCGATTGGTTCCCCATGCAGGGATGGTTACCTGACCAGATCTAGGGGCTGTTATCACCGCTGATATTGTTTTTCTTGCCTGGAAGTTTGGCCGATATTTTGGGATAATATAATTGTATATGAGTGTTGCGTATGTGTTTGTTGTACTTTGATGGCCTTATGGACGAATAAAATTATATTGATGAATAAAGACAGTGAACTTTTTCCTATGGCAGGGTCTTGTGTTTTTGGGGCAGGGAATTTCCAGGGACCAATTCCTCTTGCATGTAGATTGAGGAAACTGATAATAGTTCCCTTGCCACCATTACAGAATGCTAAAACGTCCCAAATGTACACCATTGGTGGCTATAAGCTTGTAGCTGTGTTTGCAATCGTTATCTTCATTGGTAAACACTAGGAAGGTGATGATACTGCAACAAATGTTAGATCCTCCATAAGGTTCCTTATATGGGATCCTAAGGGAAATCCTTCAAAGAGGATCCTCAGTGGGTTAAACTCTTTCAGGAAGGCATGTATGAATTATTTATGGAAAGGTGGGTGTGATGAACACCTTAAAGATACATGAGTTTCACTGGGTTAAACAGCGTGAACTATTAAATACATATGTTTCCTTGCAAGAATATGTGAACACTGTAAGGAGTTATGATACCATGTCTGAAAACTTCATGCGCTTCTCACACCATACTTTTCACTTGGTGTTCATGTGATTTAGATTCAACCAACTCCATACCTTGGAAACTGGGGGGTCCAAGGAAAGGATTGACAAGGGAAGAGAGAGCCTGTTGTCCCTGTATGATTCAAGGGACTGTATAGACCTACACATATGTAATTCTGGAATGTTTCTGCACACATTATTTTGTCCCATCAATTTTTTGCTAGATTTGCCTTAGACTTTACTCTTGTCACAGTAAATGAACTCTTGACCTCAAATTAATTATGTCTGCAGTTGTTACTGGAGAATCAAGTAAAGATAACTTTTGCACTTCACTTATGCAATTTATTAAGAACATGTATGATGAAAGAGGAGAAGGTTTGACATTTGGCTTGCTAGAACTGGGCTTTGGAAAAGGAATTGTGTAGTCTTGGTATGTGTTTTCTTAACTTTGTACATTATGGTGTAGATGGATCTCTGAATGTGATATTTTGAGCTAAGACTTTTTGCACTTTAATAAGTTGTGGTACAAATTAAGTTGTAAGCAATGGATTTTAACGCAATGTCAATTGTAATTAATGTATTGAAATGTAATAGTGCTTATATTTTTGCATAGAGAATATTTTTGATAAGAGGGTTCCATGATTATGCAAATGTAAAAAAAGCTTTTCATTTCTAAATCCCAAAGCTTCTCTTCCTTGAGTTATAAGCGGGTATGCCCATTTATACAAACTACTAGTAATTTAATGAAATGTTTTATGGCTGACAGTCACATAAGTGAGGTCCTACAAGAGATGGATTGGAACTCCAGCAGGCCAAGTATTTCATGTTGTGAGCATTGGGAAGTGAGTGGGCTGTTTACTAACAGAACAGTATTACTTAAGCATGGGAGGAATCAGGTAAACATGAATGGGTTTTAGTTATTGGCATGGTGGCTTTAGCAAACCACATATTTCTTGGAGCGGGTCAATTGATGATGTCATGGCCAGACTGCTCGTCATATGAGACATAAAGAGGCTTAGGTAGGGCTGGTTGTATCAACCTCAGCACTATTCTTGATGCCTAGAGGTTTTATGATAAATGATCCTACCCCCAGGAATTTGCCATGGCTATTCATAGAGGGCGTAGGTTGTGGCTTCCAGACTGAGAATCACAGTGTAAAACATGGGATCATTTCTCATTAGGCTCTCCCAGAAACTGAAGAGGGGCTGAATATAGTCACAAGTGAATGGCTCACAGGTGTTCAAGTCAGTTTGTGTGTGAAATATTTGTAGTTGTACTGGTGTGCTCCTCCACTGGGCTCCCTCTACCAGAAAACTATCTTAAAAATGTATCTAGCTGGTCCAATAGCACAGCGAGTAGAGCGCTCGCCTTGCCATCTGTGCAGAGCCTGCTGACGCCGGTTCGAAACCCGGCAGGGCCAAACTCAGCGTTTCATCCTTCTGAGGTCGATAAATGAGCACCACACACTGTGGGTAATAAACAGCGCTCAGATACCTGAGGGTTCGTAGCGCTATATAAATGCTAAATTATTATTATTATTATTATTATTATTATTAATTGTTAGCTTCTACAAACAAATGTCAAGGTTAAAGTTACAAATCCTCAATGTGGCCAATAGTGCCTATAAACGTGAAGGATGCCACATGTTACCCAGATGTCAAATATGGGTGTCAATATACTATGCAGCCTTGTTGAGGAAGTGGGGCTTAGTCAGTCAACAATTGATGTATGCCTGGAATCATTATTCTATTTCTTGAGATGAAGAAATGGAAAGAGAAAAGTTATGGAGAGTGTGGCTCTATGTCTATTGTTAGTTCTCTGCTAAACTATAAACATATTCCTTTCCTGGTGTCAATCGTGCTATATTTTCCAGTAATCAAATGACCATTTCATTATTTTCATAAAGTGTATTTTAGTCATATATGTATCAGGAGGCAGAGTGTGACAATATAGTGTGTGGTTTAATAGTACCCACAGAATGGTATGAGGGTCCTACTGCCTCCTTAAACATTATGTATTTATTTATTCATAGTTTTTGTAAAGCGCTACTCGACCATAGGCCTCAAAAAGCACGAAAAACAGAACAAAACACACAACACAGATTATCAAGGACAGGCTACAGAGGAACCTGGTCTGGGCTATTATGATCAATTGTCTTGGGACCTCATCTGGGTCATGGTTGAACAAATGATATTTAAGGCTTTTCTTGAACTCACGGCAGGAGTTAGATTGCCTGAATTTGAACGGGAGTTTGTTCCAGGATAAAGGAGCCTGAACATCAAATGTAGAGCCACTGAAAGTTTTGAGGTTATACCTCGGCTGGTTGAGTTTTAGGGGGTCATTAGACTGCAGATTGTGACCTGATGAGAGGGTAGTAAGGCGATTAAGTATTGAGGAGCTTCATTGTGACAGCATTTATAGGTCAAGGAAAACAGCCTGTGCATGACACGTTGTTTGACAGGGAGCCAGTGGAGACTGCATCTGGCACTTGTGACATGTTCCCTTCAATAATGCCCATGGTTGGCTCTGACTGCTCCATTCTGTGACTTGCAAGGCCTGAAAATGTGCCTTGGATGTACAAAACAACAAGCTGTTGTAATAATCAAGGTGTGAATTGATTAGGTCTGAGGCTAAGATGGATCTGTTTTTTAATTAAATATATGGACGAATATGATTCAGTAGTTTCGAAACATATCCACATGAGGCCTGGGCAGTGTCAACATGGGGTTTCATAGAAACTTTGCATCCAGTACCACACCCAATGTTTTCACCTTCCTGGAAACTTATTTGAATTCCAGCTATGGCAAGCAAGGCTCTTGTAGTCTGGCGATAACGTTTTTAGTCTTTGTCTTGATGCTACGATCAGGAGTTCAGTCTTTTCAGGATTGAGTGCAAGAGAGTTTGTGATCTTCCGGTCCTGATGTGTAGATGTGATTAATAGCATCAGAGTCTGTACTATAATAGCCGGTTAGCTCTATGATGATCTGTGTATCATCTGCATAAGTAGGTCTTCATTATTTGGTTGGCAGCACAATACTTAGTATTCTAAATCTCCCGCCATCCCCGGCAATGGCTCGCCATCTTAAGAAATGTTTCTACCCTACAAATCAAGTATGTTGGTCACCCCACTCCTTTGAGCAAGGTCAGCACCCAAAGCACTGTAAGTCTTGACAGTGCTTCTTATATGGTATTCTGTTTCAGAAAGAAGTGTGGATGTACATCAATCAGAAGGTGCTTACATAGCTTTAACACTGATTGGATAGGGAACATGTTGATGAAGAATTATCCTGGCTGTAACAAATTGACTCCAGCCCTGTAGGAGTCAAAGGATGAGTAGAGGCTAAAATGTCCACTCAGCCCTCACACTTCTACAAAGCAAAAGCCAAGACAATGATGAAAGTAAAATGTCAAGAGATGTGCCTCCTTTGTCTTTTGTGGTAAATTGGGCCAATTGAAGGCTATACTCTTAAGAGGGGTGCGATTGTCATTCAGTAGCAACCCAAACAGTCCAAAATAAAAGAATGTCCAATCAAGGTTCTATACTAATAAATACACTTTAACTAAACGTACCATATGCAATAACAACTAACTGGAAAAACAATGCACAAAACCCACACATGAATAAAGAACACAGAACAAGCAAAGATAGTAGACAGAGCACTCTTTGAGGTTTATTGAGAGGACACCCTCACACAGGGAGTTCCCTCCCCACTCGAGGTGTCACACAACAAACTATTTAAAAGATTATTTTATTCAGCTCTATCTCCAATTCATCTAATAACTCTTGGACCCCCACCCCCCAACATTGAGCTATCAATGAGCCAAGTACCAGGCATGTGTACAGGAAATAAAGTTTAGGTTTAGTTGAATTCAATGTTAAGAAACTCACACTGAAATGTCAAACACCACTTTATCCGTAGCACAACACAATACATTTTGCTCAATGTGATTAACTCCCAAACATGAGTTGAAAAGAACTCAAATCACAATCCTTTACTTTCTGCAAATTACACTTCAAGAAATAATTAGCTCTGGTCAGTGAACAAATTGATAGACGTAATGCTGTGCAATTTTGATTTCCTGCGCGATTAAAAGCTAGCAGTTTATTTTTACAAATGTGTGCAATTGCACATGGCAATTATTATTTAACCCACAGTTTTGCTTTAAAATAAACACATATTGATTGAGTGGTTTGTTTTTCAGACCTCCCCCACTCTACTATGGTCTGGGTTAGGGAAGTCTGACCAAAAAATTGGAATGATCTGGGAATTTTGGATATTCAACCCCCCTCCACTGAAAGGTCTGTGTTGTGGAAGCTGGATGGTAACATTTTTTCAACACCCCCCCCCCCCATTGAAAGGCCTGTGTTAGGGGAAATTTGGACAAAATATTTTGAGTGATTTAAGAACAAAGACACCCCTCTTTCTTGAAGAAGTCGGAGTCAACAGGACAACAATGATTACCCAACTAAATTATCGCTGGGAAGTGAGCTTTGTTCATTTTGAATTTCAACTAAAATCACTCCACAGTGTTCTATCAAATGGGGAATTATTTAAATGATTTTTTTTGTTAAGTAGGCTTAGGATCTACACAGTCCCACCCTGCCGACTATAAAGGGAAAGGATTTAAGACAAGCAGATTCCTCCACCATTTGGTTTCCCAGGGCTCAGTTGTACTTTCAAAGAAGCCACTGTTCAAAGTTCAGAAATGTCTGCTGCATTTCAGGAAACACTGGAAAGATAGGATAGGGGTCTGGTCACTCCACTCTCAAGGATGGCCTCCGGCTCTCCACCATAGGACCAAGTCAGCTTTTAGGCCTTCCTAGAAACAGACATCTCCACCCAGATGCACTCTCAGCAATCTCCTCTGGTGTTAAGTTGCAGCTGTCAGATGCTAAGCTTCAGTAGCCCCTGTGATGTTAAATTCCCACAACTCTGTCCCTTCCTCCTAGTGCAGTCCCCCTTATATAGCAGCGATGACACCATCAATTTTACAATCCTGGGGAAGTACCCTGTAAGAGTTCTCACAACAAGGATTGGACAATGACCCTTATCTCTACTCCCAAATCCAGCCGCCACCTCAAGATTGGTTCAAGGGTCAATTCCCGTTTGCAATCCCCATTTGTTCTTATGTCAAATTCTGGCAACAATCTAGTTATGTGGAAAAATGTTATAAATTTACTTGCACCTGCCATAATATATAGATTTCTTGATTCAGCTAATCATGGGGAATTAAACAAAATGACAGCTAGGTCTGCACCATTTTGCATGGCAGTGTGGCACTTTTCTGCCATTTTCACAACCACATAATCATTAGAAAAATCACATTTATTCCCCATATTCCTATTTGTACCCTCCACTTGTTCACCAACTCCCACATTTGGAACATTTTCAGATCAGCCACAAACCCATTTTAGATGGCCATCACAGTTTCCTGAGTCGCAAGTGGAGGGATTTTACTGCCCCAAAATCACCTGGAAAGTACCTAAACAATGCCACATAAATAAAGAAAATACAACTTATGGTTGCTTGGAAAGAGGCCTAAATGATAATAGTCATTTTAAATTAATAGTAAATCTTCATGTGGAACACATGACAATTTTCCTGCCTCCAGGCCAGTTTTTCTCACTGGGCCCAACTGTAACCAGAGTTTTTTTATCAGTCTCTTTGTGTTTGAAGCTTTCTCTTTGAAGTTGGAGATTCAGCCTCTCTTAATTGTAGCCCATCTTCACACCTTCTGTCTACATTCTGGTTATATTCCCGCCAATGCCAGTTGCCTCTGTACAGAGCCCAGCTTTCAGGAATGCCACATGTTATGGCAGTTGTACACATTAGGATGCAGGCCTTCCAATGGGGAAGTTCTTTGTGAAATGTGTAACACATACAGCAAAGGGGGTTTCCTCTGGCCTATAGAAACTTTTCCATGGAAAACAAAGTGGGCTGTTCTTTTCAAATTTCGGCTGAAATTTTACATGTAAAACATAATATGTGATTCACGTGGCTTGACACATTCCATGTGAATTTCTTCTAACTCAATCTGACATCCAGCCACCGTGCTCCTGTGATCCAGTGACAGTGGTGAGGACTGAGATTTGTGAAGCGTTAAGCAGGAAGCTGCACTCTGAAACCTGAGACCTGATTGAATTTAGCGAGAGCTGCCGAGCCATTGAGATCGTGGTGGCAGTGGCACCAGTTATCTGGTGGCACTCTCTGAAAAATTAAGACAAGGGGAGCCGTGGATGCACTAAGGTGAGACCTTCTACTTCTGCTTTAGAAAACACATACGCCAATACACATGGCCACACATGCCTTCTGCACCCTGCAGTGGTACCTGGAAAAGGAGTAGCTTTACCTGAGCCATCCTGAGCACTAGAAAAGAATCTACTAGAATCCTGTGTTGGCAGTCAGCAGCTTTGCTCCATCTGTGTCAGTTTGGGAGCAGTGCTCTCTGCTTTTTGCTTTCTAGAGCCTGATTTGCTTCGCTTGTGATGACCGGCTATACTGCCATTTGTCCTGTACAAAGGTCTTTAATACATGCTTTTATATATGCTCTCCTTTTTGCTGAGCGTGACCGATTGTGATCGCACAGTGGTCTTGATATCAGACAGTGCTTAAACAGACACTCTGTGAGGAATCAGGGCCATGCGGCTGTCTGACATTGTATAATCAAACCAAACCAATGGCTAGACAATTGAGTAGTGCTCAAGGACAAAGTCTGGAGTGATTACCTGACCACAGAGCATATCATCATCCTGAAATCGGAACGCTGCATAGTCAACTTGTTTGAAAATTTTCCTGCAGATAGGCCTTTTTGCACAGTGACTGCCAGCAGGCATTTTCCTCTATGAGCCATGCATACATTGTGTCCTCGGTGACTGTGGGGCTCAGCCCTTTCAGCCGTGGGAAGGATTTGCACACAGTGACTCCAGGTCCCTGCCCTTTGAGCCGTGGTTGGGATTCCACACGGTGACTGCGGGACTCAGCCCTTTGAGCCATGTTTAGGCCTAGGTCAGGCATTTGCGGTGTTCAGACTCTTAGAATTAAGGCCCGGAATTCTCTCCAAACCAAAGAAGCTTGTAGGAGTGTGCTACAAATTCGGAGACACACAATTATTATTAAATCAAAGCAGATGCATACATTATCTGGATACTTTTATGCCTCCTATTCACTCTAACCACTACTACCTTCAGGGTAGTGTCTTAATGGATGATATATGAGTCCCTGAGATGGAGTGTGTAACTGGGGAGGGTGGAGAGATGATTGGGCACCAGCCTCAGTCTCCACGCTCAACCCATTTTGGAAGTCTGAAACAAAAAAATACAGTATGTTTCCAAGTTCACAAACAGGAGAACAATAATACAACTCAAAAGCTGGGAAGGACACCAGTGAATCGGAAAGCCCCAGGGAAACTATTGACTCCTGGCATAGAATATACACTCACAGCAACTAATATTAAGCAGAAAATCAACAACTATTTTCACCTACGGAAGTGCTGCGGTATGGATGATTTAGACCCCATAGTGCTGTTTGGTGATGATTCTCAGTTTGTGCACTCTGAGTCAGAGGGTCATTGCTCTACGGGGGAGGGTTTTATACAGGAGGGGAGACATGATATAGCTGCAGTGAGTATACTACAGAGATCTCCAGTTGACAGATCTATTGTAGACCATTTAGCATCTTGTATGCCTGGTTTCAGGTAGGCGGTTCCAGATTCAGGATCTAGGAGGATCACAGGGGACAACCCAAGAGAGTTAGCCCTGACCAAGACTTCCTTGTTGGCTCTCTGAATTTCATTCTTTTAAAATCGGAATTCCAGGTGCACTATGGAATATTAATGGTGCTCATAAATGAACTGGAAGCTACCCAATCCTCAATGGTGGGCCTCGGAAATGCTATAAACACTATCAAAATCCCTTCACTAAAGAGTTTGGAAGAGGGGGCTAAGGGGCAATCAAACGAGGTACTCGTCATTCAGGGATGAATTTCTGAAGCAAGGGAAGAAAGGGAAAAGATCTGGGGTGGAGTCTAACAGTTGCTAGTAATTAAAAACACAAGTGGCCCCCAGGGGGAGGTGGATGGTTGAGAAACTATGGAGGAGAGATCGGTTGCAATCTGTGATTTCAGCGTATGCATTAGAGGAGTTCCAAAAACTGGCTAATACCGTAGTGGAGGTCTCCTTGGTCACTCCACTCAAAACATCAGCTCCACAACCCAAACCAACTCCCGAAGAAGTACAAGATGTCATGGAGGCAGTAGTCATTAATTGCCCAAAGACAAGAAGGAAGGGGGAAGCCAGAAGAAAAAGTGACAAGGGGAAGGAGTTCATGGTACCCGTCGTAGAGAAAAAAACAAACATCTAAAACTGGGCAAATCCAAGAAAACAAGAACTGCCAGTATTTTTCATGCCCAGTCAGTTCCCTGAAGGGTAGTGTTAAAGGTACCGGTGAATCGTCAAGACCACCATAGATCGGTGGGAATGCAGGTGCAGGAGAAAGACCTTCCAGAATTTGAAGTAAAGGGCCCGAAACACCAGTATGGGTTTCTAGCCTGGAAAGATGAGTCAGATGAGAATTGGGTTCAGCCTGTTTGTGTGATGATTGGAATACAGACTTAAATAAGGTCTCCCCAGGCTCCAAGTACAATTAGTAATCTTTTTTGGGCACCTGCCTGCATGGGTTTAAAATCAATGGTATGTGCAAAGGCCTTTTTGACAGCTTCCTGTGACCTAGGAAAGCAAGGTCTGCAGGTTTTTACATCTATGCCAGGGAGAGATTGGAATCCAAATAATGGGAGCATGGGTGTGGGAGGACCAGTGGGTTTGGGAAAGTTGGAAAGCAAAGCCCAAGAATGATAGGTGGGGTTGGTAGGGGTTGGCTAAAAGTACCAGAATGACATACAAGTGAAGGCCTGGACCTTGTTGCTTGAGCTTCTCTCCCAGTTGCTCCAGAATCTCGGCTGGGGAGGCAGATCTTTATTTTAAATAGAGTGGTCCTTTGTGAGTTGGAACTCACAGGGTTAGAACTCCTTCAAGTACAGGACTATGAAGGATGCTATCTTTGGAAAGAAAGATCTTATATTCATCCAGGAAACTGCGCTATTGAGTACATTTGATCTGGATGGATTCTTAACAATACACCTGGTAGCCACTTATGAGAATGGGGGAAGATCGTCTGGGTAACTGACCATCACTGGCCAGAAAACAGTATTCATAGCTCTGGAGGCTATTCCCATCACACTGATGGGAAATTTGGCAGCAAATTGGAACGTTTAGGGAGACCCCATGGTTCCTCCCTGATAGTCATCAATTTATACTGGAACCCAGTTAGTTCCGACCTTACAACATTTCTGGAAGCAATGTCAGAAGTAATGACAAGGGTAAATATAAATCACCCAAGTGCGAATATTCTTCTGGCAGGCGATCCTGGAGGGAATGCAAACTAAACAAATGAGAACACTTTTCACGAAACAGCGAATGGTAAACATCCCCCTTGCAGGTTTGAGAAATAAGTGGAATGATAGTAATTTGCCAGATTGCACATATTGCCCAAATGTGGTGGAACACGTGGCCCATTTTGTCCTCCTATGCCCAAGGTATTTAGACATAAGGAGAAAGTACCTTAACCCTCTGTTCAAGCAGCACAGAATTAGAAGTGCCCATGACACACTTCACTTACACTTGCCGGACATGGACCCTTTAGCAACTCACTGGGCCTCATTACACGGTAGGAGGTAACCATGGCGCTATTAGCGCCATGGCTACCCCCTTACCGCATTCCAGGTCCGTGTTCCCGGAATAGGGACTTACCGGGTCATTCCGACCTTGGAGGACCCGGTAAGTCCCCATTCTGGGAACCATTCCCCATTCCCATTTGAGCCCCCATAGGGCTCAATGGGAATGGAGCTAATTTAGCAGGCCCGTTATTAGCTCTGAAGTCCCTTAACGGGTCCCGTCCATAACGCCTGGCAAAACCAGGCGTTGAGGAAGGGACCCGCTAAGGGACCTCGGAATAGGACGGTAAGGGATTACCAGCAACGGTGCCCTTACCGGTGCCGGTAATGCCTTAGTGCCTACCGTGTAATGAGGCCCACTGTCTGGTAACTGTGCTGGATGTATACGAATTGTTCGAACTACAATTGTTCGAATTACAATTGACCTTTGCACAATTGACCGAATTGTGAAGGTCAATTGTTACATATATGCGGGGGGAAAACCCCCCGCAACCCTCCATTATAATAATTACCGGATTGACCGAAAGTCGAGGGTCCGAATTGACTTTGCACAATTGACCGCACATATATATAAATATATATAAATATATATATATATATATTGGTTTGGTAATATATATATATATATATATATATATATATATATATATATATATATATATTACCAAAACAATATATATATATATATATATTTATATATTTTTATATATATGTGCGGTCAATTGTGCAAAGGTCAATTCGGACCCTCGACTTTCGGTCAATCCGGTAATTCAAACAATTGTGTTCGAACAATTTGGGGAATACCCTATGCACAGCAGGCATGGAGGAGAAGGATGAAGGTCATCATACCTTAGAGTAAATTGCATGCATGAACCCTTATCTGCTTAGTACTTTGTGCTTTCATTTGCATTTTGAAAATGTATAATGTATACACGTAAACATGTTGATTTTAAAACTTGGTGTTGGAACATCTGTTGATTTTAAGATACTGTGCGTTTTAATTCTTATAGTATTTGTATGCCCAGAAGGCTTTTTAAGAGGTTATCAAAAGAAGTATATTGGGTATTTAATCAAAGTTACTGTCTTTTACATGTTTGGCTTTGTTTTGTTTTATCCACACCAGTGATTATATTTTAAGGATGTAATATTTAAATTGATGTACGTTTTTTTATGGCCTGTGCAGATCGAAAGAAAGTTATATGAAATTAAAAATCACTCCAAACAGTGGAGTATCATCAAAATAATGGTTAGTGCCCCTATAGATTTCTCAAAATCTCAGGATTCTCAGGCAGCCTCCATATGTTGTCTTGCTTGAGGCACGTGCTATTGAGCAGGGCTTTCTTGCATAGATGAAGATGATGCCTTCCTTGGTAAGCCCAGACAAACCTGATTCCAGTACATTCAGAATCCCCAAAATGTCCACCATTGAAACCACACCAAACATTATTCAATGTCCTTTTAGTTTCAGGTCAAATGGTTTGCGTGAGATCATAATTACGGGTTAAAAAAGGCATGAGCAGTTGTATTTTTGCAGCAAGGAACAGGAGGTTGAAAGAGTAGTTCAGAGAGAAGTAGAACTTTCAAATTGGATTTAGATGAGTCCGAAGGAGAACACAGAAATTTGATTTAGTTGAGAGAGGTAGACACGTAAATATGCTTTAGTTGAGGGGGAAGCAGAAAATGAAAATATGATTCAGTTGAGAGAAAAGTAGAACATTAAATAGACCATGTTTTTGTGACATAAGGAGGGGAGAATCCCAGTGACCATCTTGCAAGACATGCACACAACTGACATTTCTTGTCACTATAAAGTAGGAAGGAGAATATCAAAGAATTGGTTTAAGAAAGGTAAAATATTACATTCAGAGAATGTAACTAAGTGCCTTCTTTTTGTGAACATAGGAAATAATTTCAGATCAAAAAGTATGGATTTTGTTGGAAGCAGTAGATGATACTCCCACGACTGTGCGTAGCCTTTAAGCATGTAACAAGTCTTTTCAGTAAATAGCAGGGATGTTGGAAACATACAATTAGTCAGAGACAGGTAAAACATGGCCATATATGATTGTAACTGTATGTGCTATCGGTTTGTAGTGAGAGACAAGGCCAAACAAAGAGAACATTATAGAATTGATTGGAGGCAGGAGAGTAGATTCAGTGGTTGTGATTGAGCATGCAACATACATGACACCTATTTGTGGCTACAGTATTATTTAGGAGGGAACCTCAGTCACAATTCTGCATGACATACAAGTATGTGATACTTCTCATCTGTTACTAGTTGGGATGTGTGTGTGCCATCTTTGCATGGCAATGGATAGTTCTAGAAAAGAGAAGACCCGTGCCCTCTTTCTTTAGCTACTAGTACTAGAGAGATGAGCATCCCAGTGATCACCTTGAATGTCATGCACCCATTTGACCTTTGCGCTACATGCTTTCCTCTTTTTAAGGTATGCTCCTTTTATTTGAGAAGCAGAGTAATGCAAAGAGCCTGCTTCCAAGAGGCAGTGAGCATACCATACTTATCGGGTTCATCCTGATGCAAAGTGCCACACACATGAGAATCATTCCAGCCCTCTGTGATTCAAGAAAGTTGCGCACGTGGTATTTATTTTAATTTCTCCCTGTTACATGAGAACAGCAAACATGAACATTTGTGTTTTTCCCCATTGTGCAAGAGCCATAGAGATGACAATGGTTCTGTGTTCTCCCTGTTATATGAGAGCTCCAAACATAAGAATATGCTGGGCCATCTGCGCAACATGAAAGCTGCAAATATGAACATTGTTCATGTCCCCCTTGCTACAAGAAAGCAGCAGACATGTCATTGTTCTCTGGTTCTCCTTGCTCCCAGATAGATGCAAACTGCAAATGTGTGTCTTAGTTCCCTTCTTTTTATTTCTCTACTATGACATATCTGAAGTTGAATATATGGGTCAGGGTTTCCTACTACCACAGTCCAAAACCACAAATATCAGGACCACCCTGCAATGTAAAATGAAACTATAACTCTCTCTCACAAATATCAGGACCACCCTGCAATGTAAAATGAAATTATAACTCTCCCACCTATTTTATAGAGGCAACTGAAAATATTCCTCCAGGCCCCCATATATGACAACTACTTCCTGTCAATGTTTACATAATGGTCCTGTCAGCTATTCCACATTGCTCAATTTAGTGGCAGTGTTTAGGTGATGGGCACACAAATGAGTAACAACAGCTTCTTGAAACGCAATGTTAACCAAATCCACGGTGACCGGCGCCATGTAATTATGGCAATGTGTGGAAAAGTATGCCTGTCGGCCAGAACTTCCACCACATGGTGGTCGGTAGACAAGACAGCCCTAGTTGGTATGTCTGCAGCTATTAGCTTTGGTTAAACTACTAGTTCTCATCCTGCCGCTATTTATATCATGGGTGAATAACAATCATCTCCAGATATGCTGGCACATGCATCTTTCATACCATTGGAGGATGGTACCAAAGTGGAGCTCGTGGATACTACATGGTTCTTGCAGGTCAGATAATGAGACTACAGAATTCATCTGCACCTTGCAATGATGCTTAATTCATAAAAGTCACATTTCCTGACCTGGCAAATGCTATGTTGCAGAACATGCATGCACTCTTCTTCCAGTATGACACGTGAATGCACTGCCACACTAAGATGGAAAACATTTGGGGCATTTAGGGAGCAGTATCATTTTATTTGTCTCAACTTTTAGAATGTCTGCCCCCCTCCACAGGATGGACCCACCACAATCAGGTCTGTTCTCACTGTTTCCAACTGCTCTCCTGGCTGCCACGTTTCCTTCTTTTGCCACTCTTCCTACTAACCTGCATGCATGTCACTATCGTCCTCCTCCTGACCTTCATCTGCTTGCATTTCGATTTCTCCTCCCCCTTCTCCTGCTGTCGATCATTCCCTTCTTCTTGTTAGACCAACTGCATTCCTCCTGCCCTCAATCCACTTTTTCCTGTTCAACCTGCTGCCCTAATCTGTCATCAAGATTTCAGCTTGCTTCTTCTGCAACCTCACTGTCTCCTCCTGCTCAGTGTACCTCTCTGCACGTTGTAAGGATATTTGGCGTGTTACAGTACAGAGTACAGCACTACTGCACAGGTAGCAAACAGCACAGAGTACAGCACTACTACACAGGTAGCAAACAGCACAGAGTACAGCACTACTGCACAAGTAGCACATTTTTTTTGCAGCACCACCACAAGGGTGCGGTACATTGCTATATGGGTTACCAGATTAACAAGGAAAGACAGGCTATTCAGTCAAAAACGATTTTAACATATAAGATGCAAATCTATTTTTACAGTTAAAAGCACACGTGCTCATTTAAAAATGCACACTATTTTTCACCTAAAATGCCTATGGTGCGAGAGACACATTTGAAAATTAACAGCTAACCTATTAACCATTAACCTGACTAATAAAACCTTATTTAACATAACCCACTAATAAAATGTGTTCTCCACTGCAGAATTAGGCATACTCTGAAAACCATTTAAATGTGTGTGCAGATTTTTTTTTCTTCTCTTCTCTGCCTGATTCTCCGTGTTTTTGTGCACAGTAACTGCAGGAAGAAGGAAGTCAGATTTGCAACAATTGCAAATGTATAAGCAAAGCTATTGTTGAAGAGTAGGAGGATGAGAGATGATGGATTTCATTGGGACACGTCATACAGAGGGCTGAGAGGAAAGTTTTAGTGGGCAGTAACGGGGAAAATTCCAGGCAGACATTTTTCTGCACTACTGGGGAGAGGACCTGGCTGTGGGACTCCTGACGGAATGCAGATCCCTGAGTCCTGCTACAGTCAAGATTGTGCAGTCGAGATTGGGGAGAGCTGAAAGAAGGACCTTTCCACTGGCTGAGGCATTCCTATCTGCAAAAGCTGAGAATTCCAGGCAATGACCCCGGTTTGAGAAGGCAAGCGTTCCTTTTTGCTGGAGTTAATCTTCAAGGGAGCTACATTCACAAAGAGAACAGCTGAAGAAAACTCAGATAAGGTAATTACATAAGCGTGGGAGCCGTGTGTGTGCACGAAAATATGCAGTCAGTGTAGGAAAGGGGATTCCTGTGCGTGTCTTAATCAAGTGCTAATGTTGCAATTTGAGTTCTGTTCTCCGCCACTCTCTTTGCAGTGTGTCACAGACAATGCTTTGACTGTACCATTTTATTTCTGTAAAGAATGAGATCGTGTTTAAATACAACTTTTATAATACAGAAAAATATTTGAAAACAGACGGGTGATGTTTATTGTTTACCATTACAATGCTGATGATGTGGGGAGATTTTTAAACAGTACAATGGTCATTTTAAGACAGATGTGTGCATGTCAGAATCAGTATGAATAATTGTGAGTGACTGTAGCATAGCTTGTTGGAGGTACATGAGCCAACGGGAAGAGAGACTCTCTGAACATAGCTCCCTACCGTATATAAGGTAGTGGAAATTACCACAAGACTACCATATATAGCTCTCTGTCGTAAATAAGTCAGTGAGTTCGCCCATGGTGGCACACCAACACTATCACTGGAAAATGTGGTATTCCTAGAATGCAGGTCTGAGGTCTCTCTAGTGATCACACGAAAAATCTAAGCAAAGATAAGGGATTCTGGACATTGGGGCCACAAATAAAACAAGGGAATTATGCTCACCAAAATACCACCAACCACGTATACCAAATATGCAGGTCTGGGTGCTGAAATAATGCATGTCCATTGTATTATTGTTGCACATGGCCAAATCTGAATACAAAGAGTGATTATTGCTAAGTTATTTTTCGGCGGTAATAAAATACCGTCAGGCCCCAAATCTCCACAAAATACCCTACATATTTATGGTGCGTTGCAGGCCGGGAAAATGATCATAGAGTACCTACTGGGCGTGGAAAGCATGTCTCACACTGCCATTTGCACATTAAAGGGAACCCATTTTATAATAGCAGTGTGCCACTAAAAACGAATTTCAGAATGTCACAAAGGGAAACCACATTCTCAGATCTAGTGCAATATTTAGAGGCAAAGTTATTTGCACATGGGAATTGGTCTTCGAATAGCACGTTAGAATGGAGTAACCGCATTCAGGGTGAGGTGCAGAAAGAAAAACTAGACAATATTTTTGCAGAAGGCAGCATAATTCAGGTCTGCCTTACAAGATTATTGAATGCAGCCGATAAAAGTGCAGAGAAAGACTGTTTAATACGGCTATGCGGCAAAATATGGTTTATTTTAAACAAGTCCCTGCGAATGCAAGAGAATGATACTCAGCTAATTAACAGGTAAAAGACTGAATTAGAGGGGGCAAGTAAAAATCAGGAAATGTTGAGAGCAGAATTGGATGTATGCCAAAAAGACATGCAATTAAAATGCAGAGACTTTGATACTCAGTTATCCAAAAGCAAGAAACAATTTGAAGATAGTGAGCAAGAATTGGCACACTTAAAAGCCTTAGTGGATCACATTAGGCAGGATAAAGATGAGGTTGTTTCAGAAATGCAGATTTTACAAAAAGAACATTGTGAAAAAGAAGGTGATCTCCAGAGTGCAGAACAAGAAATTATTAAAATGGTCCAAGAAAGAGACAAGAGAAATAAAGAGTTCAATGAATGCCAAATGCAAATGTGCGAAATGCAGGAGGTGATTAATAAAATGAGTGATGAAAATAATTATTTGCATGATGAAGCCAACAGACTCCTTAAAAAGTGTAAGGACTTAGAACAGCAAATGTGCATTCCCAGGTCCCAGGAGAGGCGGCAGGGTACCACATTCAATGGAGTGGAGGTGAAGTCTAGCTCTGCCCAAAGAGCTAGTGCCCCAGTGACTGGGCCGGTGACTGAACTTGGTTGCAGCGCCCTTGGGGGATTTGATACTCCCATTGGGGGCAGTCACCAATCTCATACACCTGAAAACAGGATTGACTCACAAAATAGTGCAATTCCATGCATTGCAACAAGTAGCCCCATAAAAATAATGAAATCCATTAAAGCCCTGATCAAACCATTTAAAAAGGGAGGTGAATGCTGCATTGAGGATCACTTAGAAGCGGTGCATGACATTTTTAAAGCACTCCAGATACCTAGGGAACAGTACAGACAATATTTTCATTTAACTTTAGATGCCCCGACGGCCAGCATCATAAGGGGATTAAATGAACAGCAGAATATGACATGGCTGGAGTTTGAAAAAGAAATTAGGCGTCATTTTTCTCCTTTTCAGTCATTGCAGGAGGCAAAGAAAGTCGCGTACACTATTACTGCTGGACCTAATACATCCCCTCGCCAATTTTTACAAGACTTAAAAAGAGCATTCTCTCGCTTTGATGTATCTTTTGACTCAAATTCCAATGAGTTTAAAACTGCATACTTCTATGGGCTACAGAAAGACATCATATCCCAATTGGTCCGTGAATTTGACCGTGACAAGTCCCTTGAATGGATTCTACATCAAAGCACAAAGCTATATGAGGTACTCTATTGTCAGGGTAGAGAAAGTGATAAAATGAAAGATACTAGGCCTAAATCTAAAGAACCCTCAGCCACAGTAATGGAAATCAGGTCAGGCAAAATGTCCCTTGAGTCTGCTCAAAGTCAAGGTAAAAATAATGTGACACCTGAACAAAGGGGTAATCAACAAAGATCGCCATTTCCTGTACCAATGTTCCAATCACATGATCCTAGTAATAGAGAGAGCTACATCAGCCCTAGGTATCAAGGGGACAGACCCCGGGTAGGATATCGGCCTGATATGGCAGGTATGAACAATAACCAGAGACAAAATCAAGATCAAAGAAATGATGGTCCCTACCAGTCATTGGGGACACAGAGCAGATTTGATCCCAGCACCATGATATATGGTAATCAGGATAGGCCCCGATATGTGGATCGATTTACTGATAATGGAAATCAACATAGGGGCCAGTACCCACAATCTGAGAGACAGGACATGAGGCAAAACGTGAACTACAGTCCACGCCAGTACAATGATTCCCCACCAGGGGACTATAATCAAAGGATGAGTGCAATCCGCTCCCCTCCACAAATGAATCAAGAGTTCAGAAACCATCCCAACCGCCATCAATCACCTGAGAGGTATCAGAATAGATCCAATCAGGGGGAAAACAACCAATATCGACCTAGGCCACAGAAAGAGGATCCTAGAGAGATGGAAAGGTTCCAGTGCCTTGAGGCCCAAGTGAAAATGTTAGCTGAGCAAATAGGAAAGCTCTATACAGCGCAAAAACAACCTTCCAAAGAGGGGGCTGATGGCCATAGCAATGACCGGGGGGCTTCCGAAAAGTGACTAAGTACTCATGATAACTGCAGTGCCAAAATGACAGATTGCTCTGATATAATTTTGCATAACAACTCTGAGATGACTAATGGATTAAAAATGAAAGTACCAGTAAATTAAATTGTGATAGAAAGTGCAAATACTTCTAAAAAAGAGGTACGGTTTAACTTAGAGCTAAATAAAACAGTAAAGATTTGCACAAATGAAAAAGAAACATTAGGAATTCCAAAAGAACAAAGGGACAGATTTAAGAAAAATGACTCATGCATGGGGAATACCAGTGAACAGGGAGTAAGTGGGGATGCCATAGCTCCTTCCCTGGGCAAGCAAAACAATGACCAAACACAGACAGAAAAAGGAAATACTCACAAGGAGGGTACAAGTCAATCACCTGAAGAATTCTTTGAGCCACATATTCTTGAAGAGGCTGCAAGGGCTGATATGACACTAAATGATCACAAATGCACAGAATTAAAAAATGACAAATTGCTGAATGATGTTGTTACACATGTTCAGTTGGAAGGTTGTAATGTGGTCTCTGACGTTACCCAGATGGATGGGCGAACAGTGGCCACACTCCAAAAAACCTCTGAACATGGAGAAATGAATAAAATATCTCGCACAGAAATGGGTAAAAAGGAGGGAAAAATGTCTTTTCATTTACCAATGTGCTTAGCCAAAAGTGAAAAAGATCTGAGAAAGGTGAGCCCTGAAATCAGTAAGAATTCACATTTCTTATGTGTATTAGAGGAAGTTGAGGACAGATATTATGCACCCATCACTGTAGAAGAAAAATGCCACACCTTCGCTATGATTGACACTGGCGCACAGGCCACAATTATGTCCAAGGAGCTGGTAAAGAGTATCAATGAAGGGAGGCCTCCACAGAGTCAGATCACAGTGAAGGAAAATCAAGGCCCAGTGCATAACTTTAATGGGGAGGAGGTGCCCATCATAGGTGTAACTGAGGTTGACATAAAAATAGGAAAGCACAGAATGAAACAAGAGGTATTGATCACATCTATTTGTGAAATTCCATTTCTGATGGGGACAGATTGCCTGAAAAGATTGTCTGCTCTCATAGATGGGGTGAATGGAGTGCTGTGGTCCTTAACCAAAAAACCATTGAGGCCTAAGAAACTAAAATCACAAAACAGCAATATAAAAGAATGTCACAGCGTTGCCAAAACAAATGATGCTGTGGAGGTATATCTCCAGAATAGCTGCATACCTAGTGTCACTGTTATATTAATGTGTCAAGACAAAGATCAGAGCGACAATGAAAAACTACCTGTACAAATATACTTGGACCCAAGGAAAGATTGGCAGACTGCCATAGATGAGCACACATTACGTTTCTATTTAAAAGAGAAAACATGCAAACAGAATATTGCTCCTAAAACAGATTCAGAAAAACACATTACCACTCTGGCAGAAATACACATGGAAGATGAGCAACCATGGGTTCATGTTGGTATAAATGATTATCTTAAAACAATAAAAGCCACTTTAGCACTTGAACATGAAAGGAGTTTCATTAATGAGAAATTGTTGCAAAAAATTATGGAGAGGGAAGAAATCCCGAAATTTAGGATTAAAAACCAATATGTTTCTGGGTTGGACAGTCCAGACTTTGAAAACCGAATTGCAGGCAGATGCATGCTTAAAATTAGCATTGGGCAGAAAATAATTTACCATAATGTATGGATAGTGAGTGGAGCACAAAATGAATTTTACATGGGCAATGACATCATGCACAGAATGTGTATGGTGTTAGATTTCCTTAATCAAAAAATATGGTCACGCCTAGGTGGTCCGGCACCTGAATTTGAAGACAAAAGAAGGGCTTATCATTGTGCACAACTAGTTCCTTATGCAGTCGAATTACAAATGAGGAAAAATACTATTATTCCTGCATTTACAAAACAGTTTGCAATAACACTGAAATGCAAAAATGGACAGCAGATGAAAGGCTCTGATGCATTTGTATGCCTGAATGAATCCATAAAACAGCAAGGCCTGGATTATGAATACATTCCATTGGTAGACATTGGTGAGGGATCTGTAAAAATCATGGTAAATAATAAAGGTTGTCAGGATATTCATTTAGAGGAAAACTCCCCATTAGGAATGGCCATACAAAAATCACATTATACGGCAGATTTAAATAACATGGTGATTGGGAATATTCCTGAAAAATATGTAGATGCCAAGGGCGAGTTGCCAGAACACCTGGACTTTCAGCCCAAAGGAATATTTAAAATTCATTCTGTGTATCCTTATGATTCAAATGAGACAGTGTGCTGCCATCAAGAGGATTGCATAATATTTAATTTAAATGAAAATGAAACAGGAAATCAGCCCATTGAAGTGGAAGCTGATATGCCAAAATATTTAAAAGTGGCAGCTCTACAAAAAGATACAGCCACACAGTTAGAGGAAAGCGCTGAGATTCCTTTACCAGAAGAGTTTCCAGAATTTTCCAGAATGGTAGAACAGCAGATCTCCTTAGCGGATGCATGTGACAGCGATGAGGATCGAAACAATCTGAGGGAAATATTTATGGAGTTTAAGGATGTATTTGCAAAAGATGCTTATGATTGTGGTTTAACTGATTTACATGTGGCCACACTACCAGAAGGTTGTAGCAGAAATCCAGTGTTTGTACGCCAGTATAGACTACCGCTGGCATGTTTAGAATCATTGGCAGAGATTATTAAAAATTTGGAATCACGGGGAATAATCAGGCCCTTTCATAGCACATCCAATACGCCTATTTTAGGTGTGTTAAAGCCAAATGGTCAATGGCGGCTGTGTGCAGACTTAAGAGAGTTAAATAAAAGAGTACCAGTATCTAGATGGCCACTACCATTCATTGATCAGGGCCTAGCTCAGATACATGGTTCAAAGGTATTTACCACGTTAGATCTCACCTCTGGATATTGGTGTGTGCCATTGGCAGAGGAGATACAACACTTATTTTCCTTTACATTTGACAGGACTCAATATGCCTGGCTTAGAGCTCCGTTCGGGTACATCAATAGTGGGAGTGAATTTGGCATATTTTTGAGAAAGGCCATGCCGGATGCAGCGGAAAGAGGAACAATAGTTTATGTGGATGATGTCCTGATAAAAAATGAAAGCCTTAAAAGCCATTTTGATGAAATAAGACATGTGCTTGGCCAATTGCAGAAAGCAGGCGCCAAAGTATCTTTGCAAAAAGCACAATGGTGCAAGAAAAAAAGTGAACTTTCTAGGGCATGAAGTGACTGAACATGGGCTAAATCCACAAAGGAAGAAAATAGAGGCCATACAAAGATTAAAAGATCCTAAAGATGTGAAAGGAGTAAAAAGTTTATTAGGGATGACAGGCTATAACAGAAAGTTCATTGAGAATTATGCAGAAATCACTCAACCATTGACTAAACTGCTTAAACTAAATACTCCCTGGAGATGGGAAAGAGAGCAGTCTGATGCAGTGGCTAGATTGAAGGAATGTCTTGTAAAGGCACCATGTTTAGCATACCCCAGAAAGGACAGGGATTTCTTTATAGAAATAGGTTTTTCTGAACATTGTATGTCAGCAGTATTATCACAAAAACACGATTTGAATCACAAAACCATTGCATATGCAAGTAAGGCATTTTCCCAAGTTGAAATGAAATTTAATGAATGTGAAAAGGCCCTATTAACCACTGTGTGGGCGCTACAACATTTCCGCCCCATTGTTCAGGGAGAAAAGGTGATTATTGAAACAAATCATCAACCTTTGCAATTTTTAGGGAGTAAAAGGATTAGATCAGGCAATCTAGCCCAATCCAGAATCACTTCATGGACGCTGGCATTACAAGGTTTTCCCGTAGAAGTGAGATATGGACAAAATAGAAAGAGCCCAATTGCTCAAGGGTTAGCTGACTTACATGACTGTGCAGCTGAACAAATACCAAATGAAATGGAAGTGGAAACTAGTTTGCAGGAATTTGAACAATCATCACACAAAGCTTTTGATGAAAAAACATGCAAGGATTTGCCAACTGTATATGTGGATGGTTGTGCTTTTCATATTGAAAATGACAGTAATAAACAATTAGTGGCAGGAATAGGAAATGTCTGGTTGAAATGTGAAGGCGTCCCCAGTATAGGGATGAGGATTGGGGATAGGAGCAGTCAGGTGGCGGAATTGGCAGCCATCTATAAAGCAATTGCTACTGCAGTTGATAAAAAGTTCAGTGAAATTGTCCTGGTGACTGATTCTGACTATGCACGGAATAGCTTTGTGGAGTATTTGCCTGGTTGGAAAGCAAGAGGCATGGTTACATACAACAAAAAGCCACTTAAACATGGAAAAATGATACAAGCCATAGACAAATTGGTGTCAGAAAATAATTTAACAATATACTGGAGAATAATTTGTGGGCATTTAAAAACACCAGGAGAGGATAAGGAGGGAAATGATAAGGCAGACCATCTGGCTAAGATTGGGGCTGTGATGGGAGAATTGCTACCTATTGATTATTTAATGGGTGAAATACAAATTGATGCAGTCACACGTTCTAAAGCACCAAAGGAGGTAGATCAACCGGTGGTGCAGTGGAGCCATGACACGCCAGACCAAGATTTGATTGAGGCACAAAAGAATGATCACATTTTGGGAATCTATTATAATCATTTGATAGATCCTGAACAAAATCCTTTAACAGAAAATGATTGTATGGGAAAAGAAGAGTTGAGGGTGTTATTAAAGAACAAAACACGAATCAGATTACAGGATGGACTCATGATTAGAGAGTCCATAACAGGACAAATACAGTGGGTAGTACCCCTTTCATTCAGAGGACTGATGCTACACCATGCACATGATGCCATAACTGCGGGCCATAGAGGTTCACAAAAAACATTAGAAATACTAAAAGATTATGCTTACTGGCCACATATGTCCCAAGATGTGGAATTATATACTAGAGGATGTCTAGTATGCGCCCAATTTAAACCTGCTTCACCAATGCATAGAGCACCATTGATGAAAAGAGGCCTAACTCTCCCATGGTCAGATTTGCAAATAGACTATGTAGGTCCTTTAAAAAGGTCGAGCAGGGGACACCGTTATATCTTGAGTGTGGTATGTTTGATGTCGAAGTGGATTGAGTGCATTCCTGCACCAGATTGTAGTGCGCAAACAGCAGCCACATTACTGGTGAACCATGTGTTCTCAAGGTTTGGGTTGCCACAAAGAATTGAGTCAGACAGAGGAAGTCATTTCACAAGTACTCTAATGAGAAAGGTATGGCAAATACTAGGTGTGAAAAGGAAACTACATATCGCATATCGGGCGGCGTCTTCAGGTACAGTTGAAAGAAGCAATAGGTCTGTTGTGGATATTTTAAAGAAATTTGTGGCAGAAGCAGGTTCCAGCTGGGATTTGCGTTTACCATTGGTTTTGATGGCAATCAGGTCGACTCCTGCCAAAGCAACAGGTGTTAGCCCCCATGAGGTCTTAACAGGTAGGAAAATGGTGTTACCACAACACCTACTATACAGAACACATGAGCAAACTCTAGTGAGTGCATCCACAGTTCATGAATATATTGATGAACTGAGGAGGCATTTGCAACATGCATTTGCTTTTGTGCAGAGAAATCTGGAAAGAGCTGCTGACAGTGCAAAGTCATATTATGATAAAAATACATCAGTAAAGGAATACAGTGTAGGGGATCAGGTGTACAAGTTTCATTTTGGAAAAAGTAAACAGAAAAAATCTAAATTTCTAGCGGCCTGGCAGGGGCCATTTCGAATTATAGATAGGGTCTCTCCTGTAGTGTATAAAATTTTGAAAAATGAAGGTGAAACAGCAATAGAGCAGTTTGTCCATGTAAATCAAATCAAACCATGCCATCCCAGGCATGAGATCAGGCAGCTTGAGCATGTAGAAACAGATAGAGTCCTTTGAGAAAATAAATGGGTGTAATCAGGAGGCAGTGACAAAGAAGTTAAAAAAAAAGTTGATTGTTATGATGGCACATAAACACTGTAATATATGTAAAAATATATAATATAAATATATAAATAAATAAATGCACATATAACGGAAGCTCGTGGTTGGTGTGCAGAGAGAAAGTGTATTAAATATTGAATGCTGTTTTATATATGCTTGTTTTCTTTTAACTGGTATTTGATTTCAGAAAAAAAAACAGAAAAAAATATAAACGAAATATTTTTACCAAGAATGTTTTATTTTTGGCAAAAGGTGGAAATTAGTATTGTGCTATGTACTTAATCTGTTTATTTTCTATTTTGATTTAGACAATTAACATTATTTGATCGGAGGTTCCGAGATCAGAGCCCACGGGAGAGACGATGGAGTCCTGGAGTCCCCTGGATGAAGACCAAAAGATGCCTGCCTCCAGGTGGAGGTGAAGACAAAATAACCGGAATGCCAAAAGAGATGACTGCTGTGGATTCAAGATTGCCAAGATGAAAGAATACTCGAATGAACCGAATAACATCGCTGGTCGGGACATACCAAAAGAGACAAAACAGAAGTTCCGGCATATGAAGTTTCACGTATTTATTATTTTAATTATTTATTTTAATTTGTTATATTAATTATTTGTTTTAGTTAGTTGTTTTATTTCGTTGTTTTTAATTGACTTGGAAAATCTAAACTTAAAGTAATGCCACTTCAACTGAGAAGGCAAATGTGGAACATTTTATGAACTAATGGACTCAGATGAAATGTTGATTGCAAATTTTCATTGATGCACATGAATATTCATTTTATTGGATTGCTATAAAAAAAAAAAAAAAAAAAGAACCAGTTGTTTTTAGGAATTGGCTTGGATTATAGCCAAGTTCTAAAAACAAAAGGAGGGTATATGTAAGGATATTTGGCGTGTTACAGTACAGAGTACAGCACTACTGCACAGGTAGCAAACAGCACAGAGTACAGCACTACTACACAGGTAGCAAACAGCACAGAGTACAGCACTACTGCACAAGTAGCACATTTTTTTTGCAGCACCACCACAAGGGTGCGGTACATTGCTATATGGGTTACCAGATTAACAAGGAAAGACAGGCTATTCAGTCAAAAACGATTTTAACATATAAGATGCAAATCTATTTTTACAGTTAAAAGCACACGTGCTCATTTAAAAATGCACACTATTTTTCACCTGAAATGCCTATGGTGCGAGAGACACATTTGAAAATTAACAGCTAACCTATTAACCATTAACCTGACTAATAAAACCTTATTTAACATAACCCACTAATAAAATGTGTTCTCCACTGCAGAATTAGGCATACTCTGAAAACCATTTAAATGTGTGTGCAGATTTTTTTTTCTTCTCTTCTCTGCCTGATTCTCCGTGTTTTTGTGCACAGTAACTGCAGGAAGAAGGAAGTCAGATTTGCAACAATTGCAAATGTATAAGCGAAGCTATTGTTGAAGAGTAGGAGGATGAGAGATGATGGATTTCATTGGGACACGTCATACAGAGGGCTGAGAGGAAAGTTTTAGTGGGCAGTAACGGGGAAAATTCCAGGCAGACATTTTTCTGCACTACTGGGGAGAGGACCTGGCTGTGGGACTCCTGACGGAATGCAGATCCCTCAGTCCTGCTACAGTCAAGATTGTGCAGTCGAGATTGGGGAGAGCTGAAAGAAGGACCTTTCCACTGGCTGAGGCATTCCTATCTGCAAAAGCTGAGAATTCCAGGCAATGACCCCGGTTTGAGAAGGCAAGCGTTCCTTTTTGCTGGAGTTAATCTTCAAGGGAGCTACATTCACAAAGAGAACAGCTGAAGAAAACTCAGATAAGGTAATTACATAAGCGTGGGAGCCGTGTGTGTGCACGAAAATATGCAGTCAGTGTAGGAAAGGGGATTCCTGTGCGTGTCTTAATCAAGTGCTAATGTTGCAATTTGAGTTCTGTTCTCCGCCACTCTCTTTGCAGTGTGTCACAGACAATGCTTTGACTGTACCATTTTATTTCTGTAAAGAATGAGATCGTGTTTAAATACAACTTTTATAATACAGAAAAATATTTGAAAACAGACGGGTGATGTTTATTGTTTACCATTACAATGCTGATGATGTGGGGAGATTTTTAAACAGTACAATGGTCATTTTAAGACAGATGTGTGCATGTCAGAATCAGTATGAATAATTGTGAGTGTCTGTAGCATAGCTTGTTGGAGGTACATGAGCCAACGGGAAGAGAGACTCTCTGAACATAGCTCCCTACCGTATATAAGGCAGTGGAAATTACCACAAGACTACCATATATAGCTCTCTGTCGTAAATAAGTCAGTGAGTTCGCCCATGGTGGCACACCAACACTATCACTGGAAAATGTGGTATTCCTAGAATGCAGGTCTGAGGTCTCTCTAGTGATCACACGAAAAATCTAAGCAAAGATAAGGGATTCTGGACATTGGGGCCACAAATAAAACAAGGGAATTATGCTCACCAAAATACCACCAACCACGTATACCAAATATGCAGGTCTGGGTGCTGAAATAATGCATGTCCATTGTATTATTGTTGCACATGGCCAAATCTGAATACAAAGAGTGATTATTGCTAAGTTATTTTTCGGCGGTAATAAAATACCGTCAGGCCCCAAATCTCCACAAAATACCCTACAAAGTCTAATCGTGTGATGCCTCGCCACCTCTTTCTCTTCATGGTCCATATGCTGCTGGCTTTCCATCTATAGTTCTTCGTGTTGCACCTTCTGCTGCCCAAAGCCTCCTTCTCTTGCATCACTATGCCTTCCCTCTACTGCTTCCTTTAATCATCAGTTTCCCATGACCACATTCCCTTGAGTAATACCACCACCTCTTCCTACCCCACAGCTCCTATCTCCTCCTCTATAAGAAACTATGCAATGTCATTACTTCCTCTCACATTAGTTGTGAGCTCGCAAAGGAACTCTATGCTACCGTTATGTGCCTGTGCCCTTTCCACCTGCTCCTCGTGATGTTGCTTTCCATTGCTTGTCAGCACCTCACTTCCATCATCCCCAACACTATCACATATTCATCATCGGGCAAGCCGCCAGCTTAAATCTCAATGTGATGTGAATACTATTCATTGACATCTGCACCACCATCCACCCCCCACCTCCTCTTTGCGAAGAAGTTTTCTCAATGTGATCTAGTGGGATCTTTTTCGATCCATAGTCACTAAGGGGATGATTAAGGAAACACGTGCTGCATAGGTTTGGAATATTTTGTCATTTTTCAGAGGAAAGAAGAGTGATAAGGGGAAGAAGGGTATAAACAATGTGAAGGATGTCAAAATGCTTTTGATAGAAATGTATTATGTTTATTTTTCAGTGGAAGGAGGTAAGGAAAGGGATATTTAAAACAAATCAGAAAAATCGGCAAAGAGTGTCACAAAGAGTTGTCCAATTTGACTTTTTTGTGTTCTGGATATAATGAGTACAGGTAATGGAGAGGGATTTGAAAAAAAAATCACAAAGGTTAAAAAAGGTTTCCACAAAAGGTTTCCTTTTGCAAAGGTTATTTTTCTTGTTCATTTAGTGTGGAAGTGGGGAGCTTTCGTGAAAGGGGTAAGGAATAAAAAAACAATCACAAAGACTTTTTAAAAAGGGTCGCACTAAGAGTTTCGTGTTTTTGTTGGAATGAAGAAAGGTTAGCGAAATCAAATACAAATCAATTACACAGGATGTCAGAAAGGTTTTCTAAAAGTTTTTTTTTTCTTTTGGGGTTATAGAAGGAAAAATAAGAAAAGGGATTTGAAAACTTTTATAAACGGTTTTACACATTTTTTTTCACACATGATTCCATAAAGGTTTTTTGTGTTTCTTTTTTTTGTGGGGGGGGGTGGAGGGGTGGAAAAACTAAAGCTTAGAGAAATGGATTAAAACAATCACAAACGATGCCACACGTGTTTCATGCATGGATTTCTTTTTTTCCTTATGTATTGTTTTAAGTGGAAGGAGAAAAGATAAGAGAAACCTATTCAAAACCAATGTCACATAATTGTATTAATGGTATCTCAAATAGGAATGAAGGGACATTGCTGTTCAATATGCCGGGCATTTGTCTGTTTTTCATTACACCATGGTAGTACTTGAAAAGAGCAAGAAGATGTCACCTTAGGATACTAAGGAAAGAGGAAGAACGTATACACAACCTGCATGGAGGATAGTATCCCCATAGAGGCTTTGTGGTGAGAATGGGATTCACACAATGATGATCTCTAAGCATTGAGATCATGGGTTTACTTGACTAAAAACAACATATATTTAAATGTTACATGTTAAATATTAAAGGTATTTGTAGGTGCACCGTCACCAACGGAATTGGTCCCCAGGCGCTCAGGCGGATCTGTAAATGATAAAGGTGGGATGGGTTAGTAAGGTGAAGGAGGGAGTAGGATAGTGAGAGGAGTGGTGTTCTGTTGGCAGCTTCAGCTCATTATACACCGGGTGCTGACCTTTGGTGCGGGTATCGGATCGGAGTCAGTCCGCTTGTGCTGTTGTTCCGGCTTATGTGTTGTTGCAGTGTTGTGAAGTGCGTGCGGCTTGTTGTGCGAGAGATGGTTGTGTGTGTTTTTTGAGTGAGATAAGAATGCAGAGTTTGAGCTTATATTGGTTAGTGGGTTACCTGACCTTTACCATGCTAACATTCACAGTTCTATCTGAGTGTGGCACTTGTTGGCCCTTACATTTCCATCTAGACGCGGCGCGGGCCAATGTTTAGGACTTCATCCAGGTGTGGTCATGCCAACATTCACACTTTTATCTAGATGCAGCGCAGGCTAGAGTTTAGAGATCTGTCCAGGTGTGGGTCTGCTAACATTCACAACTCCAGGTGTGGCACACGCTAGCATTCACATTTTTCCTAGGCGCGGGCATGTTGTGAATTGTCATTTAGTGAATACAAACTCTGCCAGAGTCATTTTGATGTGAATGGAGGTGTGTGTGGATTGTAATTAAGTGGTGGAAACTGTGATGAATTAGCATCTGACAAGGATGGGAAAGCCCTGGCTTTTTTTTTTATTTGTATTCAGTAATACAATGATGCAGGTACTTCCAACTATGAAATGGAAATCTGCTAATCAGATTTCCCTGGCATACGCTCCGTGCCAAAAGTATAGTGTGTACTTGTGACTTGCTTCATCAGTATCCAGATTCACAACACCTGCTTGGCACGCAGCTTCAGAGGTCACAGGTGCCCTCTTGACTGATGCAGTGGCATCCAAGTCTCTACAGCACATGGGCTGCATTTAAAATATGCAAGCCTGTTGCAAAAACTACATAACCCTGGAGGTCCTGTGCTAGTGGCACAACAAACTGTAAATATAAGCCATACCTGAGTTAGGGTATGCTCACCAGCATCTCTCAGAGTCATACCTGCCACAAAAACAAAAAAGAAATGGTTCACACCTGAGGCCCAGTTCAGCTGTGGAAGGATTATTTGTATTCCTCCCAGACCTCTCTTTTCCCTGAGTCCCACTACACTAAGAAGTGACCTGCTACTGGAGCAAGACTGCTTCTCTGCCAGCCACAGCGGTACCCAGGATCTCACTGTGCTTAAGGACCTGTGCAGTTGTGTGCCAGCCTCCCCTGTGTTTGGGAGTATGCACAAAAATGATTAATTCTGTCCATGAGCCCTGAGTTGGGACTCAGAGCACCCTGAGAGACAAAGACAGCTGGGATCCTAATATTTTCTGTGGTTAAACTGTTTGGAGCATGTTTCAAGAGCTGTTGAGCACATTTGTATCAGCAGGACCTGCCATTTCTGCTTTTTGCTCTCTCCTGATTTTCACACAATGCCAAGGTGTCTGGTTCTGCGCTGTTGAAGCACTAACAACTGCAAATAAAGTATTATTAACTGCTAAGTGCCCCCCATGGTCCATATTTAGACACTAGATACTGGCCAGTTCACTTTTAATCCTATTTGCTCAGAGGTACATATTGTTTTTGCAAGAACATTGTTGCTTTTACTTGACTTTCACCCCTGATTCCATACTCAGAGTGCTACATCTACTACCTTAAGCTTATTCTGTGTTCTTTCCTAAGGGGTGGGTTTTGCATAGTGTTTTTCTAATTAGTTATTATTGTACACATGTTGTGTTCAACTAAAGTGTATATATTTTTATAGAACCTTGATTGGACATTCCTTTATTTTGGATTGTTATACTTCGATGTTTGGGTTGCTACTGAGCTACATTCACACCCCTCTTAATATTATATCCTTCCCTCTGCTCACATTACCACAAACAGTAAAGTGGGTATATGTCGTGGCTGTGCCTGTTTTATCTTTATGGCTGTGTGGTGACTCTAGGTTTGTAGTAGTGTGAGGGCTGAGTGGGCATTTTACGCTCTACTCATCCTTGTACGCCTGCAGGGCAGACGTCAATTCGTCACAGAGACAACCACTCAACTTGTAAACTATCCGTGCAACTTTGATGTCTTTCAGCACGGAACTGGGACAGAGCACAGAGTCTCCCATGCCTCTTCCACTAGTTGCATGCTGAAAGAATGCATAATTTTCTCCTGCATAGAATTATTATGTATGCAAATGTTCTTGCATCTATTTGGAATCTATCTATTTTTCACACCTGTAAAAAACAAATGTAATTCATAAGGATTCGTGTTAATGCCATTACACTTGCACGTGCATGGTGGGGAACATTAACAATGCTGTTTCCAAAGGGGTGTAGAAAGTTACAAAAACATGGGACTGCTTGAATTTCTTTGCCTTCAAAACACCCCTTTGGAAAAACAATAACATTGCATGGAGCGGGGACAAAGACATGTTAGTGTTAGTGGCCATGCTCCTCTCTAGGCAATGTACACACCATTTAAAATGAGCTCCTCTTTAATTTCCAGGTAATTTTAGTGAACCATCTGTCTGTTACAACTTTGTGTCCCGCAGTCTTGGGATCATGACACCCAGACATAACCATCTTCTGTAGGTGAAGCTCAAAACCAAATGTTGTTCTCTTTCTTCAGAAGAAAGGGGGATTCCAGTAGTTGAGCATGCAGGTTATTTTTGGAGGCAGACTTGATCTTTTCTAAAAAAGGTGTCCACCTCATAAACAAACTTTTTCCCTGACAATAGGTATTCCTTGACGTTGGTCTCTTCCAGGGCATCCCCTAACCTCCTTGAAAGACTATCTGCTAGGATGTTCTTGTTACATGGAAGATAAAGAAGTCAAACTGGGAAAAGTAGTACGCCCATCTGGCATGTCTGGAATTCTGGCATTCCATTTGCTGGAGTACCCATATGTTTTGATGGTCTGTTCAAACTTTAAATGGATGAACAGCACCTTGGAGTAGATGTTGCTATTCTGTACAGGCCTGTCAGATTGCTAGAAATTTTTTCTCTATTACTGAGTAATTTCTCTCGGGTTTTCTTCCTGATACGATTCCATTATAAATGGAGCAGTTTGGTCGGTTTGCTGTAGGTGGACTTCAGATGTCGGAAGGCTGCCTCAGCCTCAAGATTCCATTGGAAATGCATATTTTGTTTGAGAATTGTCATAATCGGAAAAGAACAATATTGCAGAAGTTTCTTATGAACTCTCTATTAAAATTAGCTAGTCCAAGAAAACATTGTATGTCCTTAACAAATCAAGGTGTGGGCCATTGTGTGATAGTGATATTGTGTCTTTTGGGGATCCATTTGACTAGAGACTCAAGCTACTTCTCACTGTTGAGGCCCAAAAAGTCCAAAACATATGTGGGGATGCTTGTGGTCTCATGTAGAAGAGATGTAAATTAGCAGTTTGGGCTGAACTACCCCTTTTTGATTGGGACAAAACCTGATTTAAATATGGTCTTTCCCATTTTGTAATGGCTTGGCAGATGATGAATGATGGGCTGGAGGGTTGCCCAGAGCAAAGCCAGAGGTTAAGATTACTTCTAAACCTTCCATTCATCACCTTGTTAGTTTTGTTTTAGTCGCCCTATTGGGATGGCTATGCCCAGACCTGGGTCGCATGCCTGCTGGGTTGAGAGACCCAAGCTACCCCCAATATGGCACATCAGGCACATTTTTTAGGTGGTTTTGAGCCCAGCTCCACAGCCCTTTCTGCTGGATTTCTTTGCTCCTTCCCTGCCACCCCACTCCGCCCGCTCCGCCATACCCCTTGATGATTGGCCCGTTGAATTCCAGGAAGCACTGTAGTCCATGCACCAGACAAACCTGAGCAGTTTAGTTCCAGGCTCGAATTGGGCAGCTACAGCACCAACCATCCACCAGGTGAGGCCCAGCAACCTCTTTTTGCTGCTAAGACACTTTTTTGGTGGTTTGACACCCTCTCTGTGGCCCTTGCCAGTTGCTTTCCTTGGTCCTTCCACCGCTACCCACTTCGCCCAGCTCCCGCCCTACCCCCTTGGTGATTGGCCCTTTGAATATCCAGAAAGTGCTGTAGTCCAAGTGCCGGCCAAGCTCAGGCAGTTTATTTCCAGACTCTAGTTGTGCAGCTACAGCTGCCATCATCCACCATGTGTGGCACAGAGAACCCCTTCTTGCCCCTAAGGCAGGTTTTCCGATGGTATTGAGCCCATCTCTTCGGCCCTTGCCACTGGCTTTCATCGCAGCTTCCCACCCTCCTCACTTGGCTCCTGCCCTCCCTTCTTACTGAATGGCCCTTTGAATATCTAGGAAGAGTTGTAGTCCAAGCGCCTGATAAACTCAAGCAGTTTAGCTACAAGCTTGAGTTGTGAAGCTTCAGATGCAATCCTACACCAGGAGATGCCCACCGACCCACTTTTTGCCCATAAGGCACATTATTTAGTGGTATTGAGCCCCTCTCCGCAGCCCTTGATGCTCACTTTCCTCGCTCCTTCCTTTGTTTCCCACTTTGTCCAGTTGCACCCTCCCCTTTTTGTGATTGGCCCTTAGAATATCCAGGAAGCTCTGTAGACCAAACGCCAACTAAACTCAAGCAGTTTAGTTTCAGTCTCGAGTTGTGCAGCTAAAGCTGCAATCATCCACCAGGTGAGATCCAGTGACCCCCCCCCTTTTGGCCCTAACACATGTTTTTTGGTGGTATTGAGACCATCTCTTCGATTCTTGACACTCGCTTTCATCGCAATTTCCCTCCCTCCCCACTTCGCTCAACCTCCCCTCTTTCTGACTGGCCCTTTGAATATCCAAGAAGCACTGTAGTCCAAGCGCCCGCCAAACTTGAGCAGTTTAGCTCCTGGCTAGAGTTGTGCAGCTACAGCTGCAATCATCCACCAGGTGAGGCCCCGCAACCCTCTTTTTTGGCCATGTGGCAATATTTCAGTACTATTGAACCCCTCTCTGCCGCCCTTGATGCTCACTTTCCACGCTTCTTCCCTCCCTTCCCATTCTGTCCAGCTCCCACTGTCCTCCTTTGCTGATTGGCCCTTAGAATTTCCAGGAAGCACTGGAGTCCAAGCGCTGGCCAAACTTGAGCAGTTTGCTTTCAGTGTTGAGTTGTGCAGCTACAGCTGCAATCATCCACCAGTTCAGGCCCAGCGATGCCCCTTTCTGCCCCCCATTGCAAATTTTCTATGGTACTGAGCCACTCACAGTGACCCTTGCCACTCGCTTTCCTCACTCCTTCCTTCCCTCCCCACGGCACCCAGCTCCTGCCCTCCCCATTGCTGATTTGCGATTTGCATTTCTAAGAAGCCCTGTAGTTAAAGTGCCAGCCAAACCCAAGCAGTTTAGGTCAAGGCTCGAATTGTGGAGCTACAGCGGCAATCATCCAGCAGGTGATGCCCAATGAACCACTTTTTACCCTTAAGGCACTTTATTCAGTGGTATTGAACTCCTCCTCGCGGCCTTTGCCACTCGCTTTAATCACACCTTCCCTCCCTACCCACTCCGCCATGCTACCACCCTCCCCCTATGCTGACTGGCCCTTTGAATATCCAGAAAGGACTGTAGTACAAGCACTGGACAAACATGCGCAGTTTCGCTCAAGGCACGAGTTCTGCAATCATCCATCAGTCGAGGCTCAACTAATGCCTTTTTGCCCTTAAGGCACTTTTTTCAGTGGTAGTGAGCCCCTCTCAGCTGCCTTTGCCACTCGCTTTCCTCGCACCTTCCCCCGTCCCCACTCTGCCATGCTCCCAACCTCCCCCTTGCTGACTGGCCCTTTGAAAATCCAGGAAGCGCTGTAGTCCAGGCACTGGCCAAACTCAAGCAGTTTAGCTCCATTCTCGAGTTGTGCAGCTACAACTACAATCAATTATCAGGTGAGGCCCAGCAACCCATGTTTTCCGGTAGGGCATGTTTTCTGGTGCTATTGAGCTCCTCTATGTAGCCTTTGCCACTGGCTTTAATGGCACCTTCCCTCCCTCCCCACTCCAACATGCTATTGCCCACCATCCATTTTGACTGGCCCTTTGAATATCCAGAAAGCGCTGTAGTCCAAGCACTGGACATTCTTGCGCAGTTTCGCCCCTCTCCGCAGCCCTTGACGTTCGTTTTCTACGCTCCGTACCTCCCTTACCACTCCGTCCTTTGCTGATTGGCCCCAGAATTTCCAGGAAGCTCTGTAGTCCAAGCACCAGACAAACTTGAGCAGTTTAGCTTCAGTGTCGAGTTGTGCAGCTACAGCTGCAATCATCCACCATGGGAGGCCCAGCAACGCCCCTTTTTGCTCCTAAGGCACATTTTCTGTGGTATTGAGCCACTCCCCATGGCCCTTGCCTCTAGCTTTCCTCGCACCGTCCTTCCCTCCCCACTCCACCCAGCTCCTGCCCTCCCCCCTTGCTGATTCGCCCTTTGAATATCCAGGAAGTCCTATAGTTAAAGCACTGGCAAAACTCGAGCAGTTTACCTCAAAGCTCGAGTTGTGCAGTTACAGCTGCAATCATCCACTAGATAAGGCCAGGAAACTCCTTTTTGCACTTAAGGCACTTTTTTCAGTGGTATTAAGCCCCTCTCTGTGTCCTTTGCCAATCGCTTTCCTTGCAACTTCCCTCCATCCCCACTCCGCCATGCTCCCCCTCTTCTCCTTGCTGACTGGCACTTTGACTATCCAGGAAGTGCTGTAGTCCAAGCGCTGGCCAAACTCGAGTAGTTGAGCTCCAGGCTCGAGTTGTGCAGCTAAAGCTGCAATCATCAACCAGGTGAGGCCTAGTGACCTTTCCTTTTGCCCCAAAATCATGTTTCTTCGCTTGTATTGAGCCTCTCTCTGCGACCCTTGCCACTCACTTTCCTCGCACCTTCCCTCCCTCCCCACTCTGCCATGCTCCTGCCCTCCTGCCCCTTGCAGACTGGCCCTTTGAATATCCAGGAAGCACTGCAGTCTAAGCGCTGGCCAAAAGCAGTTTAGCTCCAAGCTGGACTTGTGCAGCTACAGCTGCAATCATCCACCAGGTGAGGCCTGGCAACCTGCCTTTTTTGCCCCCAAGGCACTTCTTACAGTGATATTGAACCCTCTCTGTGCTCACTGCCACTCACTTTTCTCGCGCCATCCCCCACTCCCCACTCCGTCCTGCTCCCGCCCTCCCCCCTGGCTGAATGGCTCTTTGACTATCCAGGAAGCGCTCTGGTCCAAGCACTGGCCAAACTCGAGCAGTTTAGCTCCAGGCTCGAGTTGCTGCAATCATCCACCAGGTGAGGCCCAGCAACCCCTTTTTGCCACAAAGACACTTTTCAGTGGTATTGAGCCCCTCTCTGTGATCCTTGCTGCTCGCTTTCCTCACTCCTTCCCTCCCTTCCCACTCCCACAACGCCCACCTTCCCCCTTGCTGACTGGCACTTTGACTATCCAGGAAGCGCCGTAGTTCAAGCGCTGGCCAAACTAGAGCCGTTTAGCTCCAGGCTTGAGTTGTGCAGCTCCAGCTGCAACCCTCCACCAAGTTAGGCCCAGAGACCTCCTTTTTTGCCCCATAAGCACTTTATTTTGCTGGTATTGAGCCCCTCTGTGCGTCCCTTGCCACTCACTTGCCTCGCACATTCCTTCCCTCCCCACTCCGCCCTGCTCCTGCCCTCCCACTTGCTGCCTGGCCCTTTGAATAACTAGGAAGTGCTGTAGTTCAAGCACTGGCCAAACTCCAGCTGTTTTGCTCCAGACTAGAGTTGTGCAGCTACAGCTGCAATCATCCACCAGGTGAGGCCAGGCAACCCCCTTTGTACAGCTAATACACTTTTTTGGTGGTATTCAGCCCCTCTCTGTGATCCTTGCTGCTCGCTTTCCTTGCTCCTTCCCTCCCTTCCCACTATCTCTCTCCTGCCATCCCCCCCTTGCTAATTGGCACTTTGAATATGCAGGAAGTGCTGTAGTCCAAGCGCTAGCCAATCTCGAGCAGTTTAGGTCCAAATTTGAGTTGTGCAGCTGCAGCTGCAATCACCCACCAGGTGAAGCCCGCAACACCCACTTTTTACATTGGCATAGAGCCACACTCCACCTCGCTACAGCCCTTCACACTTTCTGATTGTCTCATTGATATCCATGAAGCGCCTCTTCACTGGTAGAGCTAGGGCAGCTTTGTCCGGGCAGCCACCTGCTAAGGGCCACAAGGCAAAGGGCAGCTCCCTACTAAGCAGATCCACTCAGTGTTTGTTCATGTTCATCTGGGACACCTTACGCAGGATTCTAAGTGATCCGACCGTGGCTGATTTTGCCATGTTTGGAATGTTCCCATGAGACAGGTGAAAACTACCAAAAGTTTGCACCTCTCTCATGCAAACACACTTACATACTACGGGGGCTGCAGGGGTTTCCCCCCGCAACCATGTGGGCGGGGTGTTGCGGGGGACACCCCTGCAGCCCCCGTTTTTTTTCCTGTTTTTTTGTGGGTGTGCTACGGGTGTGTCCCCCGCATCACCCTGCTCACTATGCCTCACAGTATAGTGAGCAGGGTGTTGTGGGGGACACCCCCGCAGCCCCCACAGTCTCAGATGTTTTGTTTTACTTACATGCAATGCTACCACCAAAGGTTCGAACTTTTGGTGTTCGAATCTTTGGTGGTAGCATTTTTCAGTCGTTTTGTACGGTTGGACCTTTTTTTTGATCCATACAAAACCCTTACGCAGACAACCTACAGTAACTGATAAGGTAAGTGTGGTGTGGGCAGGGATTACAGAAAAAACTGCACTTAAAATACCTACTTGCATCTAGCCTAACTGTGTAACTAGTTTTCATTGCCAAAGTGTGAATCTAAGTTTGTCTTCACTACACGGCTAAAGGTGAATCTAAGTGGTTTTTCATTGCAGTTTATAACACTATTTAGCACTGTGTAGATTGCCTGCAGCACCACCTGGATGGACAGTTACATATGTTGGGAGTTATCTGTGTACTGCACTTGGCTGTATTGTGGGAGTGGGAAATGTGTTGCACTTGGGTGGATTTCTGGGAGCAGGAGGTGTGACACACTGAGATGGAATTTTAGCGGTAGGAAATTAGTTGCACTTAGATGGATGTTGGGGGTAGCAAATGTGATGCACTTTAATGGATTTTGAGGTTATGGAATTAGTTGCTCTTAGATGGATTTTTGGGGCCAGGAATTGAGTTGCACATAGATGGATTTTGGGGGTAGGAAATTGATTGCTCAGGAATGGATTTTTAGAGGTAGGAAGTGAGTTGCACTTAGATGGATTGTTTGGGGGTAGGAAATGTGATGCAATTGAATGGACTTTGAGATTAGGAAATGAGTTGCACCGAGATGAATTTTTGGGACTAGGAAATGAGTTGCACATAAATGGATTTTTTGGGTGTAGGAAATGTGTTGCACTTAGATGGAATTTGGGGGCAGGAAATTGGTTGCTCAGGAATGGATTTATAGGGTTAGGAAGTGAGTTGCACTTAGATGGATTGTTTGGGGTAGGAAATGTGATCCACTTGAATTGATTTTGAGGTAAGGAAATTAATTGCTCTTAAATGGATTTTTCAGAGGAGGAATTGAGTTGCACATAAATGGATTTGTGGGTGTAGGAAATGTGTTGCACTTAGATGGATTTAGGGTATAGGAAATTAGTTGCTCATGAATGTAATTTTGGGGGTAGGAAATGAGTTGCAATTAGATGGATCGTTTGGGGTAGGAAATGTAACGCAATTGAATGGACTTTGAGATTAGGAAATTAGTTGCAACTAGATGTATTTTTGGAGGTAAGAAATTAGTTGTTCTTAGATGGATGTTGTGGGTAGGAAGGATGTTGCACCTTGATGGATTCTGAGGGGGTAGGAATGGTGTTGCACTCTGTTAGCCTGTCCTTTTACGCAGGTGTTTATGATGATGTCCTGTCCCCAGCACTCTAATGATAATGGGGAAAACTGGCCAATGCGCCTTGAAGTCATTTGATGACAGAGTGCTTATTTACACCTGGAAGATCTATTAGGATTTATCCTTCTGCAATTAAAGATCTGTCAGGACCCACCCTTGGTACTAGTGGCAATTTGTGAAGGCTAGCCTGTATCACTAACTATTTGTTGCAGCCTCAAGAATCAACAGAGGATAACACTACCGGAACAAGCAGGTGCTTCTACAACAAATTTCCATCCAAGTTTCAGGTACATATAATGGCATCACTCTGATGGACACTGGCCGGAGGCATGGCTATCCGCTCACATTAGAATACAACGACTATGACAGATTTGATCTTGCATGTCACATAATTATTCTGCCTATTTACACCATAATACGCCTCAACACCTCTGCCTGGTATGCAGCGAAGACCTAAAACACATTCAGGCCAGCTGGACGCATAACAAGTCTGTTTCACTCAAGCTTTCTCCAGACTTCTCTTAGCACCCATTCACATGCCTGACCTTGTGCAATGCTTTTTATCAGGACCCGGCCATCTCTCCTATGCCTTACAATAGCCAAATGCACACACGCAATCTAATCCTACAATGTGATCTGCAACACTCAGGACTTCGGTCCCGGAGGGCGTTCCCACCACTAGCACATTGAGGCTATAATAATGGTAAAAGGTCTATTTAAACAACAACTACAATACCATACATTTTCACACCAAAGCAGAATTTACCCTAAAGTTACTACTATGTAAATGTGCACTTTGACCAGTTCACAGATTCTCCACTACAGCTTCAGGTCTTAGGGCCTGATTTACAATGAAAATGTAACATGGCAAAGTCCTATTGAAAACATGTTTGTAAGACAGGCCCTTAGTGTTCTAAAGGCAGCTCAACAATATTAACCAATAGTCACAATCCAACTACCAAATGTGTAATGCACATTCCTCTGGCACCTACTTAAGTCAGATGCAAGTGGTTGTGCACATCTGACAACAGTGTGACTGAGATATATAGTCAAGTGAAGGCTCATGTTGTGTTTTCTGTCGGATTATCTTGAAGATGGCTATTGAAGGTGTGATTCTGGTGATTCCGATGTGCTGAAGTGAAATGCTGGGACGCGTTTCTCTCCACACTCGCCTAGCCGCAGCCTCTTATCTTACGTAAGTCAGGGCAACACCCCAAATGTAAAGGCATAGTCTGGCCCAGTGCGGCACAGAACACCCACTGCACAGTTGCAACTTCACCGTTTTTAAAACACATTTTCACCAAACCAGACACTAAATGTTGATTATTAGCCACTTTGAGATGTTGATGTCCACATGTTGCTGGACTTCAGAAGAGGAGGATGGACCTGTTAGCGCACGCCAGTAATGGAGGCATCAGTCATATAAGCATTGAGAAGCTCATGTTCCAGTGCTTAAGATCCAGCAGCTTTCTGAAGCACTAAATCACCCATAAAAATGTGCGCTCACGTTAAATGAGAAATGAGTGAAATGTCTTGGCTACTTTGTTAACCTCGTCGTAGTTTAAATTCCTTAAAGCATTTAGACTGGAGAGTCATTTGGAAAATGAGCCAAAGATGAGGAGATAATTTTCCAGTTAATGACAGCCCGTGTCTGTCTTTTCTTGGCAGTCATACAATATGTTTACAGTGTTGTGCAAAAAGACATTTTCACGAATCGACTCTGCTTATCTTTTCAGTGTACCTGACCCACGTGCATTTTCGCCTTCAACACTGCGCCATCTCATACTTAACGTTTTTTCCAGTGCAATGGATTGAGTTGCCTAAGCCTGATCCATTTCATGAGAACTGCCCGAGGAATGCAGGGGTTGAGTCAAATTCTTTCCCACAAGAGGTTTTAATTTGTTCATCATCCCTTGTCGGTGTCCGGTTTCCAGACGTGATGTGCCGAGTTACCTTTAATATCACTTTGCAATTCAGTCAGATCTGATGTGCTCCTGTTCAGAGCCTCTTGTCTTTAAGTTGTTAGGGTGCAAAATGGATGACCCTTGAAGAAGGTTGGCACGATTTAAGGGATCACTATTAAGAGGGACACAATCATTTCTTAGGAGGAGAGTGGAAAGTTTGAGAAATGACACATGAGAAGAGGGCGGAGGGAAAGGAGAGACTCTCGCAATGAAGAAAGGGGGGCAGACTAATGCTGCGATTCTCAGCCCCTCTGGCCAATTTGGTGCTCCATGGTGTCTATGTAAAAAGTGCTTTTATTTTTTGTGGGGATTCTTGGCACCTGTATAATCAGAGACCTTGGTGCTTTAATGCACGATCAACCATTGAACCACACCTCTCAACACAGTGGGCCGGATTCATGGAATCTGGCGCAGAAATGGCGGCAAGTCTGCGCGCCCAGAAGAAATCTGCGTGAGCCGTGGTGCTGAAAAAAAATAGTGCGGCATGCGTATTCATGGATTTAAAGAGGCATTACTAGCCGTTGTGCAAGTAACAAGTTGAGCAAGGAACGCCCCCAGAACGCCCCAACACGCACTCACCCACACCAAAAAATAAGTAAACGGACTAACACAGCGCAAGCCTCTGTGCCATTCATGACCCAGCATCCAGCACCCCAGAGTAAACACGTGAGAAAACATTGCAATCCCAGGCCGTACCCCAGCGCGAAAACGCATGATAAAATCTTGCAATCCCTGGCCGTACCCTGGTGAAAACGAGCGAGAAAACGTCGCAATCCCAGGCCGTACCAAAACGAAATCGTGTGACAAAACCTCACAATACCAGGCCGCATCCCAGAAAAAACGTGTGCCCTCCCTCTCAAGCCCAGGCTGTATCCCAGCTAAATCACACGACAAAACCTCACAATCCCAGGTCGCACCCCAGAGAAAATGAGTGCCCTCCCTCACAAGCCCAGCCCGTACCCCAGTGTAATCATGCTCCCCCTCGTAAGTGTAGGCTTCACCCCCTAAAAAACATGAGTTCCCCCTACACCCTCAGCACCCATCCTGTCCACACACTCCCCTACTGCACATTAACCACTGTAGTCCACACACCAGCCACCAACCCCCCTCACCTGTGACACCTCCCGCAGGCAGGCCTCTCCAGAAGGGACACCCCCCAATGCTCCCCACAGGCAGCCCCCTCCAGACTGGACAGCACCCACAGCCCCCTCACCTGTGACACCCCCACAGGCAACCCCCTCCAGAAGGGACAACCCCCAAAGGCATCCCCCTCCAGACTGGACACCACCTCCCAGACCCCCTCACCTGTGACACCCTCCAAGGAAGCCTCCTCCAGAAGGGGCACCCTCCACAGGCAGCCCGCTCCAGAAGGGATACTGCCCACTGACAGCCCCCTCCAGACTGGACACCAACACCAGCCGCCCTCACCTGTGACCCGCCCGCAGGCAGCCCCCTCTAGAATGGACCCCCCCACAGGCATCCTCCTCCAGACTGGACACCACCTACCAGCCCCCCTCACCTGTGACACCCTCCACAGGCAGCCCCCCAGAAGGGGCACCCCCCTCCAGACTGGACAACACGCCCTAGCCTCCTCATCTGTGACAACCCTGCAAGCACCTCCCTCCAGAAGGGACACCCCCTCCAGATGGAAACCCCCAAAGGCAGCCCCCTCCTGAATGGACAACATCCCCAGCCCCCTCGCCTGTGACACTGTTAGTAAAGATTTCCATTTATGAGTAATTTTACCTCCAGTTGTGTACCCCAGACATTTTGCTGCTGTTTAAACACCATAGTCTGACTTTCCCAGTGAAGCACAGCCTTCTGCTGCACTCCACTGGGCTTTCGCTCACTTATTATGGGGAAACTGACATGCCCTTAAAGACAGTTTCCCTTAGTCCTTTTCAATACTGCAACTTTTCTGCAACATGTAACAAGTGCACAATGTACTTGACAGTACAGTGTGCCTGGGTCTTCTTTTCTTTTTCAAAGGTCCAATACCCCCTCAAGGGATTCTTCAGGAGAAGTGCAGATGTGCCTTAGACAGAGCTGGTGGCAGCTTATCTTTTTGCTTTATTTTTACCCTTTCTTGCCATGCAAACCGTGTTTGCCACGGTTGGTACAGGAGGGTAGCATGGCTCCATAAGGGCCATGCCACAAGGTTCTTTGTCCTGTGATTTGGCCATCTTGCCCCTTAGCATTCCCCTGGTCGAGCCGACCCGGGGCAGTCCTTATTTGGGCATGCATTCTCCTGCGAAACGCCTTGTGTGTGTGCTTCCAGGATGTGGGTTGGACTGTCTATTTCCAATACACATCCTGGGGGCCAGAGAGTCTGGTGTGCTGTGAATGACTGGGACCACTGTGGTCCGTGATTGGTCCACATCTGGTTTGCCTATAGGTCAGCAGATCTCCCATTGGGTCCTCTTCGTTTTGGCACAAAGGAGATTCTGGATAAGAGAAGGCCCCAAACACCCACACTATGTTGATCTCGTGAGTTCTTACTGAACCTAGGATAGGATCCAAGCATCATGACACTAAGAAGCCAAGTTGAGGAACCGCTTATGACCTGTTGGAAGGTTTGGCACCCTTAGCCCACTGTCGTCCCGCTGGATCCCTGTGCATCTCATCAAACTAGAAGGTCTGCAAAGATACTTCGACCCATTAGAATAATGGGACCAACTATTCTCGGCACCTTCATCAAACCCTGCAAGTAAGCCTTCTCAGAAGTGTCCCTGGGCCAACCAGTGGGCTGACCAGCTTTTGCAGGACCTTTACTCTGATACCGCCGCCTTTTTGAGGAGTCCCTTGAAACTTGGTCGATCACAAGATCTGTGTTCAGTGCACTCTCACACCGAATTTCATACACTTTGCATTCCCAGATCGGGAGTAAGGAGAGAGCCCCCGAACCAGAGTACATGTGGTTACTGTGTCGCCCAGCAATAATGACGAACTTTGCAGGTACCTTGCTGCTGTGCTTCTCTGAGCCATGAAGCCTGCTACAGTTAAACTGGCCTGATCCATCCACCAGGAGTGGAGATATCTCCACTGTCCCATTTGGGAATCAACACTGCAACTTTGCAGCTGAAAGCTGCAGAGCCACATAACTGCCGCATTTGAACCTGCAACCGAAGTGGACTCGACTGCCGAAGTTTTGTCCGGAGTGTGCCGGGGGTCGGTGAGTACTTGCAACCCTTACTGGTGGCCCATAGCACATCCACCCTCTTTTACACACAGGTGAAACAGGAAAAACTAGGCTTCTTGGTACAGCTGGTCAGTTGGGCGACTCCTTACGTATTTAGTTGAAACGTAACTGTTTGCGACCAAATTATGGAACCCCTTATTTTCCAAATATATATAATATCTTGTCGCAGGTCACTGTTTTGACGGTAAGCCAAAGATAAACCTGTCATAAACTGCGATACAAGTATGCCGAGACATACAAACAGATCCAGGACAGTGCGCCTTGTAAAGTTGAAGAATGTATATATTTTATTATCTTGCAATCATGAAACAACCAATAGTAGCGTTCGGCCAGGTGGTGATAACACGTGTTTCGGCCCTATGAGGCCTTTCTCAAATCAGGGCTAGTGTGGACATACTATATATAATTGTGTAATGTTAATCAAAAGACAAGTTACTGTGATGCCAAAACAACAGAACAAAAAGAACAACATCATATGTTATAACATCCAGTTATAAGCAACAAAGTATTATGGCATATCAAAAAGAAAGTAAGAAACATCATATCCAGACATAATTAGAAGATATTTTGGCATCATTTGTAGTATGCAAACAATGGCAAACAACAGGGGAGAAGAAGAGAAAAGGGTGGGGAGAAAGACAAACACGTACACAGAAACAAGAAATGGGTAATTGGTTAGTTACGGTTTGTCTCAAATTTGGATTTACATATTTAACCAAGGCTTGTAAGTATGCTGGCTTACCCACACCGGGGGTTAGTAGCTCCTCTTATGGTACAAATGTGTTGGGTCAAATCCCATTTATATGTAATCTAATATCAGAAACATATTAAAACATTTTTAAGTCCCATGTCATAAATCACATATATATATATTATAGAACTAATATTTTAACAGATACCCCCTGCAGAGAGCCCCCTCCAGAAGAGACACCCTCCCACAGGCATCCCTTCCAAACTGGACATCACCCCCCAAACCCCTCATCTGTGACACCCCCTACAGGCAGCCCTCCGGAAGGGACGCCCCACAGGAAGCCCCTCCAGACTGGACACCGACCCTCAGCCCCCCTCACCTGTGACACACCCCACAGGCAGACCCCTCCAGAAGGGACACCCCCCACAGGCATTCTTCTCCAGACCAGACACTACCCTCCGTCCCACTGACCTGGTACACCCCCTGCAGGCAGCCCCCTCCAGAAGGGACACCCCCCACAGGCAGCCACCTCCAGACAGGACACCACCCCCTAAACTCCCTCGCCTATGACACCCCCTGCAGGCAGCACCCCACAGGCAGCCCCTCCAGACTGGACACCACCCTCCAGCAGACCCTCTCAACTGTGACACCCTCCACAGGCAGTACACTGACAGTGTGACACTGTCTTGGACTTGCCCTATCAGAACTTCTGATCCAATGTCATTTTATGGCTGAAAAAGTAGGCCCCACACACGTCCAGCTGTATAGTCCTTTTTACTATTGCCATCTATACTTATTGTATTGCCTACCTACTGTACGTACTGCTGCCTACCTGTATATATGTTCATAATCGTGATATTACTTCCACTGTGTGTATCTATATATTTTAGTTGTTGTAACTAAGCTTTGCAATCTCATGTAACTGCTGTGCACTGTTACTGGGGGGGTACGATCGCGCATTACAAATAATAAAACAAACAAACAAACAAACACATCACCACTGCATGAATGCTCACCTGAACGTCTGTTGTGTGACCGCACCATGAATTGCAACATGAATATGTTAATCATCTCCCAACATACACATGCGACAAGTGAGTGAAAAACATGTGCATGCTGCCCACGCCACATTGCCATGTCATCAAAGCACAGTGACAGAATGTGTGCCCACGACAGAAGCAAACATTTCAAAACTTGGTAAGGTCCACAAACAATGGCCAGGCGTGTCACAGCCTGAACATGAGTGAGCTGGGTGGCAAAATATCTGTCAGGGAACTATCACATGACCGGTCCATGCAGCATGGGTGATGGTAGAGCAGTCAGAGAGAGCATGAATCACAGAGACTGGTGAATTTTGCAGCCACTCTGGAATATGCAATATGTGACACTACTGCATTTCAGTGGCAGAGGTTGACCAACACTTGAGAGAAGGCATTGTGTGATTGCACATGGGGGTGAAGGTGTATGCATGACATGTGTTTTACACAGCAATAACAAAGTAATGTGCTATGGCAGTGACCATGGAGCACTCCCACAGTGAGCTCACCTCCCTTCACAACAACCACAGTGATGCCAAACACAGGGTGATGCAGCACAAGTCAATGCAAATCCAAATAGACAGTGCACACCCATTCGTCTGATTGACATACCACCACATGTCAGGCACATGTGCATCCTGCCATCCGCAACCATCCCAGCAACAACAATACACAAGCAAGCACGCAACAAGACACATGACTTGCAAAGGAGAGATGCACTGGCTCAAAATAGAACTAGCAAACAGGCCGACACACAAATGAACTGCATGAAGCGTGGAACTTAACAAACGCAATGATATATATTGAATAAATATGTACAGGAATAATGTTCAAAGGAAGCTTAAAGGCGGACCGGTAAAATTTGTAAAATAACGACATACAGTAAAAAAGTTGAAGGAATGTCAGAAAAGTCTGGAGAAAATAATAAATAAATAAAGAAAACATACACCTAATTAACTATATAAACGGGCAGTGGGCTTGTCCATCTCCTCATCCCCAACCTTGCTCAGTTTCTCCACCAGGGCTGAGTCCAGCGCCGTGTCCTCATCCCCCAGGCAGGCCTCTGTTGTTATCTGGAGGGCTTGCAGGGTCTCCAGCATATGTGTCTCTATCACCTCTGCTTCCCTGCAAGTGGCTTCGAGGATGGCAGCCTGTCTCCTTGCCTGACGCAGTGCAAACTCAGCCCTGGCCAACACAATCCTTGCTACACGAGCATGCTGCCTCTCTGCTATGATTTGCTGCCCATAGCGCTGGAACAAAGAAGACATCCTTTCCGTGAGGTCCTCATGTTCCTCCCACCTGACATTGCGCACCTGCCTCCTTTCAATGTTGAGCTCTGAGATTTGAAGCCTCCTCCTTAATGCCCGCTGCTGCCACAGCACCCAGGGCCTGCTTTGTGTGTACACGTTCCAGGCTAATGACGATACCTGCGGTCCTGCTTCTGGGTGCGTGCTGTCCCTCCATTGCCGGTGACCCTTTCAGTGACTGGGTAGGCATGGTGACCACCTCAGCTGATTGACCTTCAACTACCAACTCGAGCAGGGATGCTGGCTCCACCAGACTGGGCAATGTGGGTGGGACTTGTGCACAGGGGGCCCTGGTGGTATCTGGGCCGGAAGGCATCCCGGAAGATAACTGCCACACTGAGGAGGAAGACAAGGAGGGGGGTCACATTACTGAACAGCCCATACAGCACAAACCAGAACAGGCATGTTGCAAGCCAGCTGACAAGGCGGCATACCTCATCATGATGACGTGCAAGCAGTCTACATGTAGCCTGCACATCATCATGGATGATGGCTGTATGCCTCACCACCCAGCCTGCAGGGGTAGCACACAGTCCTGGATGGCAAAAGCAGATGGTAAGGGGCTGGGCCTGGGTAGAGGTATCCCGGCAGACACATACAGCTGCATCTGCTGGCCCAGGGAGAAGATTTTGCACAGACACCTCCAGGGTGGGCTGCACAGCCTGATGCCCTAGGGACAGTACTGAAGTAGTCATGCCCACCTTAACACCCCCACCTGACCCCATGGGCTGTGCTTCAATGGCCATCTCCTCCCCCTAGCCCCAAACAACCTGGATGACTCTGGGGCATCTTCCTCAATGGATGTCCCCTGTGTGGCATCACCTGTCCCCCCCGCTGCTGAGTAGTCCTCTTCCACTTTTGCCCACTTGGATTTACCCCAGCACCATTGCCCATTGGTACTGGGGCAGCCCCAGCCACCTTGCTTTCCGAGGATGTGCTCTCACGGGGCGTGGTTGGGCCTTGCGCCTCTGCCTGGTGGAGGCATCCCTGCTGCCATGCTCCACAGCACTGCTTCCACCCTCTTCATCACATGCAACTGTGGAAAAGGAGAGACATAGATCAGAAACACCAGTGTACTGCACCAATTTGTGCGTGGCAATGCAAACATTCACATGAACTTGACTAGTCAAGGGAACAGCCATCATCCTCCACCCCCACACACATGGATATGCAATCCACATCCATGCACATACATGCATGCTCATCACTCCAGACATTCACATCAGGCTACGTGCCACTCTCATGACCAATAAATTGTGTATGCTACACACACATGCTTCATGTGCACATACACATGTCATGCACACACATCAACAGAGAGTCCACACGCGGTGTGATGATCAATCACATCAGAGTCCTGTCAACTGTAATCCCGCTACATAACTACGTCAGACATCGAAATTCACGTGTTGCATCCAGGCATGAGTGAAGGCCAATCAGACATTCCCATGTTTGCTACATAAACAATAACATAATGCATTTACATGATGCAGACAACACTACCTCAATTGTCACACTACTCACACCGGCACGTCTCAAACACAAGTAACAAAACATGTGCACGGTCTCAAAGGCAGCAGTATAACACATAATGCAACTGATATCTCATTAAATTTACAAATGGACCAATGCACACATGGAGAGCAATGTCTGGAGCATGCACATAGATATCTGTCCCAGAGGCATACTTGCTGCAAGTCTAAGGGGCTCACTGACAACATGCAGAAACATGCACATGCACTTTAGAGCATCGCAAGACTTGGATACTCACCAGTCAACTCCAGAGGTCAACACATCTCGCAGACCTGTGTGTGCAGCGCTGGGTAAAACATTTCCAGGACCCATATGTTAGTAAAAGACAGCCTGCACTTGCATGCATGGAGCAACTCCATGGTGGCACTGGCCTCGAAGAAGCACAGGGCCTTGCTTGTGCACGTTCTTGAAGGTCCGGGATACCACCCCCTTCACATTGATGGCATCCGTTATCCCATCCCAGATATGCTGATGTACTTCCTTGCCGTATTGCATCTGTGGGTTGAAGAGGGCATCAAAGTTCTCCAGGATCTTCTCCACCAGGAAGATCGACTTCCCTGCCAGTGAAGTTGACAGCCCTCTGCCTCGCTACCATGAGGTAGCCACTTTGGTCTGAGGATGATGGTGCAGACATGGCAACCCCTGAGGCAGGTGTGGGTGGGCAAGGTGGTCATGGAGATGGGCTGTGCCACGGTGGTGGTGTTATGGGATGGTGGGATTCCGGTGAAGCACCTAAGGTGGTCACAGAGCCAAGGAAAGGAGCACTGGCAATGGCTGGACAGCAGGCACTCAAAACGCAGGAACGATGGGCAGCAGGAACACACACTGGGCAGGCAGCAGCAGATGGCTCGGAAGGAGGCAACTAAGGGCAGAAGCAGGCAGGTTAAAGGGCTCGGAGGCTGGAGCATGGGTCTTCTTTGTATTAATGTGTGGGCAGACAGAAAGAGAGTGACGGGACTTTGCGAGTAAAGAATTTGCTTGGACAAGTGAAATCCGAGGACATGCCCTCAGCGTTTAACTTACGTGACTCGCCCTGTGCGCTGCCATTGAGCATGCCAGATTCGGGGATACATCGGTACACATAGAAGCCACTCCGACTGTACTTGCAAAGTCGAGTAGAGGGATGAGTGGAATACTGCTATTTTTGGGGTGCCACACAATTCGTTCACTTCTGGGACCATGCAAACTTCTCATATTGGTGGGGGATTTGCCTCCGCACATACGCTTGTCTACTTATGTTTTTTCATAGGCTAATGGTGTGTTGTGTATTCAGTTTTCCTACTCTGGGTGCCCCTGTGCATCGTGTACCTCTATTCTTACCTTATCTGTGGCTTTCTGGGATTCGCATACGCATTTTATGTGTTGCTAGGTGCCAATGCGTATTGCGTTCTGCTTTTCTTTTTTTTGGAAGCTATCCAGGAGGTCTTGCGAATGCTATTTCCCCTTTTTTGAGGTACCAGTGCATTATGCATCCTGTATTTTTGTCACCTGGGGTATATTTGAGTGAGCCTTGCTGGACCACAGAATTACATTTGCCATTGCGTACACTGCCCTCTCACTCTAATTGCCCAGGAAAAAGTCTTGGTTTGCCTTCCATTGTTCACTTACACCTAGAACATGAGTGGAACGGCCCCAAGAAGAACAGGTGGCAGAGGTGACCGGGGTCAGTGTCAGGGACGTGCAGCAGAAGAAGCTATCCCAGGCCCAATGGTCCAGGGATATGCAGTGGAAGCTGTTGTCCAAGCCCCAAGGTTCCAGGGACTTGTAGTTGAAGCTGCTGTCCCAGCCTCAAGGGTCTAGGGACGTGCAGTCGAAGCAGCTCTCCCAGCCCCAAGGGTCCTGGGATGTACAGTGGAAGCTGCTGTCCCAGCCCCAAAGGGTAAGGGTTGTGCAGCTAAAGCAGCTGGCCCAGCCCCAGTGGGTGATGCCATGCCCCAGGCCACTAGTGGTCCAGCATGTGGGTCCCAGAGTGGCCCCAGCGACACAGGGTCAATGCCAACACCATGTGTCAAGAAGGAAAAGCATGCACAGCAGGAACAGGCTCAATCCAATGGCACAGCACAGGACACTAGCATGTTAAGGGAGAGGAACTTTGATGATGAAGAACTCCAGATCCTCATGGACTACGTGACAGAGCACCACCATGAGATGTGCCTGCAGCCAGGGAGCACACATACACCAGCTCAGCATATGGTGCATAAGCAGAATGTCACAGATGTGATAAACACCTTAGGGTAGGAGAAGCGCACTGCTGCTCAGCTGATGAAGTGCTGGAATGACCTCACCCGTCACACCAGTCCAAGAAGGGTGCCAACCTCGCTTCTGCTATGGCAACTGGAGGGGGGTCACCAGAAGAGGAGGTACTCACCCCGGATGAAGAGGCTATGAGCCGATTCATTCTACCAGTCCATGTGCAAGGCGAGGGAGGCCTGCCAAATTACGAGGGCACATCTGGTGAGTTACCAAGATTGTGCATTCTGAGTATGTATAGTGAAAGATAACAAAGATGTCTGATTGTGTTGCGCTTCTGCCAGCATTTGAATGTCTGCCCTGGGTGAAGCATTACATGGTGTACTGACTCCTGTCCAGTGTACTCACATCCCCCACTAGCATGGCGAGCAAACATCTGAAACATGATACCACAACGTGCCATCTTGTTAGTTGCATGAGTGATGTCAGTCACTCTGCCCGGCTAGACATGTGCTGTGTCTGAAGCATGAGTTACACTTCATGAACTGCAGGATGTACATTCTATATTCACACATGTAGGTAGGTGCTTCCATGCTACATAGACCTTGAAAGGAGACTACCAACATGCCTCACGGTTGCCATGAATGGGTTTGCATATTTCTAGACTGTGCACATCCACACTGCCGCTATGGCAATGACCCTGGAGTTGAATTACCGTGAGGCCTGATCCCTGTTACCCTCCCACACACTCCATGGGTCCATGCCACTGTTCCTCGTGTGGGTCACTGTACCTTCTTTCTATCTCCAAATGCATTTAATTACTCTCTCCACTTCACAGACCTTGGCTAGGTGTTACTGGGAAGACCGTGTGGGAGCAGCAGATGTTGCGTTCTGCACACCAACAGGGTGATGCCTTAGAGAGTTTGGCTGAGGGCATGGATAGGGTGGCCAGTTCTATGATCCCACCAGCAACACAGGTGGCACAACATCTGCAGGTAATGCGGTTCACATGTCACTCCCACAGGCTGCACATGGAGGCCAACAGCAGGAGCCAACGGGCAGATCTGAGGTCTCAGCAGGCAGACCTGCTTGTAGAGGGTTGGGTACACAGGGATGCCTTGAGGCAAGTGTTGTTGGGCTATAGAGCTGCAGTCCATTAGGAAGAGGCAGCCACCAGGAGACTGTTCCAAATGGGGATGCTGACACTGAGGCAGATTGTTTTGGTGGGACTCTGTGCACACCATGATGTTGTGGTGACCTCCAAGCCCTCAGTGTGCTGTTGCATTCAGCAGTGTCACGCATGGCCACTGCCACTGAGGACCAGGTCAGGGCACTATGTGGTCAGCCTCCAGCACCACTACCACCTTCTGATTCAACCCAGGGTGGTGGTGCCAGCAGAGACATGCCTCCCAGTCCACCATGGCTGTGTGGTCCGTGAGCCCATGGAGAGTTTTTTAGTGTTTTGTTTTCAACATCCACTCATGTGGAAGTTGACATGCACCCTGCCCCTTCTCCCACCTGGGTGGACCCCCCCTCCATTCCGGTCCATGATGTTTTTTTTTATTTTTATATTTTTGATTTTATTTTATTTTTGGATACTTTTGTTCACCCCGTGCCCGGATTGTGGGATTTTATTTTTGAGTTTCCCTTTTCTGGTTTTATTTCTTTAAATTATATTTTCCTTGAGGTGTGCTGTCAACATCTAAAGGCCATGAAGTTTGCAGTGGTGGGCATACAGGACTGCATAGTAAGGTCAATTTGCATGTTTGCATGGTGGTGCACCGGATGGCATGTGCAGGTAAATTTGGTTTTTGTGTTACATGGCACATGTGTGCTGTGTGAATGGTACTGTTGTAATATATTCTCCCATGTTGTTTCAGTAATCTGTGCTCTGGCGGTGACTGCTGTCCTAGGGGAGATACCCTGCAGCCTTTGATGTCCATGCTCCCTATGCCCTCCAAAAGGCATTGTCCCTCCTGTACCTGATTAGGAGATACATAGGAGAAACAGTTCTGGGTGAAAGTGATGCAGGAATCACACCATGCCAACGCAGTTAGCGGGTAAGCATGTGCACTGTCCTGCATGTTGAGCATGCGTCATTGGTGTGCATGTTTTCTGCATGTCTTACTTAACTTATATGTGCTTTGCATGCTGACATGCCGGTGTGGCTATTTAAGTGGTGCTCATGTCACTGTGTTACCTACCTTGGTGATTTCCTCTCTGGCCGCACCTATTGTGCTGTAGAGCATGTCCTTCTTTCTTTCACATATGATCTTCATTTCATGAGGTGCTCAAGTTTGGGGTTTGGATTAATGCTGACTGGTCTAAAGGGTAACATTACAAACAATAAGACTCTATTCAATAAACTGTGAATAGGTCAGAACAACATAAAGTAATGTGGGCTTGTATATGTTCCTGTGGTGGTTCCTGTGCTAACATGTCCTTGTCTCTTCCAGAGAACCCTGTTCTATAAAGAAAAAGTATTTCATATCGATGACCGACAAAAGTTGAACTCCGTATTATTAATAAAAATGTAGCCTCCAGAGTACGTTAGTCTAAAAGAAGCATTCCAAAAATCCGCCACAAACCTAGTCTTACAAGTTCAATCCTATTCCAATAACACCAATACATGCCACACAAGGTTAGGCTCTTTCAGCTGTTACTCACAGTCCAGGCTGGCTTTGTTTACCTCTGTTTTCACTTTGCTCATCACCCATGATTGGTTCAGTGACTCTGATCAGGCCTGACTTTGGCTTCACTTGGAATGTCAAGGATCCATAGCCGGTTCCACTTGGACCTTCATTCTATTCTGGATCCTGACCAGTTCTCCAACATGCCGAGGTTATTTCAGGTTTTTTAACAGGGCCCTACTGGACCTTGGTTCTTGTCAGCTTTGTCAACAGATCCAACCAGAGCCTTGTTTCGATGGAGTCTTTCTGCAGGTCTCTTCTGGACCGTTGTTTTGTTTGGGTTTACTATAAGGTCCTTCCTGGACTTTTGTTCAGCAAGTCCTCCCTGAGCCTGGGATTGGTTCAAGCTTTTCAGTAGGAATGTTGAAAGGTGGGCAGAGAGGTAGGGGTCCACTGTCAGCATTACTGTGGCAAATGGAATTCTGAGAAACATCAGCATCCCTGTATGCACAATTCCATATTTCTCAGTAGCAGAGGGTCCTGACTGGCTCCCAGGATTTCAATGGTGTACTAATTGCCAGTTGTCGCTATTGTGTCAATGGGGATGATTAGGAGTTCCCCGGTCTGGAATAAATGCCAGTAATTCCGGCACCAGCATTACTCCCATTCCGGGAAAACCCAAGTTTGTCAGTGGGGGCAGTGAACTACCAGCATGCCTGACCTGCTGGGAGTTCAGGCCCCTACCAGCAAATACATGTCAGAATAACCAGTATTGTTACTACCGGTGGCAGTAATTCTGGCAATTCCATCCCATGGAGTCCTATGGGACTCTGTGGAATGGGAATTTACAGTCCTCTCCACGGCCGTAATATCCCGGTAATACCAAGATATTGTCTGTCGGAAATGGTAAGGCAGTTTTGCCAGTAACCATTACTGACGGGATACCAGCAAAACTGTAGTGTGGGCCAATGACTTTTATAATGATCAGTCAACAATATTTTTTTGATTTAGTAGGTCTAAATTGGGTCTTCCATGCATTGACAAATGTTATTGGAGTTTTTGAAGGGTGATCTATTGTTAAATGTGACAATTTTAGAGATGGATATTCTAGCTTCAAAGGTACCGGGTCAATTGTGAGTATATACAGTTTTGGAATATCAAGAATATTTTGGATGAATAGTGTGGGTTTAACTATGTTTCTTTGGCATGTTGAATCATTAAAATGATTCTTGAGATTTTGTCCTGGCCCCCTATGTGCAGGTGCTGTGGATTTTCAGCATTGTTGGTGTCTGTTTGTTTCCTATTTTGATAGAAAGCAAGGCGATTTGAGGGTAGCGAACCAGGTGGACGTTCATACTATCCTTGAGTATTCTGCTAAATTGAAGCAGTCTGTTCTAAAGTACAAGTAGGATCGAGCTTTTAGCCTTGAATCTGATATTTCTATTATTATGCATGCTTATGATTAGTTTACTGTGTCTTGTAAGGGGAGATTATCATGTATTGGAAGAGGAAAGTCCCTGTACTTGAAAGATGGTTTTCCATATGAGAATACGCAGAGCCCTTTTGTCCTCAGATAATGTACTAACACTAAATGATATTGAAGCCTCCAAATTGTTTTGTTGGGACGCAGGCATTCCCATCAATCAGGGACATGCTATTTCATAATTTCTATGTTCAGCAAGTCAGCAGTATAATAAGAAAGAGTAACAATGCATCTGAAAAATGTATTAATTTGAAACTAAAGGTAATGTAAACAGTAACCAATAAAGCAATTTTTAATGAAGAAAAGACATGAATATTTTTAAAAAGCCTCTAAAAACATTGAAATGTTAAAACACAACTGCTTCCTGCCTCATATATTCTATTTTTACCTCAAATAAGTTCTTGTACTTTCTCTTATTCGATTACCTAGCATATTTTCAAACATCCATATTATTTTCATTAGGTTTCTTTTACTGAATATTTCATCCTCTACTTAAAAATATCCGGAATAAATGGATCAAGAAAGTGCACTATGGCTTTTCTGCCAGCCAGCCTTGTGCTGGTAAAAATGAACTGCCATTTTTCGTCCTTTCCAGCTGGTTTAAATAAGCCAAGTACCTTGTCAAATTGTAATTTCCGTTGGACACACAGTTTCGGACAGGACACACTTAAATGCTGTAGTTTTTCTTTCTCTGAAAGGTTGTTACAATAATGACAAAAATTCATTTAATTGGATATTTGTTTTCTCCGGGCCAAAATGTCTCTTGTATGCCACAAATTCAAACAAAAGTGGCAAATTCTGTTTGCCGCAGTTTTTTTATAACCAAAGATAGAGGTGTTGAAGCTTTTATATGCTAAACATGTTTCCCGGTTATTTATCCAGTCATGTTGGTACAATTTTGTTTTGGCTCTGGTGGAATTTTCCATTAGAAATGTTATGGAAATATCTTCATCTGCCAATAACACATCATTGCGCCATTTAAGAGGAAATGTATTAGTAGAGGTAATCAGATGATGGGCTGCAACATTCAAAATGTTATTTGGCTCCAAACCTAGCAAGCATTTTTGTAATAAACTGCACCTTTTCCAAAGAACATATACCAACATGAACAGCAAACCTAATTCAAACCGCAAATTAGTAGAATTTGGGAGCCGCAAAACTCTATTCCAGAACCAGGATTCTAAAATATTCCAAATTTGTACATTAATAAGCATAGTTTTGGTTCCATAAATCAATGTTAGTACTATCTTTTGTTCATAGAATATTATTATATGTTTGTATGAGTATTTCCCATATTTGTACACTAGTAATTTTTCCTGTGAAACTGGTGACATTAACTTACTATCCAAATTACTTTGATAGGCCATATTAGACATGTGATTGTGTATTATCATACCCAAGTATTTATATTCTGAAACCATTTTTAGTTCCACATTCTGCAAATTCCACTTATGCTTGGGTTGTTTCTTTAAAGCATTTTTACAAGCAAAAATGTGTGACTTATCAAGGTTCACAATCAATTGTTGGTATAAGCATACTTTGCTAAGCAGGTCAAAGGTTTTGTTATCCCTTGGGAGTGTGTGATAAAATAACTGAATCATCTGCGTACAGCAACCAGGCTTTACGCTGTTTCCCAAGTTTGGGAGCATCAGATACAGTAAACGAAAGGGCTTCACCAAAATCTAAGATGAAAAAATTCAACAGAATCGAGGCCATTGTACAACCTTGTTTCAGGCCATGATGCGTTTTAATTGGCGCTGAGAGTAGCCCATCCATTGTTAAATGCACCTGCATTGATGTGTCAGTATGAAGAGGTTTTATCAGGGCCAATGGAGACAGCGGCCAGTCATATTTATATAGTTTTTGCATACAACAAATTCCTATCAATGGAATCAAAGGGCATCCGGAAATCAATAAAAGCTAAGTGAAGAGTTTGATTCCGGATGGTACTTTGAGATTTTAACATGCTGAGGGTGATCATATTTAGGACAGTTCCCAAACCAGGAACAAAGCCCGATTGATATGGATCTCTTTTACATTTGAAGGCTGACCATTCATTTAGTTCTTTCAATATAATTTGGCAAAATATTTTACTGGGGCATCTAATAAAGAAATGGGTCTGTAACTTGATGGTTTCTCATGATCACCCTTTTTATATAGTGGAATAGATATAGATAGTTTCCAAGAGTTTGGGATTGTTTGTGTGCAAATAATGTTGTTGAACATGTTTAATAAATTATCTGGCCAGGTGTCAAGGAATTTCTTTAACACCATCGACTGGCCTTGTTTATGTACAACAGTATGTCTTCTCGATCATAGCTCAGTTTAAAGGCTTCACATTTGTGGTTAGGACCAAGAAACTCTGTTACATCCAGTAAGGAATACATATTCTCATAATATTCAATCCAGTCTTTTTCCTTACCACAATTAGATTGGACGCTGTTTGATAACCAGCTGTGGGATGGTTTATAATGCGCCAAATATGCAAAGAACTTTTATTACACAGTTTTATTAGCATGGAAATGCCATTGTTTTGGTAGACTGATGATTTGAGACCTCGTAGCCAGTTCTTATATTCGATTTGAATATTTCTAAATGAGCTCGCTCTTAATTCATCAGGATGTTTTACGGCCTTGCGTTTTTCGCATTGTACTTGAGATTTCATTCTTTTAACTTCATGGTTAAAGACATGAAGGTTGCTTTTTGTTTTTTCTGATGTCAAATAGAATTCAGTTGAAACAGTTGCATTAAATCAGTATAAACTATATATTATTTTCTCCATGTATTTTTCTGCTTGATTGACCATACAATGGTATTGATCTTTAAAGGCAATTAAAGATGTTTCAGTCCAGATTAGTCTGTTGTGAGTAGTGTTTGCAATTATCCTACCATGAATGTACTCCCGTTCCGTTGACCCTGTCAGTACATTTGGTTGCCAAATCATATTTAACATATTGTGGTCACTTAGATCGGAATAATTCACCTGAAAAGATGTTGTTAGGGACATAAGACCCAAATCTACATAAATGTAGTCTATAATACCAATGGAAGACCCTCTATGCCAGGTGGATTTTGGTGGGATATCTGAGGTGAAGGATCCATTCAAGACAAATACATTTATTACTTTTACCAAATGTAACCATCTAATCATTCTACTTTCTGATTTTTGTGCATTTGAGACCAAGCAATGTATATCTAGTTCACCTGCTATCAATGTGTGACTGATGTTAGGATCCCATGCTGCAAGTTCTAGAGTATCATTCATTGCTTCTATGAATCTGTCATCAGATATTCCATCAGGGTTCCAGTATACGTTGATAACTGCATGGATTGTATTATGCCAAAACACTTTTACCATTTGTATGGATGACATTGGTGAATACCAGTCTTCTGAATGAGAGAAAGAGCTCTGTTATTGCTATAAGAAGACCGTAGTTAGGTCTGCCGTGTTGTGCTTTGTTTGCTGGAACTAGATGAATATGGAAATGATTGCAGGAAGGAGGGCTCGTAAGCCATGTTTCCTGTAGTATGACAATATCATGAGTTTCTAAAGATGTTGTTTCATTATTCAACAAGTGTTTGAAACCTCTTGAGTTCCAGCTAACTAATGAAAATGCCCTTTTTTCCATTTGTGTTGGCTACTGACAGTTTGATTTCAAGCTACATGTGCAAGAACCTTTTGGCTGTGCTTGTTTTTGTGATGATAACTTTGCCTGAATGTTAGAGTTTGGTGTATTGTTAGGACCATTATTTGCTTGTGTGGGCCCGGCTACCATAATGAATCCTAAGTCATACAGCTGCAATTTCACAGCCCATATGGTATTTAAGACCATTTTTGAATGTATCCACAGAACCACAGATGTCTGATTAGACTTGTCGGTAAATGCTACCTGCTCAATGTGTATTATTCTAATATCATCTAGAGTTGAAATCTCTGCAAAGACTGTCAGAACTGACGCTCGATTTAGATTATATTGGGGTGCAGGAGCAGGCTGACAGATTATGGTCAGTGAATGGGCAGCTGGTTGTTTTGCTTTTGTATTCAGGGGCTTTTTAGTATAAGGAACATGCGAGGCCAGACTTTTGGACGGAGCACTTAAGACAGGATTCCTTTCCAATACTATTGAAATTGTTGACTCTATCAATTGTTTTATTTCACAACTTGTTAAGTTTTTAGCATTGTGTGTACTTAGGTCTTTAAAATAATTAATATCTATTTGCTTAACACTTGGATTTGAATCTAACTTATTTTGGGACAAGCGATGACTGAGTCTATCATTGACTTGATCAACCACTACTGTGTCTCTGCGATTCACTTGGATGCATTTGCAGACACTTCTGCACGGGTGGAAGAGCCATATATTCATCTACCGCCCGTCTAATATCACTTTGATGGGTTTCAGAGAATTCATTTCTGGTGATTTTTGAACCTTTTTGCATAACTTCCAATTTTTCTATCTTTTTAATTGGAGTATGAAGCCTTGGTTGGCTATCAGCATTAGCATCAGCAGCAACCTAAATTACCTCAACCAATGCGTCTAGAGGTTCATAGGCTATTGCATTTTTTGTTCACTTCGATATTCTTTCTACTTTGAGCCTGTCATATATATTTCTTAGTTATTGCCTTTGAAGCAGTAGTAACAAGATGCGTTTTGGAAAGATGCAGCTTTTTTAATAAACTGCTTAGTTTGCGAGGAAGAGGGTGTTTTCGCAGTTTTTATATTTTTGGATTTCTTCATCGGGCCTGCTTTTAATTCCTTTAGTGTAGCTCTTCCTGGCGCTGTACTAGCCTTCTTTACAGAAAACATGGGGTAAAAAGGTTTTTTTTTTTATTTTGGGCTTTCGCCAGAAGTCCTTTCACTATTTTGATTCTGACTTATAACTTTAGAGTTGTTAGATGTAATTTCAATAATTTGCTCAGGAAAGTACGGCACAGATGACACTGGAAAGACACCTACTTTACTCTTGTTTAACTTTCCCTCTGTTTGCGAACTAACAGAAACCATTATTTTGCTGTTACCAACAGTAGTTCTTTCAGATTTCAACTTTTTTGAGACCGCCTGTTGCCATTCCAAGACTTGCGCAATCTGCAAAGACTGCAAGGACAATTTGTTGTGCAAAGATTCAAAAAGCTTTGCCAAGGACTGAATTGCGGAATTCATTGCGTTTAAAGCAATCTCAGTCCATTTACCAGTTGACATTTGGCTCGGAATACAAGTCTTTTGATAGAGGTTTTTGGGGAGTTGGTGCAGCAAAGGACGGTGCTAGATCAGAGTTTGGATTGCTATAGTCGTGAAATAGCTCAGGAGATCTTGATACATTTTCAGAAAGTACATGAGGTGAGAAACAAGACTCATTTAAATTAATATCAATTACTGCTGGGTCCACAGATACATTTGCCTTTTGTTTGTGTACCTGTACTGCTATTGGAGCAGTTAGAACGTTACATAATAATACGCTGTCTGTAAGCGACACATTCTCATTTGAAAAGAATCACTTCTTACCGGAGAGACTGATATGGTCTCAGCGTCAAGGTTTTGTTGTTTGTCCCTGTTGTCCAGCACATTGGCTTTTGATTTATTCTTAATAGGGCTCAGCTCGAGTTTCTTTCCCGAGCTTTTGGAAACCAAAAGTCTTTTGTTAGTTTTGTTTGAGCTGGCATCCATTGAATCATAGTAGGAACGAATATCTGAATCCTTTGCCTTTTTCCTTCCCGGGGAACAACTAGAGTCATTTTTTTCAAACTGTGGAGTTGAGCAGCTCTGGCTTCTTTTCCACAGATTTTCGAGAGAGTTTGTTATCATTGATACGTCATTACTCTTAATTGTTTGAATTACGGATGGCATGCCAGATTTAAGTGTAAAGACACCTCGATTCATTGGTCTTACACGGCTTGCCCCCAAACGACAAGATACACTCCAAGAGATTGCAAAATACCTGCAAGTACCGGCCAGAACCGCAAAAAACGCACCAAGTGGTACATCCAGGTACTTGCTCCGGTGCGCGTGCGCGGTGCACACGTATTCTACTTTTTATAATCATGCCCCTGCATGCCGTTGCAAAAGGCGAGTCACAGCCTTATGGTAGATGAAGTTCTGAACAGTCCACAGTTCACAGGGAACGTCGGAACAAAGCAAAAGCAATCCTTAGTGCAGGACAATAGAAACCATACTACATACTATCCCCATCTAAACCCATCACCCCATTATTTGTGCTTACCTATTTCCACTCGTGAAGGTAGATCATTAAAAATGGGGATGACACTTCCAGGCCCCTCGGGTACCATTGCAGCCCTTCTTTAACCTTGTTGCATGTTCCTACCGTCTGACCCCTTCCAGGAATTCCTCTATCTCTGCTCAAATCTATTTCATATTTTTGTGTATTGTATATTTGTTGCCGCGAGGAGTGCATTTGCAATCTTCACGTACCGCTCCTAGATGGCCCAGGCCGAATTATACGGCCTTCATGACCTGTATTTTCTGCGTCAGCGCATACAACCTTATGACATGGGTGTTCACAGTCCAGTACTCCTGAAAGGACTTTCAAGCACAGCACCCCCGCTGCAACTTTAGCAGACGATTACCTACATGGACAGCACCACGATCAGCGATCATTCTGATGAAGGCCACCAATACCTCGGGCTCTTACCCAGCCCTGCATGGCCGAAACACTCCAGTGTCGATGTCCTGTAACACAACCCCTTTGTAAATGTGTTTATCGATAGTGTTGTGTACACCGTCTTGTTTAGACCCCCAGACTTACTACAGTCTTGGGTTGCACCACGTCAAAAATCCTATGTTCTTACTTACCTGTATTGTATACTTGTGCATCACTTTGGAAATTGTACCTCGACAAGAGAGAGGTCGATACTCACCTGTATTTCCTGTGTCGAATAACGTTTGTCCGTACACTTTCGTGCTTATCGAAAGTCATGTAAATATTCAATTTTATTATCTGTGCTAAACTGTTTTGGAGGCAAAATAAAAAAGCATCCAAATCAGACAGCTGTCCACGGATCTCCCACCCTGATTTCTAGCATTTTATATACTTGTATATTTGTTAGGATATTTTTGCTTTCTTCATTTTTACGTTAGTTATTTTCAGCAAAACGTATTGTTTCCTCCTAATTTTTAGTATTCTTTATTTTTCAGTTTTACTAAGTACCATTTGGTGACCTTTAATATTTTCACTGGGATTGCAGGGGTGTCTACTATACCCATTCCACTGCTTGTTCTCATTGAGGAAGGACACTGCTACAGAAAAAGGCACAGCATGGGAATACCTAAGAAGTAGTTTGGCCAGAAGAGAAAGTCCATGAGGAGTAGTGTGTGTTGCATGGATGTTCTAGCCCCTTCCCTTACTTGGTTTTAGGGATGCAGAATGGACCATCATATGTAATCCATGTCCTTTGAAAAGGTCATCCCAGTCACAGGGCCTCACAACAAACACGTACACCCAGCTTTTATTAGAAAGACAATGTGCCTCTCTGAGAGTGATGATGCCAGTGAAGGCAATAATTCTCTTTGCAGCCCTAAGGTCTCCCTGTTAGTTCCTAGGTGCCGAGGAACACACAGGAAGCAACACTGCTTGAGGGCTTTCCTCTGGCCTGACCTGCTGTCACACACTGATGGAGCCACTGTCTTCTCAGTCCAGAAGGTCATGCTTATGTAATCCTGGGCAGCCAGAGAAGTCACGTAAATCACAGTGCAAAGGCTCACACAACCATCAGGGTACAACCATAGTTACTAACGCTTTTCCCTGAAAGCATAAAACATGTGGGAAATTGGCCATTATGGTGTACTTGCGTTTCAGGCTGGCAGATTTCATGGTCAATCCATGGTGTCTCGCTCTCCCCTTGTGTCAGCTCCATTATGCTCTGAATTGTGAAACATAGGACCCTTTGCTGTAAGTTTTCTTGATAATGATCTTCAGAACAGCAATGTGAGCCTGTCTGCCTTTTGCATTAATCTTAATTTCTATCCGGCATGCTAACCCCATGTTATCTTCATGTATTGCATACTTTAACAGGGTACTTCCAAGACCAGGTTTATGGATGTATTTTGGAGCTTAAATGTGAACCGGTTCTTGCCATAATACTCTTTTGAAGCAAGAATTATTGCAATTATCTAAGGATCTCTAAATCAGGGTGCACCATGGTGCAGAAAAGAATCATCTTAATCACACAAAAAAGCACGAGCCGTTTGAATATATATAATTGTAGCCACGTCTCTAAATTACTGTGCGAAAACTTATAAACAACTTATTTTCTACCTATTTCACAATTATTTGTTTTCAAAATAGAAATGAGGTTCTTATGCAAAAGCATCATGCTAAGAAATTCAATCAGCCAATCGTGGTGCCCGCTTCTGCATAATCAGCTTGTTAGTTTGTTTGCAAGAACAGAGGCTGTTGTCATTATGTCATTAATAATGCATTAAGGGTTGTCAAAACTCATCACTTCACAATGCTACATTATTTTGCAGGAAGCCAGAAACAAAACAACTCATTGTCGAGTGGAATTAACAGTTTTGGGATGTGTTTCTGTTGTATATTCAGAAATCAGTCAAGGTGAATTGTCATATGTGAATCTGCTTAAAGGTGTCTGTATTTCTCGGTGACACATGTCCACTGTGTTTGTCAACAAGATAGCTAAATGACATGCACATTCAATGGTAATGTGTGATATTTGGAGAGAATGTCTGAAAATGAGGCGAACAGGTTTTCCAAACAAATCAGCTCCTCGCTCTGTGGTTTTCCATTGGATGTCGTGTCTGCAACACCCTTGCACCGCAGTTAAGGGTATAACCTTATGGGTGGGTGGTACTACGAGATTATGAAAAAAAAACAATTATTAAGAAGCTCCAAGAAGCCATGACAGTATGAAGGATAGTGATCTTGGCAAATTTATGTATAAACAGGAGATATTGAAGTAGAAAAATAGCACAATGACAATACAACACGTTTTGTTATTCTTTAAATTAACACGCTGAACTCATTCAGAACATCTTTAATTGAAGGTTCTCAAAAATATTTTCTTAGGTGTTTGTATAGTGTAACATATAAATGTAATCTTCTTTTGTTGTTTAAAAATACTGTGTTTTGTTGGTATTTTCCAACAGATCGTGGTCTGTGTGTGTGTTTGTATGTGTGTGTTTATGTACATATACATACATATAATATAGCCATGTTAAGTAAAATGTTTTGATTAATAATCGTTTAGTCATCGATTCTATAAATAATGTTTTGTCTTTCTGGCGTGCAGGCTTTATCTCAACCTATGACCAATTGACTAATTGTGTGGAAATAGTTGTGCTTTATAGGAACAACTCACATAACTTAATATAACATGTTTTATACTAAATTAGTAATCAAAACGCCCTTTTTTATAAAAAGATAAGCGTTGTTCATTGCTGTGATTGCCGGGTATTCAGGAATCTCAATTTCTAAGGGCACACAAACAGCAGCAGTATTCTAAAAACTAAAAGCAAACGTATAAAACGTTTTTCCTTCATCATAATTGATTCATCACAATTACTCATGTAATATTAAAATAATGGTTTCTTCAAGTTCACATTTCCATCAATGTATTTCTCTATAATTGCATTTTTCATAATCACTTGGATGTGGTTAGAACACCTCAAAACTGGTTGTGCTACTTAAGCACTCGTATTACAAATTTTCCAATTATTCAAATTAATGAGGTCATGCAAAATGGCAGTTTGTGTCCAACAGGCATTGAACTGAATGGGAATGAACTGCTTGTTGTACATAGCTTTAAAAGACACAGTCAATGAATGCCTACGGAGTCCTGCTCCATTATTCATCATTGTCTGAAAGACAGACAATAAAGACTTTAGTTATCAACCCTCTTTCCCAATGGAGTTCAAATAACACATTATATAAAAAAAGACATGATTGCAATGTACCGTTATAACTTGTATGATGGAGGGCAAAGGCTTACTTTTGATTATTACATTTTTATTTATTTAGTTACAGTATTTATATACAAAGTATCAGCACATGGCCTCAGGATGGTCCGGTTTATGATCGTGTATGACAGAAATGGGCACAAGGTTTAGTGAAAATCAGTCGATCCATTATTTGATTTCAGAGTGTGAAGACAGGAACAAAGACTTCAGTGCTGTTTTAAATTTCACAGGCAATGGCAAAAGCATGACATCTAATGAGCAATCATTCTACAAGCTGTACAGATATTAAGAGAGTGTCTGTCTTTGGTCTTCATATATTGACGTTTTCCTATGTCCAGTGCACTCAGGATTTGGCTCCAAGCACTGCTTTGTCCAGGAGTAGTAATTTTCGGTCCCAGATTGTCTGGATTCTTGGGGTCAGTAGACATACATTCATGCAGTATTTTATCAACCAAATCCTGTCTACCAGAGAGAGGACATCTAGTTCCACAAGTGTGGGACGAATTAGCCTCTTAGTGATATAATGTACAGGTTTCCATAGGGTTATAGCAGCATGTGGAAGGACAGCGAAGATGACATTGCCACGATGCATGATGGCTACAATAAAGAACTGTACAGGAATTTGAAAATGTGTTGGTGGGTTTGATGTTCCTGTAAAGACTGAGATGTTGGCAGACTCTTTGATCCATTTTGTTGACAAACATATTAGAGGCACAGATGGGAGTCACTTTTCAACGCCAGGGAATTTGTGACTGGTGTGAAAGGGGTGAAGGCGTCCCTTCTGAGCCGAACCATTGAGCGGGAAAGGGAAGTCTGGATATGTTTTCAATTGCTAAGTAGAATACACTTTGACTAGGTTTCTATGGAGTTAATATTTACTAATGCTTTCTTTCACATCAGTCACACACTCAGTATGTGTGCAATGTGAGTTCTGCAATATGAATGAGTGTACAAAATGGTGGCTTTTATACTTTCCAAAATCAATATCACAAAAAGAGGACTATATAGTCTGCATAGTACTAAACTGGCTCACACATTTTCACTGCAACCTATCACAGGCAAGTACACAATTAGAACAGTAAGACCGACCAATCGCAAACAATGAAACACATACACAACCTTTTTTTTTTCAACCATCCTTTTATAGCTGCTGCTATTCAACCCATGGCAATAAGTACCATCATGTAGCCACAGATACACATATATGTTTACTAACTTAAAAAAGGACATTGCCAACTTTGAAATGTTCAAATGAGACATTGGTGGAGGTGACAACATGGAATCAAGAATACATTTAAAATTGTGTGGTCTAACATCCACATAATAATATGATTATTGCACAGAAATGTAAGGCTTAATACCAGCCGCTATTTACATAGCCACGCGTACAGCAGCAGCCAATCAATTTTATTTATTTATGTATTGTTTGCATGTTAGGAGCTTCTACAATAAGAACATATTGTTTCAAATAGCCCAGAGTGGAGGGAGGGAGTGAGGGTGGAAAATACATTACAACACAATATTTAATAGCAGAGGGGGAAGAGGGAGAGGGACAAACATACGATGCCTTGTGAGTATTCAGAACGTGCAAGTGCAGAAAGGAGAGGGAGGAGGTGGTAAGTGCTGGGGAGTCCGAGCTTGTGAGTGAGCCACAGACCAAGTACTACAAATGAATGTGCTACATAGCCTGGGCTGTGGGAGGTGTAAGTGTGAGCCTCCAGAGCTGAGGGAGTGCAGATGCAAAGTGCTGTTTTTTTTAAATTTATTTTTATTTGTGTTTAGTTAAGTGCTGTGGATAGACAGGAGCTGGGAAGAATTGGTGTGGGAGATCAAGGCCCCGAAGATGCAAAAGGGCCAAAGACACTGATTCAGCAACTGTGGGATTAGTAGAGGGGAGAAGGAGGAGGAAAAGAGGAATTTCAGAAGATCCTGCTCAAGGTGCAGGGACAGTGGGAGACTATTACAAAGGAGGGAGCCTGCAGACGAAAGTGAGTGACCCCCTGCCCTCTGTTTAGCTAAATGCTTCACACACAAAGAGTTGGTGCCAGAGGAGCGAAGTGGTCTAGAGGGAGAGAATTTATTGAGATAAAGTTGAAGATAGTGTGGTCACCCGGCACAGACAGCCTTGTGGATGATGCAGAGTGATTTTATTTTAATCCGTACAACAACTAGGACTCTGTGAAGACTTTTTAGTGCAGGAGAGATGCGATCCCTGGGCTTAAGGCCAAGGATAAGTCTCACTGCCCTATTCTGCATAAGCTGGAGGGGTCGCAGAGTGGAAGAAGGAAGATTCAGGAGGAGGCTGTTAAAGTAGTCAAGTCTAGAGAGAACCAGGGCTTGAGTCACATTGAGCCTCTGAGGGAAAGTAACAAAAGGTCAAATTCCTTTCAGAAGGAAGAGCTGATAGTTGGACTTCCTGCCAATATCCTGAGTGTGAGGCAGGAAGGAGAGAGAGGAGTCGAGATGACTCCACAGTTTCTGGCTTCAGTTGAAGGCACAGGGAGAGAGCCCAAGTAAAACAGTTTATTATGTAGCCATAGCTAGTTATGTTCTTTTTAAAATATTTATATATGTATATATGTGTGTATTCTGTACTCCTTGTAGGTTGTATTTTGAGATGTACACAGTTTACAAGATGGTGGAAGAAGGGTGCCGTAACTTGAATAGATTATGTAGTGGTAGAGTGGGTTTATAGGTGTCAAGAGGTTGGGAGCAGGCTGGCTAAGGATAGAGAAGGTTTGAGTAGGGTGTGTGGATGGGAAAAGAAATGGTTGGGATACAACGCTGGTACAAAAGATGTAAGCACAGTGAGTCGGTGGGGGTATGGTCAGTGCTTGGGATACTGAGGATGGAGGAGATTGTGTGGATGTAGAGAAAATGGGATACAGTAGATGCACAGAGGTAGAGACACTAACAATGGCCACAGTAATATATGCACAGTTATTATGTCATAATTTCCACGTTTCTGTCTGTAAAAAATGAATATAAAATTAGTTACAAAACGTACTAAATGAAAAACAATCGGTTGCAGTTTACACATACATTTAATTTGTTTGAGCCTCATAAGTAGTACATTGTATGCACCAATGTGTGTCCTTCACTCATGCCCTGAAATGCAGCCACAATCATGGGGAAATAAATGCAAAAGTGTTCAGGATTGCAAACACTATTGCCAAATCATGGGCAAATACTAATGACTTAAAGTGAAATATACAAATGTAGTTCAATTGACCTTCCCCTTACAAGAAAGTGTGCAAGACAAAATAGCGAGACAGTAAACCAGAGAGAGGACATTTTCCAATAAATATGCTGGCACAGTATAAATTGTGCTCACCTTTTAGACCCAGCAATCTGTCATGAAATATTCCCCAGAAAACAAAATCCCAATACAAAACACGTCTTTGTGGTCTTGTGAGTAGATGTCTGCACTGGGAACTTGATAGCCTGAATAAAATCCTGGTAGCCAACTACTTGAGCAAGCTTTCAAACCTCACAAAATCCCAAGGGGTTGTATCCACCCTCTGAAAAAAGTGATGTAGTCCAGCCACCTGTGTCCTTTACTTGTGCCCTTAAAAGCAGCCACAATTAGTTTTGAATAACTGCACCAGTGTCCATGATTGCCACCCTTCTTGCCAGATTGTGGTCAAATACTCATTACTTACTTGCCCTCTCTTTATTTCCCCTCCTCACCCCTATATGTGGCTTTTAACAATGTTCTGTTTTATAAAGAGAACTCAGAAAGTAGACATAACATAGTGTAGCCTAAATTTACAAATCCTCATAGAACTATGTTAGGCGAAAAGAGTACAATTATGGCAATATTCCCCCCATCGCGACTGGGATACTACACATACCAGAATACAATTCAGCAAAAGGCAAAACAATTGTCTCTCAGTGCAGTACTTTCAAGGGCTGACAGTAGCATGGTTTAAAATAATTAAGCGGATGCCATGTGTTTTCTTAGTGTGCTATGTGATATTTAAAAGTAGGAAAACACATGGCATCCGGGACTGTGGATTGTCTCACATCCATGCAATAACCAGGACCAACCCTGCTTAGCATCCAAGCAAGGAAGGGGCCGGCCCCCTCAGGCCATGTAAGTCGTCTTGTAACCTTGGCTCATTTATTAGGCCATGCCTTGTGGGGGCTGGTCCCTTCCTCACACTAACATGTCACTGGACATGGCCAGTGATTTTACACCCCCAACGTCACTGTAGCTGTAAAAATATATATTTTTGGAAATAAAATGTCTATAGCCGTGGTTACAGAACTACAGATTCCCTTGGCTATCTGTAGTCGTAATATAGCTGTGCTTATCGGTAAAAACGCCAAAGTAAAAAATGCTTCCTGGCTCCCCTTTGGCCCTCATCAATTGTCCTCCTGCTCTGTGCCTGCTTCCCACAGACCCATGATGCTCTCTGCACCTCCCCAGTCCTCTCCAATTCCCCCCACAACACACGCTGTTTCTTTGTGTTGGCAACTTAGTCCATAGACCCACTCCAACTCCCAATTTTCACCTGCTGTCCTCTTGCCTCCCACCCACACCTCTAGACTGAGAACATCTGCATTTTCTTGACCTGCAAATGTCTTTTTTCCAGCGTTTCATGTTCCGATACACTCGACTATCTCTTGCATTGTGCAAAAACAAAGATGGAGGCTGTTTCATTTCTAAAAACACCTGGTTTTGGCAATTTACCCAAGCTATAGCTATCTATTTTGGAGAAGGGGAAACCCCCTCCCTTCCCCGTCAAATATTTTTTTAAACTACTGGACGGAGTAACACAAAACCACAAAAAGGTCTCAATCTAATGATTTGTGCCCAAGTTGTTTCAGACCTGCTCCAAACCCATCCAGCGGTTTGGGCTGTGCGGACTGGCAAAAATTAATCTTTTTTTTCTATGTGAAAATGAATGGGAAGTAGGCTGCAATGTAGGTGTTTTTAAATTTTTCTTCATAGCTTTTAAATTTTTCAATGAATATTTACCAAACGTGGCAGTTTGGGGGGGTGGCACATGTCCCTAATTAACTTCAAAATGTTGTCCAAATCCTTTGCATGAGTCAACTTGTATTGGCAATTAATTTTTTCAAGGTTCCTATGGGAGTCTGACTCACCTTAACTACCACTAACATGACCGCCGCCCTATAATATGACAAAAGGTTATTGTAGTTCGCCTCACAAGTGCAAACTGGAGTTGCAATTCTCCATGTATTAGACTCTCCTTACCCAGAGATAGCTGTTCTTTTGATGTGGGCCTCATGGCAGCTTGAACTTTAGAGTGCAATACTTTCAAGGACTGACACTAGCATGGTTTTAAAAAAATAATATGGTTGCTGGGTGTTTTCTGAATGTGTTATGAGATATTTAAAACTAAGAAAACACACAGCATCCAGGACTTTTGACTGTCTCCCATCTGTTAGCTTCAAGGCTAGGAAGGGGAATCCCCCCCTCACGCCATGTTGCTCTAAGTGATATTGTAACTTGTGCTTATTAGGCAACATGGCCTGAGTGGTGAAGCCCTTTCCTCAATTTGAAGTTAAGCACAGTCGGTCCTGGTTACTGCGTGGATGGGAGACCTGAATACCTAGTTTAGTATGGACTACAGATAGCCGCGGAAAAGAAATCTGGAATAAAATGCTGTTTTGTACATCCAGGCCCTCACCAAGTGCCCCGCTCATCTGTGCCAGCTCCCCCACTCCCGCACAGGTGTCCTTACCTGCTCTGCCCTCTCCCATTCACTCCACAATCTCGCTGTTTGTGTTACGCAGTATGCTACGAAATGTTGGATAATCACAGCTATAGCTGAGGTTACAGAAAAGCTCTGTGTTACAAACTCATTCCCTAGATCTCCTCCAACTCCCAAATTTCACTTGGTGTCCACTTGCCTCCCCGCACCCATAGCATGATGGCATTTGCGTATTTATTGACCTGAAAAAGCCTTTTTTCTGTGTTTCATTGTTCTGATACCCTCGGCTATAACCGCAGCTATTTCTAGCATTGAGAAAAAACAAAAATGGCATCTGTGTCATTTATGAACACCCACTTTCTTGGATATTTACACAAGATATAACTATCTATTTTGGTGAATAGGGGGAAACACATTTCCATCAAATATTTTTAAACTATTGCACGGAATAACCCTAAACCACAAATGGATCGCGACTCAATGCTTCATGCCCAAGTTGTTTCGGACCTGGTCCAAATCCGTCCAGTAGTTTGGGCTGTATGGTCAAGCAAAAATTGATATTTTGAATGGGGAGTAGGACAAAACTATGTTTTTTTGTTTATTTTCATAATAACTTTTTTACATACAGTCTGGAGGTAGTGGGCATGTAGGGGGTAGTGGACGTGCCTAGTTGCCTTCAGAATTTCGACCAAATACGTTGCAGAAGTCAACATTTATTTGCAATTATTTTTTGGGGGTTTCCTATGGGAGTTTGGCTCACCTTATCTATAAGGCGGCAACCACTGCCCTATAATAGTACATATAGATCTCAGTATGAAAAATATGCATTTCAGTGTGCAGTTTATAGATTTCAGTATACAATGTAGACATCTCAATATGTGATATATAACATCTCAATATATAATGTATGCATTTCGCTATACTGAAATTCATTTGCACACCTTGGTCTAATTAGATAGTTTGGGAGATATCAACATTACAATCTTTGAAAGACAATATGCGCCTCTGCGGTGTTGCTCAGATTCCTTTGGTCCTTGGCTTACTCAGAAAAGGCAAAAAGCACTTAAATGCCTCAAAATACATACAAACATACTTGGAAAATTGCTATAATTATCACAGATTATTCTAGTCTTTGGCTAACTCTATTATGAGCTCTATTGTTTAAAGGCTTGCATGTCCATAAGACCCCCTAACTTAAGTTTACTATGCATTGCCCTCTAAAGGACAACTTAGCCAGTGAGTCTATACGGCTTTAATTGAGTTGCATGGTCAGCCAGCACCCCAACCCCATAGGTGTGCCTCCGACCATAAGTTCAAGTGCACTGCTCCCCCAGCTCTGCAGAATTATTTCCCCCCTGATCTCTGCATCTCTGCCTGGATTTTGCAAGAGCTATGACGTCTCTTGTGTGAGCAGGGATTTAAGGCAAGGCTCATCATAATATAGAGCTATGAATAAGATGGCTATCCCCGGGCAACTCTGCCATAAAGCCACAATGAGATGTGCAGTGAATTCTATAGAATTTGTTTTTTGTTGTTGTTCATGTTTGGCACCTTCACTACTGTAATTTGCTTTCCCCTAAACTTGCCAGAAATAGTATTCCTAAGCACCATCTGATGGTCCCTTACTGCTGGACCGCCCATATGAGGATGGTGTTGAACCAAAAGCTTGCAAATAAAAAGCCAAATGTGCATTAGTGGGCATTCGACTCAGTTAAAAAAAAATACATAGCTCATAATGGCGAACAAGTGGAGCAAGGGAAGCCGGGGTGTCCCCCGCTCCCCTAGATCGGCATGATGGGCTGCGGTGGTTGCTGGCGTGTGCCCTGCATATATTAAATGTAAAGCGGGGGAAAAAGTGGACATTCGGAAAAGCTTGACTTACAAAATACAAGCAAGTCGGCTCTGCTATTTTGTAATTCGAGCTTATCAGAATGCATAGATCTTTCAACATAGATCCCATGATGACACCTGGGCCTGTCGTCGTTCTCGAGCTGACTAGGCTAGCTATATCGTGATACCAGTTGCTGGTTGCTAAGGGTCCATTGGCCAAATGTGCTTCTTGGAGTGTCTTGAGCGTGGCTGAAGGCCATGCTATGGGGAAGGCTTCCACTGGTGATGGTTACAGGCCACCCCCAGTCAGCAAAACGGGTGTCTGCGATCAGCCTGGGCAATGGAAAAAGGCTATCCAGAGCAAAGTGCCCCCTCTGCATGACCACAGGCCATGCACACTGGGCACATTAAATCTCTTCAAGGTGACCAGGAATTGCTGAATACCATAATCTAGCAACATTGTCCACTGGCCATGCCACAAGTCAGTTCCTCGTTTCTCAGGCTGTATTCAAATCACAACACTCATGGACCTTCATCCAAACATTCAGCCTTAAGACAGAGCCTGGCGCGAGCATAGGGCCTATTCTGGTTCTGCATGCTTTGCAGCCAAAACCCCCAATTATCTTCTGTTTGGGGAATACTTCATACTTCAGAGGACATGTACCATGTGAAAAAAGGGTCTCATGGAGGTGCCCAGAACGTGGCCAAATGTTATGCTATGTGCCCACGGAGAGTGTCCACATAAGAATGTTCAATTTGCACTTCATTCTCTTCTCTGTTTCAATCTTTGCACAATGAAACGTGTTTCTTCCTAAAGCAAGGCACCGAGCCTCAAAAATCAAAGCTAACAAAAGAACAAGAGACGCTTCCAGGTAAATAAATGATCCCTTTCTAATCCCATCCACAAGGGAAGGCTAGAAAAAGGTAGTATCCCTCCATTATGCTATTTTGTGACTGTGGTAGGTGCCTAGGTTGTATTTTAACCCCAATGAAACTTGTGCCAGGAATGGCCCAGTCAGGCAGACCGTGGCAGCATTGTACAATGTGACACCTCAAATGTGATACTTCTCCATGAAGCATAAAACAGCTCAAAGCAGACAATCATGTTAATTTGCAGTTGCCCAGTTTGCCCCCTATTTTAGACCAGGCTGGGTAACTGGATGAAATCTGTGCCATGGGGCACACACCTTCCCCTGTTCACAATGCAACTCTCACAAACTCTTCCCCAGTTCAGACTTCAATCCCTTGGATAGAAAAGTTGTCTGCTTAAAAGACCGAGTTCTTTCCCTTAACTCCTTGGGTGCTACAGATTTTGTAAGCAACGTCCTTAGTCTCATGTTTGGGAACAATAGTCTGGCCGCTGGTAATCCCCACATTTGACAATTTCGTGAATTGATCAAATGGAGCCATTCAGCTCCAGCAGACAGAAACATTGGGCCTCCTTACGGGTTTGATGGTAATTCAGTCGCAAATCCTTCAAATTGCCACCAAACTCTATTACCATTAATGCACTTGCCCGTGGGGTTACCATGGGATTACAAGGGGTGATGACTCTCAATTTTTGGACTCCCTGAGGATTTTTATCACATTTATCACCAGCAGAATTACTGTGCAGTAAAGTGGAGAATTTACCACTAGCAACAAGCGTAAGTTGAATCTGCCTCTTTTCTTCCAATAATCAGCAGATTTATCATGCAGAAATTCTGCCGGCTGCAAATCCTCCAAAATTATAATTTTGCAGTCTGGGAAAAACAATGATAATTCTGTTACTACCAAAAAAAGGGACAGTAATTGCATTACTGCCAATTATTTCCTGCACAGCCAAAGTTGAAATGAGGCCCATTAATGTGTCTTTTCCAGCAAGTCATCTTTTCAGAGGCTCATTGTGACAGGAATGGCATTTTAAAATGTAGCCACACCACATCCTCCATCATTTTACGACAATGATTTGTCCTGGAATATCTCACCAGACATCAATCAAATCCATGTGACGGGATCCTCAACTCCCAACTCCCATTTCCCACCTGTGCCACTTCAGCTGTAAGGATGACAATAACAAAAACAAGGTGCACCACAGCAGCAGGGGCAGGGGCATTGCTGGGCCCAGAGGCCTCCATCCTCTGGGCAGTCCCGTGCACGGACAGAAACTTTGACAACATGAAATTATTGAGACACACAAATCCTCTGAGAGCCTGGCTGTGTGATCATTTTGTACTCTTGGAAGGTAGCGCCTAAGCTGGCTTAGTCAGCATATATACCCACTTGCATGTGTGATATGCCCAGGGGTGGACTGGCCCATAGGGAACCCTTGACATTTCCCGGTAGGCCACTGCACCCTGGGCATCTTTTGTGTGGTATTTCCAAATGTTCTCTAGGAAAACCATTGGGTTTGCTGAAAATGTGTAATGTGGGACCACTTTGAAAAGTATTTCTGGGGCCTTTTTTGGTTCCTAGTAATTATTTGTAGGGCCTCTTTTGGTTCCCCGTCCTCCCCTGTGCCTATTTTTTCTTTCACTTCTGGGACTTGAAGGCTTACATTAAAAATTAGAAAAGCAGAACTGCAAGTATCAGGAGTTAAAGATTAAACCAGGACTTGAATATCATGTCTTGTCATTCTCTTTTCATTGTGATGTTATGTACACTTTTGCAATAAAATGTCAATAAGGGGGCTGGTTTCTTTTGATTTTTAGTAGTTACTAGCCAGGCAATGCTAAGATACAAGTGCAACTTGATTATGCCTGGTTTGCATATTCTTTGTGCACATATTTGAAAGCGTAATAAAAAAAATGTATACACAAAATAGAATAATAATAACAAAACGAAGGTTGGAAGAGAAGAGAGCTTTGACATTTGCAAGTGTTACACACCAAAAAGAAAACATGTTTTCCCTCCATTACCAGAGCTCTGTCTGTGCAGCATGATCTGTGCACATAGTCGCATGTGGAATGGATATACACGAACAAAATGTCGGTGCTGCGTGAATACGTGGACAATCACGTGCCCTACCAAGTTTGCCAATATGAATCCTTGAAAGGCCTCTTGTGACAGATTGTCTCAGATTGAGTGGCGTTGGCGTTTATTTTAATCATCCCAAATTGTTATTGTGTGTTTTCTGGAGGGCTTCAACGCTTGTACGGTGTTATTTCCTTTTCTCTTCACAAGTCTTCATTCGTCTGCAAGGTAAGCTGTTTTCCTCTTTGTCTGTTCTTTTAAAACAACAACGTCAGCAGAATTGAAGTTTTATTAAATAAAGCTTCTCTCAGTATTGAATTCTTCAATCCTCATTGAAATATGACGCTGACCCGGCGACAGAATCGCGCCACGTTTCTGAGCTGATGTACCAGAGAGAAAAGTGCTACACACACATAATTATGGGCCGTTTAGAAATGCCACTTACTTACCTGGGCAAGATCAAAGCATGGCCTGACCTTTTTGGGATTAGAGATTGCGGATCTCACGTTACACAGCCGTTAGAGACAGGTGTCTCACACGCAGGAGTTTGGCCTGTGGCTCATTTGGGAGTATTGATCAATCAGCCACTCACTCACTCACTCGATCAATCAATCATTAAAGCAGATCCATCAGGGATATCCGATGGGCCTCACTAATAACATGCTATCGGAAAACTGAAGTCATGGGAACACTTCGGCATCTGTAAATATGAGATGTTTGGCTTGGCGAGCACAGGCAATTAAAAGCAACAGTAATACCTGGGCCGCTCTGAACAGCATTAGAATATAGATCCCCAGAAATTGGAGGCACTCTGGACATACAATCGTTTTGTTACTTGAAGTATGCTTCACCTGACAGCAACTGACATGGCAGCATACCACATCAATCTGCATATTTCTTACTGTTGAGAAAGCACGTTTTTGCTTGAATAACATGTACAAAATGAATAGAGGTGTGCATAATGCTTTAGGATAAACAATGTGAGAACTCATGGGGCCTCATTACGACCCTGGCGGAACGGGTTAAACGGCGCCGTAAAAGGCTGTGGCGCCGTTCAACCCGTTCCGCCACATTACGAGGTCCCCTCCCGGGATACGTTAAGCACGCCTGGGAAAACCAGGCGTGCATACCGGGTCCCGCGAGGGGAAGAGGGAGCAAACAACGGGCCATCTCGTAATGGGCCGTTGTTTACTCCCTCTCCCATTCCCATTCAGCCCTATGGGGGCTGAAATGGGAATGGGGATGAACCGTGTCGGTGTCCTCGAGTGAGGAATTACCGGGCCATCCGAACTCGGAATGGTCCGGTAAGTCCTCATTCCAAGGGCACGGACACGGATGCGGTTTTGCCGGCAGCCATGCCGCCAATAGCGGCATGGCTACCGGCATGGCTACCGGCATACCTCGTAATGAGGCCCATGGGATTTAAAATAAGACATGAAAAAATAGGAAATAAAGTTGCTCAAACTGAAATTCAACTCAATAAATTCAATACAGACGCAACCGAGTGGTCCTCCCATCCGGTAGGTCTGCACCTTGCATTTAAGAAGAAAAAGTATCAGATTGCAACACTGCAATGGCAATAGACATTGTAAGTCTCCTGTACTGCATTTGCCAGATTAAGCAAGGCACACTGGCAATATATTGAAACTTGTCTTCCTGCTCTACAGCTCTTGGCCGAGTGCCGGTCCAGGCCCTTCTTGTGTCGGGTTGTAACAGCATGTTGCACCCCTCATTGTGAGTGTGAGGGTCAGAGAATTAGGGTTTAATAGTATCCGGAGGCACATCCAAATAGCTTGGCATATAACATATCCTGCAACATGCCAATACACTTTTGCTATTTATGCAAGTGTTACCTATCAAATCAGTTCATAGCCTTTCAGTTTCACAGAAAGTGAGTTGATATCTTGATCAGGAACTCATACCTGCTGATCATGGCAGCAGTGGTGATCCTCATGGAACGCCTGTTCCAATATCTGCGAGCTCTGCAGAGATATCTGGTAGTTCTTGAGTTATTTCTGTTGTGAGGTCTAGAATTAGGTTGAAAGTGTCATGACCATTGTTGTTGCCTTCTCAATCCCATCTGGCAGGTATGTGGGGACCAGGAAGATCCTTCCCACAGTAGAACCCTGTCTGTATTGCTTGAAGAAGGATGAGTTGCAGGACACAGAACGAGGAGAGTGTTTGGCATTGGTCATAGTTCCTTCAGTATATGTTATGGTCACTATTGAAGTTTTCAATGGTTACGCCTTGTCATTTATTTATTTATACATGTATAGCAGCACACATAGCCCAGGGGCATCTAGGCGCTAGTTACAGTACAGGACCAAGGATAATAGAGAGGTGATGTTTATTAAATAGGTGGCTTTTCAGCTTCTTTCTGAACGTCGGGTATGAAGGTTCAGCCCGCAAAGGGGGGGGGGGGATTATTCCAGAGGGTGGCAGCCCGGACTGGGAAATTTGCTCTTGTGCGGATGTTTCTGGGTGACTACAGACAGTGTTTGTAGCCAGACCGCTGCAGTCTGGTAGGGGCTAGTCTTTTTACCTTTTGGATGAGGTATGTTTGTGCGTTGCTAGATAAGCACTGGTGAGTGATAGAAAGTGTTTTGAATTTCAGTCTCTGCCTGACCGGGAGTCAGTTACAGGATCTCCTCATATCAGAAATGTGATCATGTTTTCCCGGGTCTGTGACTGCTCGGATGGCATTATTCTGCACCACTTGCAGTTTATTCAAGTTTTTTCTGAAGTGCCACAGAGTAGAGAGTTACAATAATCCAGTTTGGATCCAGTGAGGGATCGGGTGATGTGGGTTCAGTTTTCTGCGGACAGGAACGGCTTGCTGTGGTTCACCTGCCGTGACATATTGAGGGTAGCATTCAGGAAGATGCCCAATGTTTTTACTGCAGAGGCAACAGGGATGTTGTGGCTGTCAATAGTGAAATATTTGAAGGTCTTGTTGAGATTGGCGAGGCAGGCTGGGGAGCCAATGATCAATAATTCTGTCTTTTCATCATTCAAGCATAGGCTGTGCATAGGCATCCAAGTTTGAATGGTTTTTTAGATGGCATTTATCTTGACTGTGTCTTGAGAGTAGTTGCCTGATAGGGGGATGAGGATTTGAGTGTCATGGGCGTAGCTTGTGTAAGATGTGCCAAGGGAGTCGAGGGGGTCGAAGAGAGGCTTGTGTAAATATTGTCCAAGGTGGGATGAGAAACATGAACCTGGGCATACACCACAGGTGATGGGCATAGTGGTGACTGTTGCATCATCGGTGAAGACTCTTGATGTCCTGTTGGACAGGAAGGCAGCAATCCTTTTGTCGGCTTCAGGGGAGAAGTGCAAAGTGTGTGGTGGTCAACCAGCTCGAAAGCAGCTGATAAGTCGAGAAGGAAGAGGAGCAAGAGCTTGCCTGAATCCATAGTGTCATCCAGTTGTATTTTTAAGTCAAGGTTGGCTGTATCAGTGCCAAGTCTGGGGTGGAAACCCGATTGATGGGTACCTAGGATATTGTGGGATTCAAGGAATTCCTGGATCTGGAGGTAGGCAACACTGCCGATGATTTTCAGCAGGAAGGGGACAGTCGTTATGGGCCAGTAGTTGGTGGTGATTGTGGGGTCTATGGCTTTCTTTTAGCAGGGGGTGAGCCAGTATTCTTTGAGGGCGGTGAGCGCTCAGCAGGTAGCAAAGGATGAGTTTGTGATGTCTGTGATGAGTGGGAGTAACAGTTTTGAACAGTCTTCAACAATCGAGGCTTGTCATGTTAGTGATTTCAATCCGGCACTTCACCTAAGTCAATACCTAGCGTGTAATGCATAACTGAAATCCTCATTTATTTTTTTGTGTCCAAAAGTTTTATTCTGAATGATGTACCACTTATATCATGCCCCTCTCTATGAACCCCCTGGTCACACTGAACCAGGAATCAGGATGGTTTGCAAAGTTAAAATATTTATTTATATATTTCACAATATAATCAAACTATTTTTAATGGGTATACAATAATCACCAATGGGGTGATGTCACACTAAGCAATCTCTTTAATCACAAAGAGTAATGATGAGCAAAAACAATGCAGCACGGAAAATAATACTTTTGGGTGTATATTCAAATCAAATAGCAGTGTGGTTACTATTTCCCCCTGCACACCCCTCAATCCCTCCAATATGCAATATGAAGAAATAGAAGGAGAGAGAACATGTTTCAGGAATGCAGATTTCAAGCAAATATATCAATCCCAATTTCCCCCCAGCAAACACAAGAGAGAAACAGAACTGATTGGCAAACTGTCAAAATGGTTTTAAAGTTGGCTTTCAATGGAATAGGTCAAACACCAAATGTGGGCTAAATCACAGAAATGGTTTAAATTCTAATGGGAGCCGCTTTATCTGGTTGCAGACAAACACTAGCAATGACGTGAGAGTAATAAGCAATGGGAAAACTTAAATTTGAAGTCGGGTCCAAAGAAAAGCTATTTTACACGTTATAGATTTTGCCCCAAAAAAATTTCAGCAAACTTTTCTGCACGCGGTAATCATGATCGCGGGAGAACTATAGGGATTTGAGATGCGGTTTTGGGTTCTCTGGAAAGCTTACAATGTTAGCTACAGGCAGACACTTAAATCAATCTCATTTCTAGCATACATTTTGAAGAAGTTATGGATGTTTTCATGGAGGTCATTTTTCTGAGATAGAGGCAAATTGTAAAACAAGGATGTGCTTTTAAACAGACAAACAGGGTTTCTTTACACTAGCGGAGACTATGAAGAAGCAATTGCTACACGACAGCACAGGTACTTGATCAAGGCAACTGCCAGCCAAGATGCTTGCCTTCTTCAGATTCAATATGTCAGCACAAAGATAATTTTAACACTATTATTACAGAATAAATAAGAGGGATGAGATAGAGAGTTCAGGCAGTTCAAAAATAATTCTAACAATGCAGTTCTGAGTATAAGAGAGAATGGGTTTGGATAGGGATGACTATGGACAGTATATATGATAGTGACACAGTTCTATACTCTGGATACTCACTATATGTATTTGAACAGAACTGTCAGGGATTCAGGTCTGGGATTCTAGGATTCTGCTGGGCACACCGGACTGCACAGCAAGGCACTCTGGTCTGTAATCAGCAAGGCGCTCTGGTCACTGCACGGTAGGACTGAACTGGATCTGCAATGGTTCTCTGGTCACAGCACAGCATGGCACGGCACAAGATGGATTTAATCTGCCCTTCTGGCTCTGAAGATAATTATTTGGCAGGCAAGCAGTATAGCACAGCCCGCTGCTTCTTTTGTTTTCCCCTTTAAGTTTGTGGCATGGGTTCTGGAAGTTAAAGCCCAGCTGACAGTGGTTCAGCTATGCAATGAGCCTTTCTGCTTGCAAAGTTTCTGGAGTCTGGAGTCTGGAATATGGATAGTTCTCCTTCAGGGTGCTTTGCCAAGATCGGGATGGTGGGTGGATCTGTCTGTCTTTCTAAGTCCTCAACTATCTCTATTTTTGCATTTGATAAAGGGGTGTGTATGCTGAATTATCCTAAGTGCACCCCCTAGGTAGGCTATCGGCTAGAGTCTGCTCTCTCCCTTGATTGGAGGAGAAAACTTGGTGTCACCATGATGATGTGGTTTTATGAGTCATGGAATCCTCCCCTTGGCTTTTGAACACGAAATCTACTTTTAGTATAATACATATTTACAATTTTACAAACTTTATAACAATAACATATCTGGATCACATATTTTGTGGAGCAAAGGCTTTCCAAGCCCCGTCGCGGTAGGATCTTGGGTTGGATTTGGCAGAATTTCGCACTTTTTGTCCGGGACACAATATCTAGTTTTTCCAAAAATGTGTACACATGTGTGTATTGTATATGGGCATAAGCATGTGAAGTTTCATGCTTTTGACATAAATACATTTGCTATAAAACCACAATTTCTACAGTTACGTCCCAGAACATGGCACAGAGTTCTGGCTCCTCTTAAAATGTGCAGCAAAAATGTAGGTTCAGAAGTCGAGGGTTTACATATTTCTTTACAATTGTCCACAGTCAATTATCAGTCTTTTTAGGAATATACTTTCTGTCCATTGTGAATCAACAAAAGTTGTCTGTCCCGCCTCCTTTTCCTCCTGGCAGGTCTGAAGCAATCTGCCCCCTTCCTTCTGGGAGAGGCCCTTTTTGACACTTCACAACCTGCATATCCTTTCATCCAGAGACAGTCCATTGTCCCCTTCCCAGAGCAGCCCTAGTGCTCCTCCCCAGATCTAATTCTCACAAAGTTGTGATTTCCTGGCCTTGGTGGGAAGCAGAAGGGAGATGCCTTTTGTTGGGGGAAGCTGAGGAACTGGTTTGGTGGCTTTGAGTTCAGCTTCAATTCAATGTCATTGTATTACACTTTTCTTGGTTTCAAACAAAACTTGCAATTTTCAAACAAGCAGCTAGAATTCTTATTCCAGCTTCTAAACCACGGAAATTAAATAATTACAACCTAGGTTCCGCTTAATAACAGGTCACTTAGTTTCCAGACATTTGATTTCAATTGCACAAGTTTAAACTTCTGATACAATTACTGACAGCTCTTATACAGGCTGCTGGTACTGCGCCCATATTTTGACAGATTTCACAGGCAGGCACACTGGCTGTGGATGTTTTTGTGACCAGTTCAGCTTTCCAGGATATTGCAATTTCACAATGATTTCTTGTATTCAATAACATGGGACACCCAACAAGAAGAATGGATGTCTGTGGGTGTTTTGGACCAGCATTCTGAATTTTCAGCAACCAAGAAAAGATTTAAAAGGCAAGATTTCAGATTTCTTTCAGCAAGCACTGCTTTTCATCTGTGCTCCATTTTCACTATTTGGGCAGCCCAATGACATGTTTCAAAAGTGAGGTCTCCATTCCACCACTGACAACATGCATGGTAGATTTGGCAGCCATCTTTTTGTGCTTTGTAGAGCGCAATTTCCATAGATTTTGGCGCGCATAGAGGTTTTGCAGCCATTCTGATGATCCTGGCACCATCAAGACACAGTGATGCCGCAGGGCAGAGCGTAAGTGGGTTAAGACATCCCACAGACAGATGTCCCCTTTACAGCGGGATGCTTTAAGACCCTTAATGATGGTTCCCAGGTTGGAGACCATAATAGGTTGGAATTGTGAAGCGTAGGATATCCAGGCATGATTTTGGTTGCAGGAGCGGTGGCAGGGGTGCTGTTACATGTGAACATTTAGTATTAATTTTGGCTTCCAGCTGGCTGATCTTCCCAGTGAGAGTTTCCTAGACGCTGTTGCACCAGCCGTTGTCTTTAACTACAAGTGATGGTGGGAGGATGGGAGTTTCTGGTTCCCTCAGGATGACAAATAGTTGACAGGTCTCAGATATGGCATTAGTTGTTCTATCGTTCTAGCTAGCGGCTTTGGCTTCGTGGATGCTTCGTTTGTATGTAGCCTCAGTAAACAATGGTTTGTTTGTTGTGGTTGGCTTTTTCAACCATGCTGTTTCAGCTGCTCTTTTCTTTAGGGCACAGAGGTCTTTAGTGTACCAGGAGTTCTGTTGTTTAGCTTTTATTGTTTTGCAGGCTTTGAGGGAGCCATGATAGCGTTCCCTTAAATGGTGTTGTAATGGGCTACCAATGAGGCTGCATCGTTAGCACTGGGCAGAGGGTCACTGAACAGCGGGAGGACAAGGGCACTGGTGAGGGTCCTGGTGCTGCGTGCCAGGTAAGTGGGTGGAGAGGTGGGGCATTTTTTTGTCATTTTTGTGTTTGCTGCTAGGAATGGGAATAGTAAGTGATGATGTGGTGGTCTGACCATAGATATGGGGTTTTGGAGAGGATGGATATGTCACTCCCCTGTTCCAGTACTCAGTAGAGAATGTGTCCTTGTGTGTGCATAGAGTGGAAGATGCATTAGTTGCAACATAGGACTGAAATGTCTTTCGTTAATGTTGGAACGTCTGTGTCAGTCGTGTCACCAAAGCCAAGGTTAAAGTGCCCTAGAGTGATGAGTTCGGCAGAAGTGTTGAGATTGGAAGACATCACTTGTCTTAGGTTGTCTTCAAAGGTGAGAATGGAGCCTGGTTGGCAGTGAATAAGGTTGAAGGTGATAGTAGTGTTAGGCATACAGGTCAGTTTAGCTGAGAGCAACTTGCAGTGAGGGAGCTGAGTTGAACTGACCACGAGCAGAGGAAGACTGCCTTTGTGGAAGATAGCTACACCTCTGCCATTTCTGTCGGTTCTGTCACTATGTTTGATGGAGTAGCTGATGAGGATTTATGAGGGACAGTGCTGGGCCAGATGTGAGTGTCAGCCATGTTTCTGTGATAGCAAGGATGTCTGGTTTGTTGAATGTAATCAAGTCCAGAATATCTGGGGCGTGGGCAACTGGGAATCTAGCATTGAGCAAGATGCAGTGAATCAGTTACATTTGGGTGTTGTTGGCTGTGGCCTGGGCAGCAGGGCCTTGCATGGAATGGTGGGTTTGCTGGGCAGATAAGGGAGGGGATGTGGTGCAAAGTCCAAAGCATGCATTCCTGATCATAGGGCAAAGTGGGTGTAAGTAAGGTATGGTAGGGGCCCATGTACGCACAGTTAGATGGTCACACTGTTCAGGCTGTGGCATATGTAAGCTGTGACATTGTGGGCAAGTGAATGCATATGTGTGCAAGGTCACTCTGAATGTTTAATGCAGTTTGATGAAGTGTGATTACCACAGCCAGGAGTTGCAAAGCGCACTTGGATACCAGCCGCATTCCGTGGCAGATCAATTATATCTCGGGTAGATGGTTTTGTAGTGAGAAGCCGACATTTTAACCTTATGATAGTCGGGGCTGGTGAAAGTGCTGGCAGAAAGGTGCTGGGAGCTGGCAATGTGTACAGGGTAGTGCAGCTCAAGTGGATTGTGTCATTTGGAGAAGCAGAGACAATGCAATGCATACATGGGGCACAGGTTGGTTGCACATGCATCTGCTTAACTCTATGACATGTATGGCGAATGGACATGCTGCTAGCTGTATTTGGGGCACTCAGCAGGACAGGTGCAGAGAGTATCCAGTGGAGATCAGCTGAGACCACCACCCTTGGCCTTTGGGACTGGCCTTGGGATACTGCCAGCTTCGCCATACGGGTCGGGGGGGGGTGGCCTGCAATGAATGGGCAGGTGCCTAATCGATCTCAGTGGTCATATTTAGGTGTTTCTCGGCTACTATGCGGTCAATGGAGCCTGATGCTGGTAGAGGGCTGGGGGGACCCAGGGGAGACTGTTTTCATTGTGTCTCACCCGAGACCTCCACCCTTGGCCTTTGGAAATGACCTTGGGATACTGACGGCTTTGCCATCCGGCTCAGGTGGGTGGCCTGCAATAACCTGGCAGGTGCCCAATCAGAATGCTCTCAATGAGGAGCTTGTGGATGACAGTCCACATCCCTGTAGATCTCAGCGACCAGATTAAGAGTTTTCACGGCTATCATGCTGTCAATTGGCCCTGATGCTAGTAGCGGGCTGGAGGGGCCCATGGGAGGCTGTTTTCTTTGTGTCTCGGCTGAGACATCCACCCTTGGCCTTCGGAAATGTCCTTGCGATACTGCCGGCTTTGCCATCTGGCTCGGGTGTGGTGGGGTTGCCTGCAATGAATGGGCAGATGCCCAATCAGAATGCTCCTAATGAGGAGATATGGAAGGCAGTCCACATCCCTGTAGATCTAGTCGGCCATCAATAGGTGTTTCTAGGCTACCATGACGTGCCAATGGAGCCTGATGCTGGTAGGGGGCTGGGAGTGTGCAGGGGAGGCTGTTTCTGTTGAGTCTCAGCAGAGACCTCCACCCTTGGCATTTGGACTTTCGACTGTGTTCGTTTTTCGACACGTCCAGGGCACCTTATTCTTAAATGTGACCTGTGCATTTCAGAGGGGCTGTACTGCAGCACAAAAGAAGGGGTGAACAAACCCCTTGAATATACTAGTGTTGGTAACTTGCTCCTGGCACGAATGCATGAATGGATCCCAGCACACATTTGAGTGTTAGGAGCACGTTTCACAGTGACAGGCCAAGAGATGGCGCGTTACTTTGAAATGTTAGCAACATTTCTAGCCCTGCTCGAGGAATAGAAATTCAAGTTGGCCAGCAGCAGTTGAGACCACTGCTATGCCACTTAAAAAAAGCATGGCAAGTTTAAGAATTAACCTGTAATTGAATGTACATCCTCCAGCACCTGTTCCAGACATTTTAAAGTGCATCTCATTTTTGATTATAGAATGCCCTTTGAGGTGCAAATGTGCAAAGGGGGTAAAAGAGGGCTTTGCATTGCCAGTCTTCTTAATATTCGGAGAGGCCATGGGTTGCTTATATTTTTCTACCTTTAAGATCAGATCCTGGGTAATTATCAATCTGACCGTTTCAACTTCTGACTATCTTGAGTGGTCATCAGCTAGTATAAGATCACATGATACTCATGGAAATAAGTAGAAATCAGTAATTACTGTACCCCTGAAAGGCCGCCATTTTCTGCTGTACTGATTGGAGCCATGTGAGGTTGGAGACTTGACTCAGTAAGCAATAACATGTATGCACCACTTCTTCAGCTAACTGTAAAATTCATGAAAAGCACACCTCACACAGATGTGGAATCAACAATACCCAAATGTCCCGCTCGGGCTAAAGCAACACTCATTTTACGATCCCAACTTGGGTGTCCCTGAGCAGGGCCCCATCCTCAGAGCAGGAAAGCTCTACACAGATTTTTGATATAGCTGAAAATGTTGCTCTCACTTCAGGACTGCGGTGCTGGATGACAGTTAAAATGTTTTTTTCACTTGCCCTTTTGCAGTGGTCCCATGACCTCCCACAGTCCTCTTCCACTGTAGCTTGAGTGATCGCTGGGGGAGATGCTTTGTGGGTGGCTGTTACTGTAATCAGACTTGCATCTTCCTCTTTATTACACTATCCTTTCTATTTCTGGAGGTTTGGTTATCATTAGGTGCCTGGACAAAATAACGGTGGGCAGGGGGTTGTCTTGTCTTCTTGTTGTAGTTCTAATATCAACTTTGCAGTTCTTGTAGGTGTACACAGGCCTGGACCCCGAACAATGAAAATATGGAAGAGCAATTTGTGGTTGTTGACAATCTTGAAATGGTGACTGTGCAGACTGCCCCTCAAAACTTCTGTTGACTCACACTCCAGGGTGTAAAATGGTTCAAGGTATGGTATAATGTATACGCTATATGGTATAAACAACAGTGTAAATCAATGTTTTTTTGTTGATCATACTACTTGATTACACCAATGCCGAATTGCGATGTTAGTTTGGTACAAGCTCTTGAATGAGAAGAATGCAATTTACTCAGGATCTTTCCAGTCCCATGTGGCAGAGCTCGTTGAGATCTCCGAGGCATTCTGTGAGCATTGCAAGATCGGCTATAAAACGATCACAGGTGTTTAAGATGGTATGAAAACTTTGGACTTCTTCAACGGTTTGCAGAACAGGTTGAACCTAATTATCCAAAACAGTTTTTGGGTCCGTCTTAATACCAGCCCTCCTGACAAGATATCTAAAAATCCAGTCTGTCTTTGAGGATTTCAAAGTTTTCCCAAAACAACATTAGCCCACAATGTTAAAGGTAATGGAACAATGCTCGCAGTCATGGGATGGACCCAATGTTAGTGTGTGAGTACACTAGAAAAAGCATTGCTCTTGTTTATGACACCCTTTCGAAAAGGAGGGCAGTTTGGATTGCAACTTGAAATGCTTCCATGGTTGGCACACACTTCAATGCCCAGCATTAATACTGGCAGAGACCGATATATGCTTTGAAAAACATTATATTAGTCAGATTTCAATTAAACTTGAGTTGCTGATATAAAGTGCATAGTTAAAGTTTGGAAACATACAGAGTCACTAACCGGATCCCTGATGAGGTTATCAACAATTGGGGTGAGATGTTGCTGTCTCCATATAGGGAAGCACACGTTGATACAAATCCTTACCTTTCCTCATTGATTCATCATATTTGCAATGACTATTGGAGAATCTCTTGGTGTTGGTTCTGTCACTTCTTTAAATTATTGTTGTTTCTTCAAATCTATCAGTTACTATTGTACCCTAGCACGCATGTGGAGTGGTACTTGTTGATGGATTAGCTTCAAATTGCATTGTGTTGTTGATGTGAAGTATGACAGTTTTACCTCTCATGCATTCTATACCTAATAAACAGATTTTGAAGTCTTCTAAGAGATCCTCAATAGCCACATCATTGATTAAAAAATAAACCTGAGGATGTCTGCCTCTTCCACAGTTTGGTGTCTCATAAGCATGACCTTGCCTGTCTCATGTATGAACACACCATGGCATACAAAGTGATTGTTGTGTCTCAATGCTGGTTTGAAAACACTGCAAACACTGCAAAGAAGGATCAGAGTGTGACCGGTGAAGTCAGATATTAACTTTAGTGGTAGATAGGCAAAACCTTGCTGATAATGCAATGGATGTTTGGTCTGAAAGCACATTTCGAACACTCTATTGTCAATAATGGCGGATACCCACACTACCTCACAGGTGATTTAACATACCGTGGTAGATCATACAGTCTTGTTGAGGAGTCCTTTGATGGCACATACAATATTTCCTCATTGCTGGATAATCCAGCTTGTGCTTTGATTGCTGGGTCTCAGTACAACAGCAAATTATTTTGGAACTTGAGCGATTCACTCCTGCTGACATCATACTGTCTCTTGCACTGGGAGTTATATCACTGATACTATTTTTGAGAGTCCCGCAGAGTGCCGCACACTATACCCATGGGACTTTGCCAAGAAGCATGGTGGGTGCTGTATGCTGAAGATTGTACTAACATTGAGGATTTGGATGTAAACCACTAACCCTTTAGGCAGGACACAACAGATGTGTCATAGTTTATCCTTTCCTTAGTTAGAGCAGTGGTAGCCAACCTGTACAACCAATATGTTTTCCCCTGAAAATCCCCTGATTCCCCACCGCTGGCACTGCCTGTTGTGGGCTGATGGAAGTTGTGTGGCAAAACAATCGGAAGGTGACAGGTTGGCTTCCTCTGGTTTATAAACAGGAACATTCTTATCATTTGTAGATAACCCCTTAGTAGACTTGTAGCTCATTGACTGTCCTGATAGCATGAAACACCCTTGAAGTCTCACAAGTTCTGTTTATCCACCAGAGGTGACTGTACTGCATGTGTCAGACTGAAGAATGCCTACAGGAAACATCATTGTAGCTTGCATACAGCTAACCATCAAAGACTCAATCACAGAGGGGGTATCACTTCATTGCCTTGGGCTGTGACAGCAGAATTTGCAGCACCTTGTATCAGCTTGTGCAAGGAGGCCTCTGTTTTTGGGCTCCACTGGACCTGAGGTGAATACAAATTGCTTGTCACATAACAGATATGTCCCGCATGCATGAGCTGGAGAAATGCAAGATCTACTAAAATGTAGCAGTGTAAGGAGAAGCATTTAGGTAATGACACATATATATATATGGACATAATATACGAAAGGTCTCAATTTGTTATACAGCATAAACCAATTTTTGTCAGGAGCACAGACGATTCCACTACACAAGAATGCAATACAACAATGTGCTGCATAACAAAAAAACATCTATACATTGATCGTGTAGCACAACAGTTGCATCCTCTAGCATGCCACAACGCTACTATATGTGGAAACAATGCTGCAGGATAACGCTATGTAAGTGTGTGGATGTTGGACATTCACTACCTATTGTTATAGGGAGGGGAGAAGGGAATTCAGAATACCACATTCATTCAGCCTGAAGACTTAGATCCCCCTCCCTCACCCTCACGCCTGCGTCGAAGTCCCCTCATTACACGAAGGTACACATTTAAATGCCATACAGTTGCTCTCATTGGGAATAATTTAACAGTAAAAACAGATACTGCATGTTTTTTTACCACCTATCACCTATCTAACTATAGACAATGCAGTATTTACCACACATACCATTCTAGGGACTACTTCATGAAATAAACATCATATGATTATGGAATTAAATAACTCATGAAAATTCCTCTAATTGAACTTCACAAAATAGGTGCAGGTAAAACTGATGCACACTAAACCTGTTCAGCCTAAATGCAAAGATACCGTTTTTCCTTCACTTGGGAGACATTAAAAAGCGGCAGAAAAAGGGCGAACTTCAAAGCCCACTTTATCAATGCCTCTTCAATAAAATGGACCATCTGTGCAGTTATATGCATTGTACAGAAACGGTATGATCCACTACCATTTACCACCTAAACTCACCCATTTCTATCCTCTACACAGGGATGGAAATGGATGCTTGCAATATTTATGAAAATATTCACGATTTACCATCTGTGAGGAATCAGAGCTACAATCATGCAGAAGCATCGCATTTCCCCAAGTGCTAATGATAATTAAATAATTTGTAAATTATGAGCCGGAATTCCAGAGAACTCGTAATGAGGCCCAATGAATTGTGGGAGAATCTGTCCTTATCAAATTGATAGGTGCCTAACCTGGCATGACCTTAAAACACTTGTGTATAGGCACGTTATAAATGTCATATAATTTCATATCATATCTGCTGAACCTGAACCCGCAGCCCACAGCATTCACAACAGAACTTGGCAATCTAGAGTCACGTGATCATGATCACTGGAGGCCTTGACCCAACCAAATGCTCTGGCAACCCCCATTACCTGGTTATCCATGCTAAGGCGGCCTACATGGCACTCTCTTTTGGTCACATGTAAATTGATTGCCCTCACCTGAAGTGTAGCACTCTCGCTAAGCCACTTCCACAACCCTTGCTGCTGAAACCAGAATTTGACGTGGTTTGACCTCATGACTGATTCCACATACAACCTCTTCATAGCTGGGTCCCATAAGGCAGCATTACCTGAGCGGGTGGGGCAGGGTGCATAATTAATGTTTGCCTTTACAGTTGCTCACCCCATACCCCTAATTACTACCTTCCCATGCAAAAGGACCACAGAACCACACACTTATCAGAATCACCCAAAAAGACTGAGAACAAAAAAAACGTATGGTCTATTTGTCTGAATTTTGGCTATACTGAGAAGACCAAAATTTATTTTTGGAACTCTAACATTCAGCCACGGTCTTACAACACAAATCCCACTAATAATGTAAGATAATGTAGTGTCAGTTTCCTTATGATATTTGCCTCTGATAGTTAACTCTGATATGTCTACCACTTGTTTTCCTTCGCCAGAACCTCTGTGATATGACATCTAGCTAATTTCTGGTACCTGCAACACTTTGTTCTGCTCCTGATTATACTACTGTGATAGTTCTATTTGGTGCACCAATCTTATACTTATACCACTTTGTTTTGTTCCTGATTGTACCACTTCAATACTTGCATCACTTTCTTTTCTCTTCCTTATTGTACTGCTTCAAAATGTGCATCACTTTGTTGTACTCCTCATTGCCCCCGCTGGATATGTTACCCTGATTACATAATTCTGGTTCTGATATGTACCACTTCGATATTTGCACCACTCATGGTGGCCCTGAATCATGATGTTCCCATCTTCATCATGTATCCTGGCTTGCAGCATTATGTGTTACTACTGACTTCTGCAATTGTATTCACTCTCCCCTCTTGCTCCTCCAATCTTTTGACTGCTAACTCTCTGTTCTCTCCTCCTTTCCCTTCTCCCTTTTTCTATCTCCTCCTCGTACTTTCTTCTATGCACTTACTCTATCAGAATTGTCCCTGGACCTAGTATGATAGCAACCTCGTCTGATTCCTCCCCCCTCCCGTTTACTGTTTTTTTTCCTCCCCGCACTCCCTCCAGCACTATCTGAAAAGTCGTCAGAGCTAGTGCGGTAGTCGCCTGTCTGTTTCCATTTCCTTCCCACTCTCCCCCTCCCTTCCTTATCTATGTCTCAGCTCTTGCACTATCTGAAATGTCGTCAGGCCGAGTACGATAGTTCATTTCACATCCTTACTGTTCATGGCCTGTAAGAATGTCATTGTATTTTCCATTGTTCCCTGCCTTGCCTTGAAGCGCTTTGAAACACATTGTGTATAGGCTCTATACAAATAACCTATCGTATCATATCACTGTATTCTGCTCCTGATCATGCAGGTTTGATACTTGATCTCATTACATACACCCTTCCGATTGTTGCATGTTTGGTTGTGCTCCACTTTGCACCATTCTACTTATGATTACATTGTTTACATATTCACATAATTTAGTATCTGCCATTATTTCACCCTCCTGAATGCTGTACCACTGATGTCTGCACCTTATAGTGCCCTCCTTGCTGCACAATTGAATCTTTTCCTGATTAGACCTTTGTGATATCTGCATAACTATCTTATGCTTCTGCACACTTAAGTGATAGTTTCACCTTTCTCAAACCTTGGCGTTTGACTACTGATTACACATGACCGTGGTACTCTAGATGGACATTTTGGACTTTGATTCCCAGGTTCTCTCAACATGGATGTTGGCTAGGGCTGATAGGAGCTGCAGGTTAAAACAGCTAGAGTTTCAAAAGTTGCAGACACTTACATTACTTTGATTTTCTCCAGGTTACTATCAGTACTATGTCAGTACCTGTACTCTTCCTAAAGTATTATTACACGTTCCCCAGATTTAACTAATGTTGCACATATCCTTGTAAACCCTGGTGATGCCTGCACTGTCTTCATCCTTGTGCTTTTGCATGTGATAGCAACATCTCCAATAATACCCTCATTTCACTAGACCCTTCCGTACTGCCCTAAATATTCCATACATCTCTATTAAAATAATGTTGTCCCTTACAGTGCTTTCGATAAATTGGTTTAAAGACAGCTACCTTCAATACATTCTCTAAGCACCTGGGTGTATTGTACTGTAATGTTGTGGTGGAAACTGAAGGTAAAAAAATAGCCCAAAAATAACTTCACACTTTTAGTTTTCCAATAACATGAATTACTGTGACTGCTGTCTAAATCTCCCTCAGAACTGAAGGATCAATGTATCAGGCAACACCTGATTCAGAGCAATTTAACAACCCACCCAAATAAGGCGCACACAATTATCAACATTTTAGGATATTTTTCTAACCTTTGGAAAGGTGAATCATTCTTTCTGTCTCATTGGGGTTGGTTGTTAAATTGCCATATATCAGATGAGGTCTGATTAATTAATCATACAAAATTAGAGGCCCATCCGGAATACATCCACTGGAGGCACTGGTGTCACTGTAGCACAAAATATTTAATAGAGATGTATTTGTGCAAGGTTGTTTTTGTTTTGGTGAGTTGGATTCTTAACGATTAAATCTACAAAAGAGACAAGGGGATTGCAATAAAAACATCTACATGTGTTGAAGATTCTATTTGTAATTGATTAGCTCAGTGAGAGATTGTTGTTTAAATAACTTAGATGACTGATGATGTATGGTGGTAGGGGCTGTTAACTTCAGAGAACATTAGAATAATATTTGTAGCATTAAAATTCGTGGAATAGATCCTAAAAGATTAATTTATAGGGATAGAAATGTATGGAACTTTTTCTGTTTCTTCTCCCTTCCCTTTTTTCTTTTAAGGGTATGGATGAATAAGTATCAATGATATGGATGAATAAGTATTTTTGAATACTGTAATGTAATGTGGGAAAAGAGGAAATGTTAAAGGTTTAAATGTGCTAAACCAAAATAAAATATATAAAAAATAAAAATAATAACATAGCAGCGCATTTAGTGGTACAGTGTTTTTTGATTATTATTATTGAATCCACATTTATAAATCAGATATTGAAATGGCCCAAGCCCACGACATATTGAAATTACACTTAACAGAGGAATGGACAGATACAGGCATGGATGTCTGGAAATCAGAAATGACTTATAGAGCAGCAACTCTGGGTTTAGATATTTGAGATGACATGATATGATATGATATGATATAGCATTTATAACGTGCCTATACACAAGTGTTTCAAGCACGACGAGGCAAGGGAGGGGGAACAGAGGGAAGACAGAGACAACAATTTTATTAGACTAGGTGATATCGACATTGTGCCAGTCCAGGGGAGGGCGGGAGGGGCAAAGTGTGGGGGGAAGAGGGAGGGGGCAGTGCAGTGCATAGGATAAACAGTAAAATAATAAGACAATAAATAAAAAGTGCAGCCAGCAGGTGGCAAGTTCAAGGGTAAGTGCAGAAATCAGGTTTCGAGTGCGGTTAGGGGGCTCTAGGGATACAGAACAGTCCCCGAGTGCAATGGTTGCCAGAGAGGCAGTGTAGGTGTGCAACTTAATGGGGGGGTGCCTTGGCCACAGAGCAGAGGGTAGCCAGGTAACCCGTGCAGTTTCAGTTTCAGCCAGGAGATCAGCAGGGGAGAGGAGGAGAGAAAGCAGAAGCAAAGAGGAAGGTTGTGAGGTGCTTCCGGAACCCGAGATGGTTCTCCTCAAGTTTCAGAGAGGCAGAGAGGCTGTTCCAGAGGGAGGCCCCAGCAGAAGAAAGAGATCTACCACCAACTCATTGCTTGGAGAAGCGACTGACCCTGAGGGTGTTGCAGGCGGATCAGCAAATGGCTCCAGAAGGGAGATATTTAGGAAGAGAGAGTTGAAGGTACTGAGTCCCCAAGCCCCAGGAAGCCTTGTGGACAATGCTGAGGGTTTTGAACTTAATCCTCACCGCCAGTGGGAGCCAGTGCAGAGCTTTCAGTCCTGGAGTGATACGATTACTGGGCTTGAGGCCAAGGACAAATCTTGCAGTCCTGTTTTGGAAGAGTTGCAGATGGCAGAGAGTAGAGGCAGGCATATTTAGAAAGAGGATGTTGCAGTAGTCCAGCCTAGAGAGAACCAGAGCTCTGTAGAGAGTGAGCTTCTGGGGGAAGGAGAGGAAAGTAAGAATACCTCTGAGGAGGTGCAGCTGTTAGTGTGACGTCTTAGAGACATCAGAGATGTGAGGAGAGGAGAGTGTGGAGTCAAAATGACCCCAAGCTTTTTAGCCTCACAGGTGGGAGCAGACATGGGCCAAGAGAGGCCAGCCAGAGAGTGACAGGAAAGGAGGGAGCAGGTGTGCCAATGAGGAGAATTTCATTAAGGCAGAGAATGGCATTAAGGCAGAGATCATCGGCAGCACACCACTCCTGGATAGCAGGAGACAGTCAGAGATGAGAGAAGGAGAAGAGGTGGCAGAAGGGAGCATGAAAATGTGTTGAGTGTCATCGGCATAACGCTGAAGGTTCGGGCAGAGAGCGGCAATGCAGTGGGAAAGAAGTGCAGGGTATTGGTTGAACAGCCAGGGTGAGAGGTTAGACCCCTGGGGAACACCACAGGTAATGATAGAGATAGATTAGAGGAAGGACCCAAGTTGGACCTGGGAGGGTTGATCGTAGAGGAAAGAAGGCAGCCAAGCCAGGGCCTAATCAGTGATACCCAGTTTATCACAGAGACGGTTGAGCAGGATGGTATGGTTGACCATGTCAAAGGCAGAAGACGGATCAAGTAAGATGAGGACAACAGGGGTGTTGGAATCAAGGTTGCAGAGCAAGTTTTCACGGATGTTCAAGAGAGCAGTTTCCGTGCTTCTGGAAGCGCTGAAGCCAGACTGATGGTCATGGAGACTACCAACAGATTCAGTTTGAAGATTAAGCCAGGAGATGACCAGCTTTTCCAGGAGTTTGCCCAGGAAAGGACTGATGGAGATTGGGCAATAGTTAGCTGGGCACGAAGGGTCGGCAGAGGGTTTCTTAAGAAGAGGGTGCATAATGGGCAAGGCCCATTGAATCGCTCTCTGTCTGAACAGTACATGACTTTCACAAAAAGGGAAAATAATTTTAAACTGGAAGACATCTATCTGATTTGTTCTTTCACCTTACATTGCTAGATGGCAGACTGGAAGGGAGGGATGAAATGCTTCTACAATACAAGCAAGGTTCCCAAAAGTCTTTTTCAGAGGTGCTTCCATCCAATAACCATATAATGAAAGGTTTGTGGATATTGAAGGACTGTGAGAGGAACTGAAAGAGGTACTGCAAACACAACACATCTCTATCCAGTAGCAACAAAGACTCCTTGATCAACTGCGAGGTGAAATTAAGTTTCACCTTCAAGAAATGGAAACTTGAGAGACAGTGGCCAAGTCTCCAAAACACCTATGATTATTGTCTGCAGTCCCAAAACAAATTACAAGAAACATCAAACGAACAAGTTCCATGTAAAAATGGTAAACTTGAGAGCATAATTACATTAAAACAACACATTTTGGAAATACAAGGAGAAAATCCAATCTGATTCTTAAAAGAATAGATTTCCAACCAGAATTTGATCAGTTCAATCATGACTTGAGTATTTTGAAGCAACAGAGAGTCCGACTCACTCAAGAGGAAGACACATTTGCTCTGGAAAAGAAACAGCTAATTCAACATTTAAATCAGTACTCTTCCCTAGAGTTAGCCAAGACTAAAGAAGAAAACCTGCTCCTAAAAAACAACAAATGTAAACACAGGCTAAGGCAGCCCAACAGAAGGGGTCTTTAGGCCAATAATTCTGCTTTGGAAAACTAAATATAAAGAGACATCTACTTTGGTCCAGACCTGCCAAAGAGAAAATGAATTCCTCCAACAGAAATTATAAAATAAAAAGTATTGATTGGCTCCTAATATTACCATGCAGGATGCTACTCACGCTACTATGTTTGACACCAGGGAATGACTAGCCCTTTGTAAACAGTATATAATTGGAGACAATTGATGCTATGTCATGACAGAACAAAACTGGAGTGAGCAAACAGCCCTGCTTTACTCGTCTGGATGTCATTTTAGGCCTAGTGAGTTATCCACTGCAACCGAACAAACCTGCAAAGAGATTGTCTAGTAAAGGGCCACAAAAATGTTTAGCAAATTCACTTCAACGCCCATTATCACTAATTTCACCCAGAGTCTAACTCATGCTGTCAGACATTATGCATAGAATATAAAAGATCAATTGAACTTGTATTGAACAACTTTTATTAAGAGGGCTTATTCCCCAATTGCCTTCTCATTCATTATTTCCAAATTCTTTTGAATGATATGTGATTGTTTTTTATTATTTACATATTTACTTTAGTATGCTACCATGTTTATTTACACAGGTCATACGAATTGTGTTAAATGGATGTACTTGTTCTTTGTTTAAGTGGCAGCTGTTGTGTTGCTGTTTATTTAACCCTCTGTGTTACATGGAACCATTGTTGATCATTAATTAAAAGGTCAAATATGTAATGATCAAATTGCAATCCTCTATATTTTGAGTTATTATGTGCTGTTTGTAATTTATATATGTTGAATGATAAGTAAAGCCTGCAATAGAACCCCAGTTAGTTTGCAAATAGATGTATGGCCCCCATGGTACTAGAATATAAACACTAACTGAACTTGGTCCTCCAACATTATAGGTTAAGCACTTCATGCATCCCAATATGAAGGTATTTTGGGCTGGAATTAAGTACAATCTGCTACAAAGGTCTGGCAGAAGCTCCCCTTTATAATCTGCTTTCTCGTAGTTGTTCAAAATTGGGATCTCCATGGCTCTTTAACTGCCATAATGAGAATCTTGGATCTCACTGTGTGTCCCATTTTTTGCACTCATAACTCCACAGATGATGCTGTGCGTACACTTTTAATCAGTGAGATGGCCTCCTGAGTAATTTCTACCAGGAGAGCTGATCAATCTCTCCGGTTGCTACACTTCACATAAACATTTTAAATTCTGCATGTCTATGTTTGAGAGAGTTATATCAACAGCCATGGCATGTCTTATTATTATGTGTAATATTTCTGCTTTCTGATGCACTTCAGTCCTACATGAATTCTGCAGTCCCCCTAGGTTTCTGGCTTGGACTCTGTTTTCTGCTGGTTGGAGAATGTTGAGGTATCCATGTGTCCATCAGCCATGTTTCCTGCAGGATGAAAATTTCATATTTTGACATACCGGTTAATAGGACAGGGTCCTCAAATTTCTGAGTAACACTTGCAATATTGCAGGAAATCAATGAGGCTTCTTGATGGATATCAAATAAACATTGGTCTGAATCTGAGTTCCCTAATCATATCTTATTGAAGTTCACATTATCACACAGTTTTTTAGATAATACTCCGACATTAACTTTCATGCCTTTAGATGTTGGGGAGACTATGTTCTACTTTATTTCTTCAGCTGCAAAATTTGTTTGGCATGGCTTAAATTTGGACCTCATTGATGATTTTAAACATTGTAACTTCTGTGACTTCCCATGATATAAGAGCTTGACTCACCAGTAAGCTCCTTCTCTGCAACTTTGGTTTTCTTAGGGATACCTGCATCTCACCCTACTTCCATACTCAATAAATTCTGAGCTGTTGCTTTATCCCAAAAATGTCCTCTTTTAATAATGGTGTGATCTTTCAGGGAAATGAATATTATCCTACTAAAAGGGTTTGTCTGAGGATCTTCTTTTCTCATAAACGGTTCCACAGCCAATCAAGGTGGCATTTCAGATCTCAGATTTGGTCCTTATACTGGATCCTTCTGATAATTGTGATATTTGACCTCATATTTGTTCTTTCTATAAAGTGGGTACTTAGCCACTTATATGTCTTGCTGATCAGATGTTTATGATTCTCAAATTCCCTTGGTTCCCGGGTTGTTAAGCAGAAACATGATCCTTTTGTCCTGCAAAGAAAACATGAGTGCTTTTGATTACATGTTGCCCATGGCTCCATCTGGAAGGCATAGTCGTATAACATTTGAGGCTGATCAAGCAGATACATACTGTTATTCTGTTATTCCATCTGAGTCAATTTGTAGGGAACAAATGGTCTGATCTGCCCTATCTGAATGGTTGGAAATGTCCTGCATTCATCTCAGTCCATGGCAGTGTTGACCATCGTTTGGCTTTATTTAGAATGACCAAAGACAGAGGCTGGGTTATGCCTTTGAAATTTTCTTTGTTCCCTTTTTTACCTTGATTTGTCATCCCTTGACAAGTTTTTCCTGAAGATGCTGAGACTCCATTCGTAGGAGAGGAGTTGCTAGAAAAGTAATTGCCATAAGAATGAACTGATAAAGCTGTTCATGTTTGATATTCCTTTTTCGATGTTGAGTGTGACTCTTTATTTGAAGAAAAGCTGACAATTAGAGATTTACCCGGCAGCACAAATAAGCAAAGTTTTTGAACAGAATGGGAACCTCCACATTTTTGCTTCATTCTGATTTGCAATTGAATTCATGCTTTGAGAGACAATATTCCTGGGCAATTGAACTGAAGCAGTGGAGTTCTGTTAATCTCCACCCATTTCTCTGCATTCTGTTCCTGCTTGTTTGTATAGCTTTTGACAAAATGACCTTTGACCAAGTGATGAGCAAACTAGAGATAATCACTTATTTTTTCCAATTGTTTGGACATCATTCTTGAAGTCATGTTATACTTTGATGGTTTCCTTGATTGGGCAATCAATGTGTTCATCTAAGACAGATCTTCCCTCAATCATTCTGCAATGCACGGGCTTCCAGTCACACCTTCATTGATTCTAATGTTAATATTCCTCTACATTTCAAGTTGGCTCTCTGATGTCATATTTGGTTCAGTTTGTTTATGTTCAATAATGGGGAGTGTCAGTCCACACACCACAGTCTGCCCCTGTATCACCAACTTTGGGTTTATGAATGTTTGTTGTATTGCTCCCCATCTCACTCCCTTTATCAGCCTTCTCAAGAGGCTTCTCAGAAGCAGGGATGCAGAGCGACCTAAGGTCCAGCCTCCTGACTGGGCTTAATCTCCTTAATAGTCCACTCAGGCAGGACAATAAATGGTCACATTTATGGTCGTTTGTTAGCACAAAACTATTGCTTTCCTTGACTGCTGCCAGGTTCTTAAATATAGAGTTAAATCCTGGGGATATATCTGAACAGTTAACTTGCACTGGACCTAGTAAATTATTCATTCACCATGATTTGATATTCTTTTCTCAGTTAGCATGAAGTTCCTCTTTAATATGGACTTGGTTAATCCATTTTTTTACACCAGTCACTTTCACAAAATTCTCATTTGACTAGTTTGAAAGATTTAAGTGATTTAGAGGTGTGGAGAGTAAGGTTGCACCATTGAGTCATATCTTGCCAAAATCTTAACCTGGTGCTCAGGCACCTGATGCTTGGGCACCACATTCTCCAGAAAATTCCTTATGCTGCACTGGCATATGGTTTCACTGCCCCTATTGCCATTGGAACAACCTATTCATATGGAATTCTTTCTTACAGCAGTGTCATGTGGCATCTCCTTCTTAATGACCTTTGTGATGCTGGAAATGCTTTGGAGGGACAGGGCCTCCTTGTCCTTGTCAAAATAATTCCCTGCATGTGTTTTTCTGTTTGCTTTTCTGCCACAGGAGTGTAGTCTGGATCTCTGGCAGTGCAACTCTTCATTTTTATTATTGGTGAGCAAGACCCATGGGATACCCCTTTGGCACCCAGGGTTAGGGGTACCCGCTATTGTGTGTTTCTGGGCACCTTTTTGTTGCCCATAGAGCAGGGTGTAGGTTGGTGGCAGCTACATGCTGATTTCGCAGGAGCTCTGTGTCTCCCTCATATTGGAAGACCCAGGCCCTGCCATAGGAATCAATGGATTCCTGAACAAAGGCAAGATGGCCCCTGTAAACCACATGAAGTTCTGCCTTTCCCACTTGATTTTCAAAGTCCTAAGAAACACTGTCTCTGTTTCTGTTTCCCCTTACCCCTGATTGGATGTTGGGTCGAAGGACCATATATGGCTATGGCGTTGCCCCGGCTTGTTTTGGGTACACCCTATGGATTGGGTGGGGCTTGAATGAATGGAGAGAGGAGTCAGTTCATATTCTGTGTTGTGGTTGTCGGGTTTTGGTTGTGTGACACAATGCCTGTGGTTGGCCAGAGTTAGCCCTTTCTGAAACTGGAATGAGTGCAGTATGTGCTCTGAAAGGATGGAAATTGCCCCAATACACATTCACTGTTTTGAGTGAATGACCTTAATGCCTGTGAGCCTGATGGCGTGCCTGCAGAGATATCTTTGTGGGTACAGAAGAAGAGTGACCAGAAATCTAGTAGTCACTTCCACAGCATTTGAGTAGCTCGTAGAAGGAACTTGAATCTAATATAATGGTCTAAAGGGAGGAGGAAAATGTAACATGGAGGAAGGGACATGACAAACCCTAGAGGAAGCTTCTTTTCTAATCTAAAAATATCCCTAAATCAAATATAAAGTCAAAAGAAATCACTAGTGTCAATGCACTAAACCTTGGAAACAAAACCAAAGGAGAACAGGATAGTGAGATTTGATGAAAACTAGATAGTCGCGGTTTAGAGAGAGGAGAGCTTGGTGAAAACAGAACAAGGTTTTCCCTTTCAAGCCCATAATCAAAAAATGAATCAAAATAATAGGAACTGCTTCTGACAACATAGAACAAAAGATAAGGGTTTGACAAGAAACTCCCAGACAACAGGTCTTGACATGACAAGTATGAAAGATTGCCATCTGATGAGGTTGTGAAAGCTTTTGGCTTTTATCATTTTATTAAAAAATCATCAGATCCACCTTTCATAAAACTCCATGCCAAAAACATAATGAATAAATATGCACCTGCTGAAGTAGTCTCCTGACAACTGCAACACCTGCTCTTCAGTGGAACTGGGCAGGTGCAATGGTCACAGGTGCATTCCTGACAGCTACTTTGACCCAAAGTCCCAGCAGCCACAGGTGATATTTTAAAATCTGCACTTCTGATTCAAAATGTAATATTGCATCTTGAATGGGCTTTAGGGGAGCAGTGTGTACACAACAGTGTATGTGCACCTGGAGATTAATGGTATATGCATTCTATAAGAAATTTTAACTCCTTGCTGAACAACATTGTGGGTGATTATTCACATGAAGAACCAGAACAAATATGCAAGCGTATTGTGTGATTTTATAACCACCTTCAAAGACCTTCCAGTTGTGTGAATATTCATAAACATTCTTTTGATTGCAAGGTCCAACTTACAAAACAGAGGTAATTCATAATTTAAGAGCTTTGTGTCCAATTGCTGCATTAGATAGGAAAAATAAAAGTAAACATCTGAAACTTTTATTTAAGAACTGGTTACATAACAATAAAAACAATACAGTACAAAAAGATGTAGACATTATGCTGACCACCTTTTCTTCAGAGAACACAACATATTTTTGGAGATGAATTTATTATGATCCCAATACCCAAATGAGCCTTCAAACAAAGCCTGTGTCTGAAAGGGAAAGGGAATGGATTAAATATTTTGAGGCCATATATTCACTGGCTACTTCAGAACCTTATTTAAGTGCTCATGATGCATCTCCCTGGTATTGAAGTTTTAACATTGATGATTTCTTGGACATAATTAGGAAATTCGAGGGATCACGAGCACCAACACCCAGTGGACTTGCTAATGTAATCTTAAAACGCCTGCTGGGACTAGAGACCCAAGCTACTTCTCACTGTTGAGGCCCAACAAGGCCAAAACATATCTGGGGATGCTTGTGGTCTCGTGCAGAAGGGATGTGACCTAGCAGTTCGGGCTGGACTGCCTCTTTTGGGGTGGGACCAAGCCTGATTTGCATATGGTCTTTCCCCTTCTGTAATGGCTTGACAGGTGAAGAACAATGGTCTGGAGGGTTGCCCATAGCAATGCCAGAGGTTAAGATTCATTCAAAAACTTCCAGCCATCACCTCTTTGTTTTTGCTTTGTTCCCAGAGTGTGACAGTTATGCCAAGACGTGGGTCCTGTGCCTGCTGAGCCTACAGACCCAAGCTACTCCTCACTGATGAGGCCCAACAAGGCCAAAGCATGTCTGGGGATGCTTGTGGTCTCGTGCAGTAGGGATGTGAGCTAGCAGTTCAGGATGGACTATCCCTTTTGGGGTGGGAGCAAGACTGTTTTGCATATGGTCTGTTCCCTTCTGTAATGGCTTGGCAGGCAACGAAAGATGGTCTGGAGGCTTGCGCAGAGCAATGCCAGAGGTTAAGATTCATTCTAATCCTTCTAGCCATCACCTCTTTGTTTTTACCTTAAATGGTAATCCATCTCTGTGGGCAAAAATATAATTGACTTTGTTTAACCTTACTGTATATACTTGTAACATTCATGGAAAACCTCCCATGTTGTCCTTATATTTAAGAAGGGAGACAAAACTAAGCCATCTAATTATCATCCTATCGCCCATTTAGATGTTCCTAGCAAGAAGTGTGCTACCTTAAATTTGAAACTGCTTGTTAAGTGGGTGTCAGAGGTGGGTAGATTCGATATGCATCAGTCTGGTTTTGTGAAGAGACTCATTACATCCTTGAATTGTTTGTTATTACATCTTATGCAAGCCAGAGGGATAGACACCAACCAATATAAATGGCATTTGTTGATTTTGCAAAAGCTTTTGATTGTGTCAATAGGTCACTACTTGGTATGAAACTGCAACATTTGAGATGACCTCCTTCCCTAATTAACAATCTGATACAAAACATCTAAGCACAACCCTCACTTTTAAAGGTTTAAAACAAGGCTATGCTTTGTTCCCGACTGTTTTTAACCTTTATATTTCAGAAATTGGAGAATTATTTTTAAAGTGTAGGGTGTTTCCACCTAAAGTGTGAACCACATTGGTAGGTTGTTTTTTCTATGCGGATGAACATCGCCTTATATATTACACCCCAATTGGATTACAGAGTCACTCTTACAAAATATGAGGCTGTAAATGAGTTAGAGATAAACTCAACTAAAGCAAAGGTTGTGATTATGTCCCCTGGAAAAAAAGAAAATTAATTGTAAGTGGAAATTAGGTCATTTAGTATTGGATACTATTCTCCTATTGTGCATTTGTTTTTTAGTAAAGCAGTTAATGGAATAAGAACAAATAAAAATACTACTGGAAAATTGAAAACGAAAAATAAGTATGCCAGATGAATGTGGAAGATTGTTAATTGTAGACAAATTTGATGTTTGTGCTGTTTTTAGATTTGATGTATCATAATACATTTGATATGGTAACAGACTATACCAGATGGTTGTTTTTAGGATAATGTATTTTGCATGTATTAGTCTTCACATGTATTCTTTTGATTTATCTATATTGTGAAAGGTTTGAATTTCAAGCCATACCACAATATTTAAAAAGAATAGTTGTTTTGTCCGCAGTCTGGTGGCAGGTTAATCCATCAGAATATGCCTGGTTACAGAATGATGACTGATAAGAGCAACCAATTTGTAAATCCACAACAATCAGATATCATAAAGGTGTCAGTTTTGTGAGCACAGGCCTGCTATGTGAGGGCAATGTGTATTCATGGCAGCTCAGCTGTAAGCACTGCTCCAAATGAAACAATAGGCAGGATGCTATCTTACTTAAATTCCCCGTCAGGAAGGGCCTCACCTCCCCTCATGACACTGGAGCTCTCACCAGGAGAGTTCCTGAAAACCCTGCTTCAAAGGGGCACTCACATAACAAAATGCAGTCAGCCTCACTTCAGGGTGCAGCAAACTTAAGGGCCTTTGAAGTGCAGCCTTGAGAAGGCAGCGGGGTTAGGGTAAGCAGAGAGAAAAGGGTGGACCTGATAAAGTGCTCACAATCTTTTTTTCCAGTGGGGCTCTCTTTCTTTCCTGTCTCCTCCATTTCATGTAGAACAAGGGACTTTGGTTATCATGCAGGAAGGCTAGGGTCGCTTGTTAGAGTGACATGGATTGGACCCGAATACAACAGGCTTTCTTCTGTCAAATTTCCTGTGACATTTTACCCTTATAACACACATTCTACTTCTTATTTCTTTCCTTTTTCCTATATACACCAAGAAGAAGACATCTATGGATCACTGTTGGGTGAGCAGTCAATTCCAATGTGCTCTGCCATAAAGGTGACGACAGGTGCATCCAAGGCAGAGTAAACATCTGTCATCTAAATATCACAAGGGTACATTGTAGGTGAACTGCTGTTAGGACCCAGGCCTACCACTTTGCCAAATTCAGTGGAACCAGGAATCAGGATCCTCACTGAAGGTAACGAAACACCTGAAGGTGCCAGCCTAACTCCCTCAAATGGAAATAGGCGGGTAAGAAGACTCTGTCAGAAGTTTCTCCCCTTCTCACCTGTTTTTCCTTTCTTGTGACGCTCTTGGACTTAGCTTCTTTTTTCTTTACAGTCCGGGACCTGTATAAACCTGGATGCGGGTCTTTGGAGTCCAGCGTGAGGTTGCAGCCTTCCAAACGGAAGCGTTCAGTCTCTGGGCGAGGAACCAGGATGCCGACGAGAGGGCTCGAAGGAGTCCTGCTCCGAGTTCGAGCACGAGGAATTTCCAGGAGTAGTCCATGAAAACAGGTAAGGGGAAAGGGTAAAATGAATACCAGGAAGGAAGGAAGAAAATAGGGTAACAAGGAGAGCGAAGCGAACTTCGGAACACACCTCTAGCTACACCAAGCAGTAGTGTTGAGATGTGCGGCACCGCAGAGGTGTGGCCTTTTTCTAGGAAGCTGAATGTAGTAAGAGAGGGCTGGCGTGCAGCGCTTCGGAAGCGCTGGCCATGTTGGTAGAACCGCAGAGTTAACACTGCTGTGCATCATGGACCATGAAGTCCAAAAAGGGCGGGCTCGGCGGATCAAGACAGACTCATCTTGGCCTGCATCCCAGGTTTTGAGACTCACAGCAATTAGAACCTCAACAGCATCTGTAATCCTATTTGCGCATCTTTGCAACCGCTGCAAACTTAATTTGATGACATTCGATCTAACCATGTCTGCAGTGCTGCTTTTGGCATTCCATGAAGTGACAGAACATTGGTTAAACTAGCAAAAGAAAACATTGGAAGCAATTCAGAAACGAAAAGGTCCCACCAACCTAAAAAGTCTAAGGAGTTTGCTAGGAATGTCAAGTTATAACATTAAATGTATTGAAAATTACGCAGAGATTACGCAGCCATTGACTAAATTACTGAAATAAGGTGTAACCTGGAAATGGGAAAAGGAACACAGCGAGGCAGTGGGCAAGTTAAGAAACTGTTTGAGAAAAACATCATGTTTCGCATATCCGATCGAAAAATCAAGATTTCTTTATGGAAGTAGGATTCACAGATCAATGTATGTCAGCAGTACAATACCAAATATATGATGCAAATAACAAAAATGTGTAGCTGAAGCGGGATCTAGTTGGGATTTGTGACTTCCTCTGGTGTTAATGGCTATGATCTGAACATCATCTAGAACAACAAATCTCAGTCCAAGTGAAATTTTGAAGGTAGGAAAATGTTTTTTCCACAACACCTGCTTTACAGAACCAATGAGCAGGTCCTAGTAAATGCATCCATGATCCAGGAATATGTGGAAGAGCTGAGAAAGCATTTCCAACATGTTTTTGCACTTGCACAGAGATATTTGGAAAAAGCCACTGACAGTCCAACATCATACTATGACAGGAAAATATCTGTGAGTGAATATGAAGAAGGAGACCAAGTAAATAAGTTTGATTTTGGAAAAGGTAAACATAAAAATGTAAAATTCCTCACATCATGGTGTGGGCCAATTAGAACTATAGATAAGGTTTCATCTGTAGCATACAGAATCGCCATGAAAGAGGGAGAGTTAACTGTGGAACAATTTGTACATGTTAACCAAATTAAATCGTTCCACCCGAAGTATGTAGTAAAGAGGTTAAAACAAATTGGAGAAGCTAGTAGGGAGTGAAAGTGTACTTGTATCATGAAAATGAGCAGCTTGCATCTCAAAGAGAGTCACCAGAACAGGTAAGTAGGTGTGAATAATATATCATATAAAAAATATCAAGTTGAAGTGTAAAGAAAACGGGGTGAAAGGAGAGATACATCAGGTGAGTAACTGTGTGCATGTTTTAAAATCAATGGGATAAAGGGGAATGAAACAGGTGAGTATATACATGGAAAAAATAAGAACAAGGGATATACAGACAAATATATAATGCATATAAAAAAGGAATACAAAGATACTGACAGGTTTCCAGGTGATATTTATTTCGGTTGCTAAGTATCCCAGTTTGATGTGTGAGTACCATGACATAGGGAATTCCCTATAGGCAAAGATCAATTTGTCTCTTGTGTTTTGATTGAAAATGCCATCTTGATGCTAATCTGCATGTTCTTACAGCCAATGACAAAAGAAGTGCAGTTGTATTTTTTATCCTCAACTCATGCATTATTTACAAGACCCAAGAAAGTATTGTTGAATTTTGTTGTATATATTCTATGTTTGATGTGTATAACCCACATTTTGATTGCGGAGAAAAGAGAAAAGTGAATAAGTTGGTGTATGTTATTCTTAATTTGTCTTTTTCTATTTGCTGTAGATACTAACTGATTTCCCCATCAGCACTCCAGGAGCTGGAGGCAGCCAGACCCTTGGAGGCCACTGGATGAACCAGAGTCGCTGGGAATAAACCTGGACCGAAGAAGGGGGGAGAGATGGTGATCCCAGAAAGATGCCCGCTTGCAGAGGAAGGAAGCCTGGTTCACTTTAAACACTATTTAATGAACAAGAGCTTGATTGAAAGATGGCCACCACCGAGTTAAGAGAAATTGAAGTATCTTGTACATAATATTATGCATCCTATTTTATTCTTATTTTAATACATTTTACGAACATTGCTTTGGATTGATTTCCAGGATTGGACTGATGCAGTCATCTGCCACTGATGCAGCCAAATGGAATTGGTGTTATGAACATTCTTCCATTTGGATGGCAATGTCAATGTTATTTACTTTGTAATGATTTATATATAAAAAGAATAAAAAACTAAAAACAGAAATAATAAAAAAAATAGAGAAAGATGAAAACATCTCTAAGAATATCTAATAAAAACAAACAAAAATAAATAAATCAAATCAGAGATCACTAATAAAAAAGACAATAGGAGATCAAAAGATTAAAGGAGAGTTCCGGGACTTTTTTTTTATTGTCCCTACGGGTCGGCCATGTGTTTGTAAGCATAAATCGGTAGATCGTAGGAAACTTTCCTATGGACCTTACCCGACTTTTCGCCCCTTATCGCACTCGAAATCAGCCTCCATTTTGTGATAATCCTATCATTCCGCCGCATCGACCTGGCTCACCTGCCTTTGCGGCACTAAATCAAATCCCCCGCCCCTGAGCCTGACATCAGCAGACGCGTACTGCCCATTTCAAGCACGTCTCGTGTCAACAATCGCTGCGCCTCAGCTATTGACGTGTTGCCATGGAAATGGCAGGACGCCTCTTTCCCCAATAAGTATAAACAGACCGTTTCACAACATACAGCAGCAGATTTTCGATTCCATTCCTCTCTCTGTGTTACTTTGAGTATTCTGTGACTCGTTTCAGTGCTCTGGTCAGCTACCTTCGCCGCTTGTAGCCCGTGTGAACAGATACCAGTACCACCGCTATAAATTATTTTACTATCTTTACCGCACAATGGCCACAATAATGCCGTATATGTACGAGCCCGAGTACACCGAGGAAGAACTACTGGAAAGGCAAGCACGCGAAAACGATGGGGATTCGGACGGCAGTTGGGAGGACCAGTCAACGGATGAAGAGCCTGGACCATGTCGCATGGACGGCGTCTCCACCTGGTGCACGTGCAATCGGTGCGAGCTAATGCCAACTGAGGAGGAGAACTGCTGCTGCCGTGAAAATTCCGGGTGCTTGGCCTACATTTCGGAAAGCGAGCAAAGTCAGCAGGAAGGCGAGCAAAGTCCGCAATGCATCACCGAGCTGCCAGAGTTCAGGGAAGCCTGCCTCTCACGGACAGTGTTGAGGATGATGATGGTGCTTATGCACGAACTTCGTGGCACTGTTCGTCCGCGTAATCCGAGTAACGAGTAAGTATACTCTGTTTGTGATGTCAGTGATGCCACCACTATTTCATGGTCGTCTCCCACATATAAAATTACATTTACATATCATTGGAACGCATGTAAATTGGTTCCATATAGTGCATTTTCTAGATATAATTTTTTTCTAAGGAAAATGACATGTGTTACCTGAATCGACATTGATAAGAAAGTTTGGTCAGTTTAATACAGTTTGCATCTTTTTTTTTCACAGGTGGTACAGGCTGGTGGCCTATCGTTGCTTCACTTGGTGGCTTCACGGGAGGCTCGGACACCGCGTTCGGAGAGTAATACCTGCCTGTGCGGTACTTGCCATTAGACAACATTTCCCCAGTGACAGTGGACAATCCCGCGGATTTTCCCTCGATGTGCTGCAACCTCAACTTTACAATGTGTAATGTTTATTATTTATGTTTAATTAAAATCTAAAATAAAGCCCAACATATATTTTAACAATGGTTGTTTTGATTTTTTAAATGAATCTAGTGTATATTCTCCTGGGAGGGTGAGGTATTTATAAACTCACCCCCCTGCCTTCCATGTAGTAGATCCTGCAGCCATCCTCTTACATTCAGTTAGATGGCCTCTCCTTGGTGAGGCCCTGCGGCAAACGGGTCTTGTCTGCACGACCACCGCCCCGATCCACCCCCCGCCTTATCAAAGGCAGTTCGCACCGGGGTACTTGAGCTGCTGGCAAGTGGAGCTGTCAGGGAGCGATAAAGGCCAAGAGGTGCCAAAGACCATGTACACTTCAAAGTGGTCTATAGAGCATGGGTTTGTTGTTCCCATGTCTACCTCCAGACCCCGTGTCTCCTGCCAAGCATCCCCCTCACGCTGGACGGCCCCCTGCAATCCACATAAGTGTGTCTCCATTCACGAGTCTTCCTGTGTCTTGTCTGCACGACCACCGCCCCGATCCACCCCCCGCCCTATCAAAGGCAGTTCGCACCGGGGTACTTGAGCTGCTGGCAAGTGGAGCTGTCAGGGAGCGATAAAGGCCAAGAGGTGCCAAAGACCATGTACACTTCAAAGTGGTCTATAGAGCATGGGTTTGTTGTTCCCATGTCTACCTCCAGACCCCGTGTCTCCTGCCAAGCATCCCCCTCACGCTGGACGGCCCCCTGCAATCCACATAATGCCACGACATATACACGTCATTCATTCACAAACACACCCCTGGTTCGAATTCTTTATAACCCACCTCATATTTCTAATGAGAACTTCTTTGCGCTTTGCTAGTCAACCCGTGAAGGTGCTGGTTATCTGCTCTTCGTCTCTGTGAACTTCCGTGACCACTTTGAGCAAACTCGTCAGTTTGCAACCTGTGAACTGCTCCCTGTTCTACGACAAGAAACTACTCTGATCCCTGCATCTAACTGTTTGTTCGTCAAGGTAAGTCCATGTACCATAATCATTTTGCGTCCAATTTTTTAATTTATATCTATTTGCTAGTAGTCATCAAATTGCATCCATGTTTTCTTTTCGTTCACGACAGTACATGCAAGGAACTAGTCACATGTTCTGAGTTTAGTCAAATTACTTTTTCTATTTTTTGAAAGTTATTGAAATACTTATCCGCATGTGAATAACGTGTATAGTTCCAAGAACCAAAACGGACCTTGCATTGAACCTTTTATGTGTCATTTACTGTTTTAACACATTGGTATTCATAGAGAATTGTTGATCTTTACTTTTCAGAACTTTCCATAATGCCTGCCTGTTCCATTGGCGGTTGCCCTTCGAAGACCCATAACAAATCTGAAGGTACTATAATGCATGTTTTCCCTAAGACAATAGATCAGATAAGAGAATGGGTCCGATATTGCGGATATCCAGCCTCTGAGCTAGAAAGTAGAGTCCTAGAAGTCTTTGCGGACAAGAGGGGTGATCGATACCGCATCTGCAGCAGGCACTTTAGCCCAGACATGTACTCCACATCATTGCTAATAAAGAAGAAAACACCGCGAGCGAGGCGAAAATTGCTCTCAACCGCTATTCCCACTCTATTCGTCCACATCCCTCCACTGGTGAGTCAAGTTTACGTATTTATCTCTCGGCCTTGCGGTAGTATGTAGCATTAGCTAACAATAATTTCCCCATTTATGTATCCACTCAATATGAAGGCGGAATATTCTCCATCCGTGTCGTTATTGCAGTCATCAGCCACTTCAAGCGCCTATCGGGTAATCTTACTTAGCTATTCTGACACTGACTTGTTTTAGGCATGTAAATCAATAGTTTTAATTGATCGTGTAATTATTTTACCTAATGGTACACCCTTGTACTCGTCCTCTAGTCTTTGTTTTCAGTTATAATTATTGTCATCCAAAATAATGCAAGTACTGTCTTTCAGGGAGATGCTGAGGAGTCCAACGCATTGACGACAACCGTAGATGTCACTCAGATGCTCGAGGTACGTTTCCGGACAGTTCCATCGATGGAGATCATCAGATCTTGCATTCTTGTAGCGTGATTGTTACACACAATGTTTCTTTCGTTTTTAGCCATTGATATGTCCTTCTGTCGTCGCCCTCCTATTTGTCTTCTTTTTTCAATATTGTGTTCATTACTAATGAAAGTCCTATGTTTCAGGGAGTCGATGGAGCATTAGTCCAAGTAGAAGGGGGAGCATGCAGTTACGGGTCGGCGCAACAGCTTGCAGAAGTGTGCACCGCAGTTACATCGTCCCTTGATGTTCTTATGCATTTCGAGGTATGGATACTGACAGTTCGATCAAGCGAAATCATATGACGTGATTACATCCGCTATACTTCCTTCTTTATTAACGCAAGTACTATGTTTCAGGGAGATGACGGAGCTTCTTCTACAAGAACATCACCCCTAGTAGTTGATGCAGATCTCTGGGTGGTGACACTTCCAACGATCGAGCAAATCGAATCATATTTACATATCCATTATTTATTTTAGACAACTGATCATTTGTGCAGGTCTATTTAGATGAGCCGTTGACGCCTGCTCAAAGTTTATGTTCTTTTTAACAAAATAGAAAAGCATACTAATGCAATTACTGTGTTTCAGGGAGTTGCTGAAGCGTCATCTTCAATAATATCATCAATGGAAGTCTATGCGGAGCCCGAGGTATGGATCTTGACAGTTCAATCTAACTAGATCAACAATGCGTGAACTATTGTCGTTTGAATGTTCTACACAATGCGTTCATTCGTGTTTTGCTATTGAGATGTACGTATGGGTATTGGTCCCCAAGTACATTTTGTGTTTTCAATATTATTATACATACTAATGAAAGTTCTATGTTTCAGCGAGTCGATGGAGCCTCAGTGAGTGATGGATGTGCTTATCATGAAAGTATAGTCGTTGCAGCGCGAGAGGAAGTGGAGACATGCACACACGAGTCGGAGCAACAGCGTCCAGATGTTGAAGTTCGAGGAAAGAAAGTTTCAAAGAAAAGAAAGCAAAAGAAGGTTAGTGTCCTGTTCACTATATTATGTTGTCTTTCACTGTCAATAGTTCAATACTGTAAGTTGTGTTTAAACTGAACATCCCTTTTCTAATCTGTCCTCTAGTTGCGAGTGGGTGTAAGAACTAGATCTACACAGACAGTGAAGCGAACGAGAGATGTTGCTTGTCAAACCTTTTGGCAGGGACTTGAGACTGGAGATGCATCGTGCCAATGGGAAGAATATGAAGTGATTGACAACGGAGCTATACCACCACCAGCCATTGATAGTGAATGTCCTCCTGGTAGTTTGGATGCAGTCGTAGATCAATTCACAGAATCCACACCCGCAAAAAATAAGAGCACGCGAAAGTTGAAGACATTGTTTTTTTCTCCCATCTCCGGACAAGGAACAGATGTTGCAATGGAAGAGAATGAAGTGGACGACAATGAAACACCATCAATATCACTCAGCATAGCGGAAGACGATATCAGAGATTGTACCTTTCATGCGAGTGACATGTCCTCAACGTTACAGGCCGAACCAGCTGGGATGCAGAGTGACAGTATAAGGAAAGAGGCCAAATTCATTGTATTCGATAGCTGTTTGATGGATATTATTATGATGATGAAATGTGGGCATTGGGTTGGTGGGGAAGTATGTGGGGAGCCATTGATTAATGTGACTCGTGCAATTCGAGGCACTAACCTTAAAATACATGCCACCTGTACACAATATCATCCGTTCACATGGTCTGCACAACCCATGCTGGGGCAACTGCCAGCAGGCAATCTACTTTGTGCAGCGGCCGCACTTTTTAGTGGTTCAAGTTTTAAAAAGTTACAGTATTTCTTTCAGTTTGTGGGAATCCATTTCATTGCGAAAAGTCAGTTCTACAAATACCAAACCGATTATCTATTTCCAGCCATCAGCGAAGCTTGGAGAATGGAAAAAATGTCAATGGAAAGTACATTCGCGGGCAAACGCTTCAGGCTAGCCGGTGATGGACAATGCGACAGTCCAGGATTTTCAGCCAAGTACTGCACCTACCACTTTCAGGACATGGAAAGTAAGAAAATTGTGAGTTCGGTGGTCGTGCAGGTGTCACAAAGTACATCCTCAGTGGCCATGGAGAAAGTTGGCTTTGTAGCATCATTGCAAGAACTACAATCGCGGGGAATGGTGATCGACCTGATAGCCACGGACAGACACGTTTCAATTGCCAAGACAATGAGAGAACAGTACAAAAATATAAATCACCAATTTGACATTTGGCATCTTGCAAAATCAATCAATAAAAAATTGTCGGCTGCAGGAAAAAAAAAAGATATGCAAGGTATTTCACAGTGGTCCAAGTCAATCAGCAACCATCTTTGGTGGAGCTCAAAAACATGTGAAGGGTCGTTGGAAATTCTACTGGAAAAATGGCGGTCAGTAATGTTGCACTGTAGCAACGTACATCGATGGTCGACAAATGAGCATTTCCACAAATGTGAACATGGCCATTTGTCCACAGAGGAGGCACGGAAGAAGAAGTGGTTGATTCCTTCATCACCCACTCACAAGGCCATTGAAAAGATTGTATTTGATAAAACTATAACAAGAGATTTGAGGGGACTCACGGAATTCTGCCACACAGGAGATTTGGAGGTGTTCCACAATATGTGCCTAAAGTACAGGCCCAAAAGATTGCATTTTGGCATGGAAGGCATGATAAATCGGACTCTTCTAGCGGTCTTGGCACATAACCATAATGTTGGCCGTCAACAAAGTAGGACGACCGGAACTTTAGGGACGCTTCGCTACAATAAGGCCTTCACTAAAAGAAGTAAACAATGGGTGATCAAACCAGTGTTTGAGGATATGCAATATGAGTTTATTGAGAGACTTATCGTAGATGTCCTCGATAGGCACATACATGGAGTGGTGAACGAACCTATGCAGGGGACAACTGCATTGCCACCCAACATTGCCTCTGTTCCATGTCCACCTAAAGCAGAGCTCATTGAGAAATACACATCACGGTTTAAATGATTGTAATTCGATTGTCTGTTCTCTCGAGTCTCCTCATGTTGCAGGCCCATTGCAATTAAACCAAACAGTAATATAAATCATTTTTACAAAAATTATAGAATGTTTCCATATTACAAACACATGGCCGACCCATAGGGACAATAAAAAAAAAGGCACGCAGACAAGATGCCCTTACACTAACTGGAGCTAACTAGAAATGTGTGCTCGCTCAAAGTGAAGGTCAGCTGCTTTGATGTTTTGCTCGGGTGGCGGAACGGCCCACGACCCAATATAAGGTTCTATTGTGATTTGACCTTGACAGGCCGGGACCATCCTGAAAGACTAAGAAAAGATAATGAATAAAATTTCAGAAACAAAACGATGAGCCACGTTCATTAGAAGAAGTAACGTCGGCAAAGAAGGAGTGGTGTTTCGGGTCTGCCCTACACAGAGACACAATGGAAAATGCAAATATAATGTAAGTAACTTTTGATGAGTTTATACCGCAATTTCATTACTATACAGTGGCTTTAAAGACGGGTTCAGTTGTACTTGTTCGTTCTATGTGGCATAGTGTTTTCTACCGCGCACTATCTGGAGGAGATAAGAAAAGAGAGATCAAAAGATAAATAGATAAAAAAGAAATCTAAAAATAAATACATTCAGAGATATATATATTTATATATATATATATATATTCAGTAAAACAACTTTGTTAAAGGGACATTATGGTTAAGTTGCGCTACTAAAAACCTGTTCGGTTCCCCAACATTTTAAAAGAACTTTTTCAGACAATCCAACTTATTTTACAGTAAAACTTCACCATTGCACATGTTTGTAGACAATGACCCTGGCTTTCCACATACTTTTTGGAACTTTCTGAACCTTTTTGGGTGTTCGATCTGTCCACAAAGCACACCCCTCCACCCCTATAAAAGGCCACACCCCAGAGCTGATCTTCATTATACTTCTGGCTATTGCAGATTGACTTTTTCTGCATGTGCTGCTCTTGCTGAGATTATCTCATCAACCCTGATGGGATCCATGGCTGCTGTTGCTACATCTGCCTGCACACCACCCCCAAACCTTCCACCACCACCACCTCCCCAAGGGCCTGCAGAGGGGAACAGGCATGAGGATGTAGAGAACGAGGATGAAGAGGATGAGGTAGAGGAACTCCCTACTACCAGCACTTGTGGAGAGTCTTGGGTATGGCGGTTGTTTTTACCCTTCATGGTAACGTACCAAAAGCATGTGCAAACAAGGTCACCTTCAAACAGTGCAAAATGGTGCTGAGTCGTGGGAGACGTGGTTCGTACAGCTTTGGTACAACATCCATGAAGCGACACCTAACGTCGTTCCACAGTGGGGCCATTCGCCAGGTTGTACCTTGTGATCAACGTAGTAGGTTGAGTTGCTCTACCACATCCTCCGTTTCCACTCCTCTCACCACAAGAGACACTCCTGTGGGAGAGTGCATCCCTCCAGCTGCCTCACAGGCCATTCACGATGCTGTTGACCCTTACCTTTCTAGGTTCACAATATTGTGTATGTACTGCAACGCAGTACTCTGCAGGGGGGAGAGTCTTCGAAGTGCTTTTGAGACTACGGTCATGGAGCACCAGGAGACCTGCTACCTACCTAAGAAAGGAAACAATGTTTATGGTTGTCGGTGCACACCAATAGATCAGGGTCCTTAATCAATTGTTAATTATTAGAATTTTTTTTTAAATCTTAAGGTGCGAGGGAGAAAAAATGGTCTTGGCACAAGACGAATGTTGCTGAAAGTAGAAGGAATGAGAAGATCCAAATTGGAAGCCCTCCTGTCCCCTGTACACTATATAATGTTGTCAATAAAGACATTCAGTGAATTGCGTTCAATTTCACAGATACGGAATATTCAATTCTGGTAAATGATACTCTCAAATACGAAAAGGTAGAAACATTTAATTCAAAAGAACAGAAATAAATATAATTCAATGATTGCAGTTGACTGTAGGTCAATTGGCATAAAATGCAAAGGAAAACAAGGAAAAATATCCACAAATTAAACTGTGCTTGGCTGGCGCGTTTCGAGGTAATTCCTTCTTCTTCTTGTGCCTAGTAGCATTCCGATTTACTCTTCTTCAGGAGCAATTATCTTTGTGGGTTTTCTTTTTCTTCATACCTTTTATTTCGCTCTCCCAGTTCACCCCTAGCTCAAGCAATGCTCGTTCTGTAAGAAAGTAAGGCCCACCCTACATCTTCCTCTCCCCACCTGCCCTTTCTTATCCCCGTGGTTGGTGTCCCTTCATTACCCTCCTTTCCCCTCCTCTCCTAGTGTGTCGTGTGTAAAAAATAAAAAAAAATAAAAGAACAAAAATAAAAAAAGGCTCTTTTCAGAGCTGCCTTTCACAGTTTAAAAATAGAAGTGGCATATAAACAGTGCAGGGCCCTGTGCATTTTTTGGAAGTCTGTGGACAGTTCTAGGACATATAAAGTTTTAGGGTGCTGCCCTAGCAAAACCAATGCATTTTTCTCTGGGAGGAAGTGGTGGCTCTGAAAAAAGCCTTTTGATGGTGTTTTTGTGTGGTTGAAAAATCGGCAACATCTACTGCAAAATAGATGGCTGTAATTCCAAAAAAGTTTGCAATGCTTTTTGCACATTTCTCAGAAAAATATGATTGCCAGCATAAGTAAGATGGGCTCCATCTCTGCAAAAAATGTATGCGCTACGAAAGATAAGATTTTCATTGTGAAAAGAGGACATGCCAACATCTCTTAGAAAGGCACAAACAGCCTTACTGACATTGTGCCTCGCTTTCTCCATTTATGGACCAAATGAAGAAGAACACAGCCACATTTGTCTTTGCGCAATACGCGAAAAAAATATTTGGAAACATGTCCATGACCTTCCCGAGTCCTTCTTTCATTGCAAATTGCAAAGAAATTCCAGACACATGTCCTAAACTGTTCCCTCCACAATGAATTATAATTATATCTGGATGATGCTCTATCTCTAAAGTAGCACACAGAGGTCCCAAATCCAGCCACTTCATTCCACGCACTCCATGCCAGTGCACTTCCAAGTGAGGGAATCCAAGATCTGCAGCTACTCCACAGCGTTCTGCATGCACCTCCAACCAATGTATCCATGAGTCTCCCACAATCCAGATTATCTGTTTTCGGAAACACACAACCATAGCTATCTGTTCTTCTCTCAGGAAAAATACATTCTGACAAAATCTCTCCTTACACAACACACCCAGTAAACTTTATTGACCAATCCCTAGTTCTGCTCATTCTCATTTGCATGCCTCTCCACCCCAGAATCCCTGTATGTAATACGCACTGTCCGTGGACTACCGCCATGTCCGTGGACTTATCGAAAAATCTGAGCGTGGTAAATGTAAATAGTGTGCCCCATTTCCCCTTTGAGGTTGGCTCTGAAAAGAGCCATTTTTTGGGGTATTTTTGCAGATGCTTGACAGACACCTGTTATTTTGTATTTTTGTTTTTTTTTCTTCTTACTTTACTACTAAAATCTTCATATAACCTTCTCCAAAGCAACCCTTACATTCCAAAACAGCATGGCATTTCCCCAAAAAATTAAGGAAATGCCATCTTCTTTAAAATAAACAACATTCCTGGAATCAATATTCTCATTATTACAGAAAAACATAACAGCTCTAGGCATCAAAGCACACATGTCTCAGTTGATTGCACACCTACCAATGTTTTACTGAGGACAAAAAACAGAACTATTGTCCCATATTGCCCTAGGTAGTAATCCAGAAAAAATTACTTTGGTATTTGGAAGGATGTTCATTACTGCTTGAACCAACTGTTCCAAATCTGCCAACAAAGTAGGCGCATTGGCGTAGCCCAAATGGAAAGCACCATAGTGAAAAACTACCAGATGGGGACAAACTTGTACAATTTGCTGTACATTGCAATCAGGCACAGCACTCCACACCACCTCGACTCCTTTAACAATGAAATTGTTTGCCACATGCCTGCATTCAGCATACTGCTGTAAAGCATGCACAAATATATTTCCGAGCACAAACACCCTGACTTTCTCCACCTCTGCCATCTTCACTACACACAGTCTCTTTCAACACAAATCCACAACCTCAACATCTTATTGGATGATCCTTACAGTCCTCTTTTCATGCTGGATTTGCTGGAAAACCTGGATGTGCAATGCCCTATCCGCGGACAGCCGTGCTGTCCGCAAGGCGTGTAACTCTTAGCCAGCCCTTCTACCCTTTCCACATCACTCTCGATGCCATTCCCTCATTGGATGCAGCTAAGCAGTTACACAACCTTCCACCAATCACATCCAAGACCTCAACATCTAACTCCATGATCAGAGTTCCACACTTCAAATGTACTGTTGATCACTCTGAGTACAAGACTCATAACATTGGAAAGCACCTACTACAAAAACTACTCTACAAGTCTCCAAGATTTCTACTTACAGCTGCATGCATATCCACATGCATGAATACAAACTACAAGTATGCATATTTTATTCACAGTGCATGTACAACTCTTATGAATCCATATATACAGAGTAATGCCACTAAACTTGCATAACCTATACATACATGCCAACCCTCCCAATTTAGGCGGGAGACTCCCGATTTTTCATAGAAAAATCACACTATTTTTTACTGTCTCCCACCTAAATGAATGTTCGCGATTGCTGTGGTGAAATCTCCCTCTCAGGGGCCCCCGATTGTTGGCATGTCTGCCTATAAAATGAATTACTTATTGACATTTTTCCCATCTACTATAATTAACAGTCACTTCCAAACCTGCCTGCTATCTACAACACAGCTTTAAAAAAACAAGTGAATTTCATACACTTAAAATTCTACTCATTTGCAAAGCGTGTTGAACTAACATATTCTAAATAAAATATAAAGGCTGTGCAGAGTCAAATGAAATGCATACATACACCATGTTCAGATATCAAACAAAAATACTACTACAAAAACATAAAATCAACGTCTAAATTAACATCAGTGCTATAAACACACAAAATTACTAACTTCTTTCTTTTACAGTTGCAGTGAACACCACTCTCCTTAAAATCAGCAGCATCTGAATTACAAACCTCATTCCACAAAAAAAGAGTAAGTGCAATACTACCTTAATATTCATACTGTTCCTCAAACACACTGTGTGGTTCATTCATGTAATTTGGGCACCATTTATTAAACGGGGATTAGCAGGCAGAATGGCACACAAATCCCTGTTTATTTGGAACGCAAATAACATACTCATTCCATAGAATGTTAGTATTAAACAACAAATAACTGTTTTAATTTTATACCATTAGGTTTACTATTAATGCTTCTCCTCACCACTAGCTCACTTTCTAATCTCATCTGAACCGCAGTATAGTAACACACAAAAAGAAGAATAGCCTTCCCAACTAATTGTAGCTGCCCAATGCACAATCACACACCACCACATACATCTTTCCCATCATATTCAGACACTCATGCACACAGCACACATACATTGCAGAACGGTCCAACCCATACCATCTTTATTTTTTCAACAGACCCCAAAGAATGCCTACCAAAAAGCAAGTCTGTAAAAAGCAACGCAAAAATAGAGCAAATGAAAATAAAAGTGTCCAAAATAAGCATCCATCTCTACCAGAGTTTGTACAAAATGTTCAAACAAAACAGCTAATACAGTCATTTAGCAAAACAAAACAAGCTTTGAGTACAGGAACTTTGCCTCCTCTATCAACATGTAAAACGAAACAGAAAATGATTAATAAGAATTCGGCTACCACTACTGCTAAAACTGCTCCTATAAATCTTGATATACTAGAAAGTAACCATACCAAAAAGTATTTTAGCAAAAATGTTCCGCCGCAGAGTCCTTCAGAATCTTATAAAAACAGGAGAAAAATCATGCACAACCCTTCAAACCTACCGTAGAAAATGTATCTTAGAAGCTTTGGTAGACAGTGCAATCCTTCTCAAAAGAAAGTTATTCATTTTAGTGTTAAACAGAATGAAAGCACTAAAAAAACTAACTACTAAATTACAAAAAGACTTCTTAATAAACAGAATGTCAACAAAAGTATCTTTTTAAATATCTGTGGAGGTGAATGGAGTCACAACACGAGCACAGAACCATATTTTAATGAAGAAGCATACAAACAAAACCAAACAAACACAATTGCCATACATACCGTGGATGGGGTTATGCAAAACTTAATATTACCATAATGGAACAAGAAATACTGCTTACAAAAATATCCCCAGAAAACTCAGAATTACCTCTCCATTCGACTGAACCAGAACATACAGTATACAAATGGCCATGCACGTCAATGTGTAACATTCCCAAAACATCTTTCAAATCATTACGCCAGTTCCTCAATCAGTATGTGAAAGGCAAAGACAAAATCAAAATGAAACTTCTGCAAAATATGGATACCTGTCCAGTGCGCAAATACACAGGACTACAAGGACATTCATTAGCCTGTATTTCAGGACGTATTTGCAAAAGCACCTTCCATCATATCAAAATTATATCAACACATCATTCAACTATAAGAAATCTAGTCTATAAACTGTACTATGCTAAAAGTGCTGCTTTAGCACAAGCCAATTTAAATAACCATCTTCTATATCGTACGGCCAAAGACCTACTCAAAGAAATCGACCATATCCAGAAAAAATATTTTGTAAGTGAAAGCCACTTACAAAATGCAATAGCTTTACAACAGACTAGCAACAATTCTACACACGGCAACCTTCTACTACACACATACAAAAAAGAAATACTAAAATTTAAAAGTACATCCGCTGAAGTACCAAACCATGTGTGTGTGTGTTGCTGCAGAACTTTTTATAAATGTAACACAAAAACTGTAGATGTAACATACAAAATAGAAGACAATGAAGATTCCAAATGGTTTGAATTAGCTCTCTACCTTATAGCAGAAAACAAATACGAAATAACTGACCCCTTAATGCACTACAAAACATGACAACAACAAAACTCCTTCACGTGCTATCACAAATAACTTGGAATTATTCCCACTACCAAAACCCCTGCAACAACTCAATTTATATGACAGCATCATAATTCAAACAGCACAACCATTTCAAGCAATAATACGCCTTCAACCAAAAACAGCAAAATTAACTCCCTCTGAATTGGTGAAAGGCATTTGTGGCAAAGTAGTTTATTTAACATTAGATCTGAACAAAAATGTGCACACTCTTGGAGTGCAACATCCAATAGAGCAATCTTTAATTGTCTTAGTAAATGGTGTACCTACAAAAGACAAAATAATTTGGCAACAACTCGTAAACTTAAAGTTAGACAAGCCTTGCAATATCTAAAAGACGATAATGAATACTACAAAGAAATCAATATTGAAGAAAACTTCAGGGAAACAGCTGACATAATTCAAGAGTCACCAGAAACTGGTCAATTTGAACTTCTAGATCCTGCTACAGTATCCAATATTTTAGACCATTATAGAATTCATCCATTACACTCTAATGACACCATAGATGATGCACTAGAAACGCACCAAATGCGACAAACCAAAGGATCACCAATCAGCATATGGGAAAAAAGTATAGAATCATGTGCTTTTCCTCTACTCTTTGCTACTAGCAAAGGAGGAAGGTACGATGATAGACCCACTCAGATAACAGCATCAGAATACCGCTCGTTACAAATGTATTCTGAAGATTTTAGACAAAATGTGGAATACATATTCCACCTACTCTTTGAAAGTGAACTAGCAACTCTATGTTACGGAGTTGCACACACATTAAAATCAGGAACCCACTTTCAAAATGTGTCAGCTACGCAATAATACAAAAAGTGCAAAAAAAAAGATGAGGTTTTACAATCAAGCATTACAAATCTGTTAGCAAACATGCGTGGTACGAAAGAGTACTGGTTCCAAAGTCACGCAGATGTACGTTGTATGATAAGAAACCTTGGCCCACCCACTTGGTTTGTTACATTAAGTTGTGCAGAATATGCATGGGAGGATTTACATGATTTCATATGCATATCGAACAAAAACAAAACAAACATAGATATACTAACACCTGGAGAACTTGGCTAGATCCTGTTAATGTTTCAAGATATTTCCATCATCGTTTCATTGCTATGCTACACTTTATTTGTAATAAAACTGTTCCTCCCCTCAGAGAAAAGTGCAACACTTGTTTTGGAGAAAAGAATACCAAGCCAGAGGAGCACCACATATCCACATGCTTTTAGGGATTAAAGATACTCCTAAATTTGGTCAAGACAGTGATGCCACTGTTTTACAGTTTATCGAAAAAATATGTCACTTGTGAAATTCCATCGGAAGCAACAAATTGTACAATTTCAAAGACACAAATGTGGCAAATATTTTCGTTGCAAATACAAAAACAAACGGAAATACTACAACAAATGTGGCTTTGGTTTCCCTGGACCAGTTACAGAAACAGGTGAAGTGAAGTCTTCAGTTAGACTTTGGGCCTCATCACGACCTCGGCGGTAACCCTTAAATCCGGCGGTAGCGCTATTACCACCGGATTTAAGGGTCCGCCGAATCAGGGCCTCGGCGGATTTCAACCCAGCTCTGAGCTGGTGTGAAATCCGCCGAGAATTCGCGCTCATACTGCCGGCGGGAAATCCGCCGGCGGTATGAGCGTGAAATTTCCCCATTGAGCCCAATGGGGAATGGGGCATTCCCGAATGGGCTCAATGGGGAATGGGGACTTCCAAGTCCGCCCAACTCGTGATCCCGCGCTATTAGCGCCGGGGGCTACGGCGGTCGCGCTAATAGCCCCCGCGCTAATACCGCCGGCATTACTGCCGAGGTCGTGATTAGGCCCACAGTCTTAAAGATAAATCACATAAGAACACATATTACATAAAAAAACAGAAGAAGCAAAATATATCAATGATTACAATGCAATCATTGCCCTCTTATGGAATGCAGACATAGATGTACAGTACAATGGAGACAATCCCACTGCAGTTGCACGATATGTTACAGTCTACTTCACAAAAGCAGAAAAAAACAGAGCTTCAAGACCTCTGGAATGACCTATCATCGGACAAAACACTATCTCAGAAATTGTACACTTAGGCATAAAAATGCTCTCTCATAGAGAATGTGGCTCCTATGAAGCTGCAGATTGTTTAACCGCTACTGCTTTTTATGGAAAATCTGAAAATATAGTATGGCTAAGTCTTGGTCCTGCTAAATCTAGAAAAAGAGTTCTCAAATCATACAACAACACAGAAACAATAGCCAAAAATTATCCCAACAGCCAAAACATTTAGAAAAATAATCTACTAGACACATACTACCCAAACCGGAGTACCACTTTGTCTATACCACATAGCCCAAAACTTCACATACAAAAATAATATAAAACCTGATGAAAAAAGGTAGATATAGAGTGACAGATTGTGAAGGCAGCTTAGTGAAACAAATGAAGCTTAATTAATCATATCAAATTGTCATTAAGAACTCCTCAACATAAAGAACTATATTACATGTCCCTGCTACAACCTTTTACACCATGCAGAAAAGAAGAGATACTAGAAAACTATCCCTCCTATGAAGATTCTTTCAAAGCAAATGAAAGCACTATCACTGATGTAAACTTTACACAGTACAAAACAATGTTGCACAATGAACAACAACACGAAGAAGAACTCCAGGCACAAATAGATAAGGACACTCCCGACAGTAGTCATCCTTCTTTAACAGGAAGCCAAGAACCACTGGGACAGCTACTAATAGCAAATGAGGCAGAATTAGCTATGGCAGAAGTAGAAAACACCAAGTGTCACTATGAAGAAGATACAGAAGACTTAACTGTACTACAATCAAAACTGAACTAAGAGCAGTGTACAATTTGTCAAGAAGTAATAAAAAATTGCACATGGTGTACAACATGAAAAGAAAGAATGTACCTGCCAAAATTACAAACCTATACTACTATACATCAGTGGTGAAGCTGGTTCAGGTAAAACATTCTTAATCAAAATCATCAGCAAGTTCCTTCAACAATTGACAAACAACAAACGGTCAGCTATTGTAACTGCCCCCACAGGTTTAGCTGCCTACAACATAGGCGGTGTCACTTTACACCATTTACTACTCCTTTTAGTAGAACACCAAAACAAATTAGAATATTACAAACTTTCTACAGAAGCTGCAATGGAACTATGCAGAGTGTTAAAACAAATGAAAATGCTACTAATAGATGACGTGAGTATGGTATCCAACCTAATGTTGGCTTTGATTCACCTCAGATTGCAAGAAGTACTTAAAACAAACTACGAAGAGGTCTTTGGAGGAAAATATGTTATTATTTTCAGAGATCTTCTTCAATTGACACCAGTGAAAGGAGAACCTATTTTTAAAACCTTAGGACACAAACTCTGCCATAAAACTGTTGGCAGCATAGGAAATGTCAACCTTTGACAACATTTCCAATACAGAGAATTAAAAGAAAACATGTGCCAATCTGCAGACCTCACTTACACCAACATTTTTAAAAGTATTAGAGTTGGTGAACTATCTCAAGAAGCACAAGCAATATTAAAAACCCGGCTCATCCATGCACTTTACGGCCATACCTCATGTGCTACTGATGTTATGGAACAATTAGCACACAAAAAGTTCAACTCTTGCAAGCTGTTATAAATTCAATGAAACAATGTTGAAAAAAGAAATGCAACCAATAATTGATATTTGCTCCACAGACAAACTGGACGTACATGGTATGACACTACCCATGTGTCAACAAGCCACAACAAGACTAAGGTATTTACCTTAGTAAATTCTATCTCCAACACAGTTGGTTTGGAGAAAATATTAAAATTATCCTTAAACTGTAGAGTAATGCTTAAACGTAACCTTAACGTGGAGCAAGGACTACTTAATGGAGCACTGGGTACAGTTGTTGGTTTTCAAACATACCCACGTGACAACAACATTCAGTTTGTCAATATTCTCTTTGACAAACTTTCAGAAGTTAAAAGGATAGGGCGCTCAACAGCTTGATTCCTTCTCTTCAAAGACATGTATGTACGCAGAGAACAATTTTCTCTAACTCTAGCATACGCAGTCACCATTCACAAATCACAAGGTCTTACCCTAGACAAAGCATTGATAGATATTGGGAACACAGTCTTTAAAGAAGGCATGAGCTACGTATCACTATCATGGTTATATACACTTGACAGTCTATTTCTAATCAACTTTGATGCAAGTGAAGTAAACACTGATATTCCATGCATTTTAGAATACAATAGACTATGTTCACTATACACCCCCCATCTAAAAACATATCCTGTTCCACAATAAGGAAAACATTGTAAAAGAAAACTAATTCACACAGAAATGCAACAGGATCTCACTGCAAATCCTCCATAGAGAGTAAAAGAAGCTAATATTTCATCAATTCCCACAACCAAAGAAGAACCTGTTACTCAAAGTAACTCAGGTACTTCTTCAAAGAAGCAACACACACTCCGAAATAATGACTTGGACACAGAACTATCTGGTCCATTCGAATTTTCAAATATAACTGTTGTAAATTGCTACGCAAATGTAGCAATTAATGTTCTATTTCAATTGCCACCAATTGTTGTACTTAAACATTAACAAAACTTCAATTAAAAAACTATAAACTATTAGAATACGCCAACAGGTATCTAACTACCCCAAGATTCTATAACAACCAAACAGATAAATGAATACCACTAAATTATAACAAGAAATATACAGTTAGAATACGCCAACAGGTATCTAACTGCCCCAAGAATTTGCAACAACCAAACAGATAAATCAATATCACTAAATTATAACGAAAAATAGACAGTTAGAATACACCAACAGGTATCTAACTGCTCCAAAAATCTGCAACAAGCCAACAGATAGAACATTAGCCAGAAACAACAAGTGGACACTGAAAACAAGCAAACAAATAGACTGTAGCATAACAAAAAGAGTTTTTTTTAAATCCAACATGGATTTTTTTTCCCACAGACAATTTCTGATCATTTCACACACCTGACTTCCATCACACTTCCCCACACAGATAAAAGGAGGAGCACGAAAGCAGGCTCTGAGCATGGCAAAGCACACAAGGAAACACCAGTTCCAAGATTAAAGTTTAATATGAGGAGAAAGACTGCATGATCAGAGAGCGTTGCAAGAAGGGAAGTGCCCTTGACCTTTTCAGACCGTTACTTTCGTGAACCTTGGAAAGTAAGAAACCTAAGAGTGGGAACTCAAGTTGAAAAAACGTGCATTGTGTCGGAGGTACCTGGGGCTCTCTTGCATCGATAACCAATGCGGGGATGAGCGATTGCCACTTTGGGACTGTCCTTGGCTCATACAACAAAGCAGTGCCAGTAAAGACAACAAAGCCGATGAGTCAGAGAGACTGATACCAAACCAGCTTGTGTTAGAACCAAGATTATAAGTGGCAACATTATATGAAGAATTCTAAAGAGAACAGTGTGTGAAACATATGAGATGAGAAATGCAAATATAATTGAAAATCAGAGGAGTGATTGAACTTTGGGAGGCCAAGGAAGATACCGTGGACAGAGTGGTCCAGCGCCACGTACATGCTCATTAGAAGGTCTTTGTTAGGTGTGCAACTGATTGGAAACTGTGGAAAAGGGAATTTTGAGATGGAAGTGGTCCTGCAATGGGTCAAGCTAAATCCTGTGCACATTCAAAAGTCTTCAATAGTTTAATGTGAACTGCAATTGATCCGAGCCCAGCTGAGGGAGACTAATTGTGTAGGAAGAAGTATCTGTGCCCAGCTGAGGGGGATCCAGAGTGAACTGTGAGTCACCTGAGAAAGAATATTCTCTAAACATTGTTAAAACAGGGATATGAGCATGGAAGAGGGGGGTCCAAAATAACAACCATGCTAAAAAAAGGGATCTGAGCCTGGCTGAGTGGGATCCAAGGTGAGTCACCTGGATTGACTACCTATACGTGGAAAGGAAATTTGTGTTTTGGTTTTTGTACGTCAGTCCCTCTGAATCAGGAGACTTTTAAGAAGTAAAGATACTTGGACATAGAAGGGCCTGATGCTGGTAATGGAACTGTAACCTTGTGCTGAAGAAGCCAGAGTGTGAACTGCATTGTCCCATGCTGAAAACGTGGTGAAGGGAGGCCAACGGCCTGAACATGCTGACATATCATTTTGTGAACACTTCTTTCTTTTTCATAAAAACTACCCCACACTCTGTATACTTAGCAGTAAGTATTGGCAATATTTATTTTTATTATAGGCCATTCTATTATGACGAGACTCCACTAGGACTGTATTATTATTATTTGATGGCCGTAGGAGGCCCCAATCTGTAGATTTAGGTTTATAACACCCTTGTTGAAGTTCAATAAACACTCTTGAACTATGGTCACTTGTGTCTGTCTTACTGTTAATACAATGCCTTCCTTGCATATGGTGTCCCAGTGGGATACGATTCCAATTGATAAAAATTGAAAATCCATGCTGATAATTATCGTACCACCAGAAGGGGAAAATAGAATCATTGAACTCTTTGACTCTGATCGTTTATCCACTCTGTAAGAGGTTTTGCTCCCTTAACTACATATCCCTTCTAGTCAACAAGACCTATTTTTTAAAACTCAAGTACACTTAGATATCGACATATGAAAGTTGGAATGCGGTGCCTCGTGCACTGCTTGTCAATAAGGTGACACAGGATGTGGATAATAAATTAGATTACTGAATTGTATACAGGTGTTAACAAAAATACAATGTATTCTTGTTATGTTCAGCCGACATGTGTTTTGACCATTCAGGGCATTCTTAAGGCCTATTGTCCTGTGACTTGACTATTATGCCAAAAATGACTGATGTCACGTGAATAGTAAGTGTAAAAAGGATGCTGTAGATGAAGTCTACTGGTTAAGATGTCATCAGGTCACTACCAACTCATATCAATAGGTAGTTTGAATGCTCCTGAGTTGCAGAAATTCAAGAAATAGTAGAATGGTATATGAAAGTTGGAATCTGAGACGGATGCTACCCTTATGAATGAGATAGTATGCCATTAAAGGTGGGACTTTAACACATATTTGTTGGGATATTCTACCCGCAATACTTCTTGAATTTCTGTGACTAATGAGCATTCAAACTACCTATTGATATGAGGCACCATATTCCAACTTTCATATTTCATATAGTATTCTACTGTTTCAAGGCCCTGTAAGGGAGGGCTTTGTGGAAGAGTGTACGCTGCATGCCACAATTCAAATTAATGTAAGTTGGTTTTATTAGTGCACAGGTATACATGTCAAACTCTCTACCCCAATAACTTCTGTACTCTTAGATTTCCTCCCGCTCTTCCATTATAATATCCAACAGTGGGATTGAATAATATTGAAAATCCAAGCAGCCTTGATCTTCATTAGGCCTATTGCCCCAAACCCGCCCGCTCCTGAACCTTTGTGTTTTGGTACCCAAGTACCATCAGTTGCTGGGCCGTCAGGGTTGGAGACCAACCTACCTAATTCATTCCCTTTGGCAGATTCTGACTCAGAAGGATCAGACAACTTTGAAACAATATCCGAAAGTGTCGAAACCAGTTTTTTTCTGCTGACCAACCTAGCAGCTGTCATAGCCCACTTGGCAGCCCATCAAATGCAAGCTACAGCTAGACTTCAAGCTAGACTTCAAGAAAACCTAATGAAATTGATCAAGTTGCAAGCCAGATCCCTACTACCACAGCAGATACGTCAACCATACCTAGAAGGCAAAGATCTAGGGAACTTCGTTCTGAATTTCGAACAATTAGCCTAACAGTTAGGATGGAAGGAAAACCTAAAGAGATGTTATGTTGGGCTTCTCTTGAAAGGTGAACTACATACCACCTACCAACTACTCAATCTTGCCTAGGGAGCCACCTTTGGATCCATCAAAGAAGGGCTATTGAAGAGAGTGGACCAAACTTGTAACTTGTATCATCAAAAATTGAAGGCCATTAGATTAAATCATGGAGAAGCCCCCCTAGAAATGTATCATAAATTCAGTAGCCCTTTATATTAATAACAAATCCCTAGAATAATTAATAGAAATGATTACATTAGAACAGTTCATCAATTCCTTACCCCTTTTTTTTTTTGCAAAAGGCTGTATTGCAATTAATTCAATCTACCCTAGCCATGGCCATTGAAACTGCACAAAACCACTCAGATGCAGCCAAACACTTCCACTTGGTACATCAAGGTGAGGAACGGAAAGATTACATAATTACCCACCAACCTTAACCTCAGGTAGTAGACAAAGAAGATGGGTCATATAAAATCAAGGAATGGTTACCGAAGGAAAGAATAGAAACCAAATTATCTGACCCTAATAGTAGAGATTAAAGTAAAAGGGAGGAACCTAAAGGAAGCAAAGCACCCCCTGACCCACTTATCTGCTTTTTATGTAGGGAAACTGGGCATTTGGCTAGGCACTGTCTTAAAAATGTAGAAGACGGACCTATGGAAATAGACTGTTTAAAGGGAGAAGAGTGGGAAGAACCAGTAGAAGATGTAGAGACCTTCAGCATATGCTTATGTCAGTTCTCTGCTGACTTCACATATGAAAAGGCTTGCATAAATGGGAAGCAAGTGAAGGTGTTAATTGACTCAGGTAGCAAGCAAACTGCCATAAGAGCTGACTTTGTGACACAACAACGGACTTGGGAACACTACCCAGGTTAGAGTTACCTGTGTAAATGGAGACAATGAAATATACCCCAAAATACCTCTGTACATTTACATCAGGGTCAAGTCCTGTTTAATATCTTCAGCCATCATTACTTGGCTCCCCGAGGAAGTTAATGTGGGTCGGATTTCCTTACATGTTCCTCTCTTTTGCTGATTACCCCGCCTCCACATAGAGAGGTTTCACCCCAGGACTGCTGGCACTCTAATTATTATTCCTAAAAATCTCAAATAGGGCACTGGGAAAAGACAGAATCCCATGAACCTCCCACAAGATATAAAGAACCCATAAAACTAGAGTCAACCCCTAGAGACCAGTTTGTGAGTTATTTTCAAGTGACCAATAAAACCACCTCGCCTCTACCTACACAGTAAAAAAAAGAATCAGTGGAATATGCGAGAGTCCCTGGATATATCTCAACCCTGTTCTTTCCCAGGTTTTAACAATGAAGAACCTGGACAAAGACCGACCATATCCACCTCAAATACGTCAAAGCTATGTGAGAAACCAGAAGGTGTCTCACCCACTAGTCGCCGGAGATCTGTCATCCAGATGGCCAGGACATGGCCATTGCTTTTGGATCCAGTTCCTGGGGGTGGACCAGTGCGGGAGGATCACCTGATGAGGGGTCATCAGGAAGTGGAAATGGGACATTGGATGGTGAGACACAGTATCCCCTTCCCTCTAAAACCTTTTCCCCATCCTACGAGGTAGGATGCCTAGGAACTCAACCCCCCTCTTTCCCAACATGAACACCTTCTTACAGACAGCTCACCTTGAGTGAAAACAGACTAACACCATAGCCCTATACCTGACACATCCCAATACAATGGTCAGGCAACATCAGTCAATTAATGATCATTACACACACCTTACATCCATCACACTTCCCCATGCGGATAAAGGGCGGAGCACGAAAGCACACTCAGAGCAAGGCAAAGCACACAAGGAAACAGCAGTTCCAAGATGGCGGTTTAATAAGAGGAGAAAGACATTGAGACCAGAGAGGGTTGCAAGGAGGGAAGTACACTTGACCATTTCAGACTGTTACATTCGTGAACCTTGGAAAGTAAGAAACCTAAAACAGGGGACTAAAGCTGAACAAACCTAAATTGTGTGTCATAAGTACTCGGGGATCTCCTGCATCGATATCCAAGGCAGCGAGGAATGATTGCTACTGTGGTACTGTCCTAGCCTCCTAAAACAAAGCAGCGCCAGTAAAGATAGTAAAACCAGTGAGTCAGAGAGACTGAAACCAAACCATGTTGTGTTAGAACCAAGATTGGAAGCAGCAACATTGTTTGATAAATTGTAAAGAGAACAGTGGGCCTCATTACAAGTTTGGCAGTAGACTTGCCGGTAAATCCGGCAGGCTGCCGCCGAACTTGCGAATTTACTCGGCCCCGGGAATGGGCAATTACTGCATCATTACAGCTCCGCCGGACCCGGTAATTGCCCATTCCCGGGAGCAGGTAAAACATGCTCCCCATTCCCATTCGATCGGAGAGGTAGCTCAGGATCAGCCTGCCATCCTGTTCGGTGCCAAACCACGCCCCACAGATTAATTTTTAAAGAGATCGATAGGTAGCCTATTTAAACTTGGGATTCTCCTATGAAAAAACAACCCCGACTCCACTGACTCAACTCTGCTAGAATCTCGCTTGCACAGAGATTGTAAGTACTTCCGATCTGCGCTAATCAACACTTCAGGATTGACATCTTGCTTTACCCTGTGCTACTACACACCTCAACCCTTCCACCACCCCCACTTGCAGAACAGTGCAGCAAGGGAGAAAAGGAAGTCATGCCGTAAAAGACCAAGTTCGAGAACATTCACAGAAAGGCGTCATTTCTATCCTACACAACAGGAATATGAGAGTACCGGCTGGCTCCTAAAGATTTCATGTATAGCTGGGACACACAACAGTGGGAATAGCACCACCGCACTGGCTTTGTTTTTGGGAATATCAATGAATACATGCACACAGGATTACCACAGTTTTTAAAATGTCTAGATCTAGGAAGAGAGAGAATGAACAGTCTGTTTTTTTTATTGTAACCTTCACACCATATGGTCAATTAGGTGACTAAAGTGGCCTACTTGTCATATATTCACACAAGACATTTCTTCCAGGAAACGGTGGGTTAAACAATTACATATAACGTTTACTCCTTTTAAAGCGAGGCAGACATACCTGACTTCATAACATATAGTTCCATGACTTCAGGGCAGTTTCTTGATATTTTGAAGCACTAATCAGTGAAACCTCTGTAGATGACTGAGGGAGAGTGGGGTGGCTAGAGTGTGAGAAAGATAAGCCTCTGGTTCGAGTTAGTCCTGAGCTATGGGAGATGAACGTATTAACGTGTTTTTAAACACAGTCTTCCACACATAAACATTTTTCAAACACTTAAATACAATTTAATATTCTCTTCTTACACATTTTTGTAGCTTGCACCGCAAGGAATTGATAAATAAAAGTGCCACATACCTACTCAAATCGGAACTGCAACTGCTGCTGTGTCGACTGCCAGAGCATTTGGTAATGCATCCATTGAAAACATTTACACCTAGAGAATAAAAAAAAGACTACGAAGTCTGCCTTTTCCTGAACGGCATGTTCCCTGATGTCTCTCGCATTTGTTTTTACTAATTATAGATTGCACTTTATTGAATTTATTGAAGTGCTCTCCTGGAAAAAATCCAAATTCTACGAGCAAATTAAATTAAATAAAGCAGGTCAGCCGTGTTTAGGAGCACCGTGTCAGTACTTGGGCGATTCGTTACAATTAAAATGTTTTATACTAAAACAAATTCATGTGTGAATGCTCACATGTACCTTCCTGATGCAGAATGCGAATTCCAGGAAATGCATTATGTACACAAGAGCTGGAATAAAACATAATCAACAAACAGTTTCGAACATATGGGAGTCATGAATATGGCAGCATTATTAATTGTCTCCGTCAGCGGCATATTTGCTAAGGTTGGATAGGAACGCAATTTGTTCATAACGACACATGTATGCTCAGCACCCCCCCCAACCGCCCAACCCTCCACATTACTCCCTTTAATCTTGAGCATCAGAAGAAGGTATAATCAGAGAATATATCTAAACAAACTTGCATGTATAAAAGAAATTAATAATTCCCAGTTGAAAAAATGAACAACACAAAGTGAATATACAGATGCTTGCATTTCTAAATGCAAACAAAAACACGTCAAGACCGGATATTCGCATTTATGTATTTAAGTGATTGTTATTAAACTGCAAGCTGTCTGGCGGCAATTGGCACTTTTTAGCCTGTTGAGGCCATAAACATTTAATTGCCTCTTTGGGGTGCTTGAAATGTGACAGCAAGCTGGATGTGGATTTTTTGCCACATTAACTAATTTCTATTCAATCTTTCAGTGCACGCCAGTGCCAAGGAAAAACATTGCGTACAACTTCGCAAATTGAGAATATCTCTGCTTGAACACGAATGCAGTTCCAACTTTGCACCCGCAGAAACACAAATATACATGAGCATGACATTCAAGATTTAGTGTGGTCAGGGGTCTGGTGTGTCAGATGTGCAGCTGTATTGCTGCCTACCTGCGGTGTTGCTCCTGTGACCCTTGGAGTCTTTCCTCTGTGTTCTCTCAAGCCCTCCTCCCCCTGCTCACGCCTGCCTTCATTGCCACCTTGAAGAGTGGAAAGTTGCGGAGTGTGGTCGAGTGTCTGGTGTCCGGTGGACCAGAGGGTCCGGGGGCCGATGCTAGAATGCAGGACGCTGAGAAGTTCAAAAAGCCAGAAAGAAAATTCCCCGGCATCAATGTTACCAAAAAGAAATCCAAAATCATCACCCCTTCGGCAGATCCAAGAGCCCCAGGTGGGTAAGACTAAAACTACAACTTTGAATGTTGCTCTGCTTTCCTCGCCTATTATGTAGGCTTTCACCCGCACTGCAACTTCCTGCACGCCATTGTCAAAAGAAACAGCAAATGCAGAGGGTTTAATTACAATGGTTTCCTTGACGTCATCTTCGGATACTTTGCTTGGAAACAGGGGCATTTTGCGGAACCAAACTATGGACTCACCCTGATTAAGGGTCACAACTAGCTTGCCTCCCGGGACATCAGGGACTGCGACCAGCATCAACCCCATGCAGCTTGACTAATACCCCCTACTTGGGCTCTTTGAATTTGGATACATCAATGGCCCTTGACCAGAGGGGAGTGCCGGAGCGTGGGATGGGTGAGGTTGATTTCGGGGTAGAGGAGCATCAGGATGCTCCCCCCGGTCTTGAAAGGGTAGGAATGGAGCTCTCTCCTGCATGTGTGGCACTCTTTGTGGAGGAGCATGTGTATAGTGAGTTGTTGACCCCTCGGTAGTTAACAGCCCTATGGGGGTCAAACCCCTGAATGCAACCGACAGTGCAGCTTTGACTGCGAAATCTCCTACTGCAGGGGGAAAAAGCACACGCGAGTTATGTTCGGCTGCTCTGTGCCCAATAATAGGCGCACTGCTTCCTGGAATGGACACTGTGCATCAGATAATGGCAATACAGAGGAGCTCATCACACCACAAGTGGATAATGAGAGAGTCACCACCACAGATAACAACTGTACGCTTCCTACAAGGAACCTGAAGCAAGTTTTATGTTGTGTGCCATCGGGACGCATGGGCGCTACAAACCAGGCTGCTAGAACAACAATAAAATCAGCAAACAAGCCTCGCTTGTACCATAGATTGCACAAGCAAGGCCCCCATTCTTGTGCCAAAGTGCCATCAATGTTTGTGACTAAGAGAGCTGCTCTAACAAGTGTCTTGGGATCCGGTGACCTGTCTGCTAACGGGTCTGGAGTCCTGTGGGACACAGTCCAAAGATCCACCGGGAAGTTTGAGGGAACTTGGTCTGACGGGTAAACTGGTTACCCTGTATAATTTCTCCTCATTTGCCATATTGGACCAACATTTAATATCAGTACCAATCATAGATTTAGTCAGTTTCAGGGGGAGTAGTGAAGGCTCTATATAGAAAGAAGAACAGGTTTTGTGTAATGTTGGCAGAAGTGGAGACGCACCTGATTCTGGTATACAGTTGAGACCAAGTATGATCATCTAAGACAAGACCAAACTCTGTCTCCCATTTTGATTGAACAAGCCATTTAGTGGTAGGATGTTTCATGATACTCAGTACATTGTAAAATTTGGCCGCTCTGATATAGGAAGCCATGCTAAAGAGCAGAAGTTGACAGGCATCAGGCATGAGAATATTAGTCTACAAGCCAACGCTAGGGGTGGTTTAACTTGTGCCCGGCCATGGACGTGTCACGCTGCGTGTCATTGTGTGACGTGATGATGTCATTGCGTTTACGCCGGCGATTCACTATAAAAACAAGTGATGTTGGGCCACACAAAAGGTGAGTGACAGCCGTGGGCGAGGTGAACTCCGTTCCCAATGAATTTGAGGGAAGGGATTGCAATTTTTGTAATGCAGAGTCATTTTTTCTGCATAAACTAAATTGGGCTTTTATGGGCTCATACTGGAAATTTGACTTTTGCTTTGGATTTTTGGCAGTTTAGAGCACATGAAGCCCCATTTGGGAGAACAGCCCCCCTGTTTTGGAATGTATCCATTTGGGAGAACTGGTGGACAGAAGGTTCTTTGGTCTGCAGTGCATGTAAGTGGGTTTAAGATCTACAGGGGTAAAAAAAAGCCTAAACTTTGAATGCTAATAATTTTCTGATGGAGACATACTTTATTTGTCTTACAGGAAAAAACAAGATATACTCAAGAATAGACATTTCTAAAAGACACGCAACTGTTATGATGCATTTTGGGATGAAGGTAACGAGGGAGTGTGAAGTTTTGAGTTTATTTGAGCGATTACGACAGAAGATAATGGCTATGGTACTAAGGGGTATAATTATCCTTGCAGACATTTGGTTGAGTGGAAACAGTGAATCAAAAGTGCTACAATTTGCAACAGTTGGGGTTGCAATTACATCTGATGGTACAATGACACAGACGACCTTCAGGTAGCTCCTTAATACTTTACCTGTAAATCCTTGTGGTGTAGAGGATTGAAGCTAGGTTATGTGAAAGACCGATTAAGCAAATAGATTCATATATGTTTTTTAATTGTGTACCCACCCATGTAGGGATCCTGTGGAATAATACATGGAGAAAATGGAGGGAATCATCCCTTGCCAACTACAAGAAACACATGTTCTAAATAGTTTCTGTCCCTGAGGAATGTCCAGCAATTATCAGCCACACAGGACAGAAACGTATATAAGTCAGGCTATGATTGGCTTAGTGTGAAATTTCATTGAGATAACCGTCACTGTGTATGGCCAAGTCATGGAGACTTGTCATTGTGGATGTGTAAATGTATGAAGATTGATGTATTTAGAAACAACGATTTTGTATAGGTTTTTAGTATAACTGATTGTTATGATTTAGCAGGTGGTTATACTTGTGCTCTGATGTATTAATACAATTGACATGTGCTTTTGTATAAAACATAATTTTTGATCCATTGTTATCTCCTTATATTTGTTTGAAGGTAGATAACAGTAGCCCTTAGGTCTTGGTAGGGGTACATGTGGTTTAAAATGTAAATTGAGACCTTTTTTTGGTTTGATTTCGCATATTATATTCCCATTGAGTAGGAAGGTCTTACACCATAAAGTCGGATGCCCACGTGAGAATAGTGACATGAAAACATTAGTAAAATGCTGCAGTGCATCTAAACAAGCATTGTCCAAATAATTATAAAAATGTAAATCTGAAATAGGGATAGGGAAAAGAATTCTGAGCTGTTGGAATGAGAGATGGGAGCAAACACGCACAATCTGATGGCTACGTCTGATGCCTTTATTTAACCAGGATTTGCAATAGAGTGCCCTTCCATTGATAGTAATAGCTTTGTTGTGCTACACAAATGGAGAGAGTTCTTGGGATGGGCTCTGCAGTGGGGGAAAAGAAATGGTCTTAGAGCAGAGGTAGGAGCCCTGATGGGGTCCGAGGAGGCCGCTTAGAAGTTGTCAAAAACATAAATAAGGCAAGTTATATCACATGGAAGCGCCAGTTGTTTTTCCAGTTTACACCAGGAAGGTGTGTCAGAGGATTCAGGACGAGCAAACAGCAACTACGACTGTTTGAGTAGAAAGGCAGTGCAATACAATTTAAAATCTGGGAACTTGACCCCCCTCATATGGGGCTTTAGCTTGCTGACAGCAATTCTCTTACACTTCCCTTATCCCCATTAGAAATTAAGGTGGATCGAGTTAATGAACTTGAAAAACGTGGAAGGTATATCGCTCGGAAGCAATTGCAAATGATACAGAATAATGAGGGACAACATGATTTTAATGGTGTCAAGTCGACGCCACCAGGACAGCTAGAGAGGTGACCACATTAATGTTCATTTTTTAAAGCTGTTGACTAATAACTCTGCATTGAGGTTAGCGGTATCATGCACAGAGGGAACAAAACAAAGGGCTCCATATTTAATTGAGTCAAGACAACATTTAAACCCATACACATCTAAGACACAAAAAGAGATAAGAGGTAATATCTCAGATTTATCTTTATTGAGCTTCTATCCAGATATTAAGGAAAACTGATGTAGTCTATCCAGTAGATGAGGAAGATGAAATTTGGGATTCTTTACGAGGATTAGAATAGCATCTGCATACTCAGCTATTTTAATACTGGTTTCCCACATGGAATCCCATGGATGTTCCTATCAGTCCTAATATATTCTAATAGACATTCTAAAGATAGATTGTAAAGAATGGGGGACAAGAGACACCCCTGCCTAGTTCCCCTTCGCAAAGGGAAGAAGTATGAAGATTGACCATTTATACAAATAGAAGATTTGCGACATGAATAAAGAAGCATAATAAGGGAGATGTCATTTTTGCCACAACCGTGCCATCGAATAGATTGAAACATACATTCCCAGTTGACCCGATCAAAGGCTTTTTTCAGCATCTAGTGCAATTGCTGCATAACCTTGTTTGTCTTTTTTATCCTTTGAAACAATATGCAGAGTGTCTAACAGTAGTCTTGGGCTTGCGCTCGCAGATATGTTCGTGCCCTGGACGTAGCTTCGGGGAGATCAGGGTCTTCTTCAGCTTTGGGGAAAAGAATGAGTAAAGTCTTGGAGAAGATCCAGAAGAACATTTCTGGGATGCAAAGTGGGAGTATAATGTTTTGAGCCTGAGAGTAAGGGAACAAAATATTTTTAAAAAACTGAATAGAGAATCCATCAGGGTCAGGGGCCTTCCCTCTGCCCAAACCCTTGACGGCAGCTTCCAAATGGGTAAGGTGAGCATGGGGATATGATAGTCTGCTAATATTATTGAGAAAGGAGTCAATACTGGCAGATGAGACTGAGGTCTTTGGGGTATATAAGTCACAATAACATTGCTTAAAGCTGTTCAGAATGTCATCAGGATTTGTAAAGATGGTGCCAGATATGTCTTTAATGTGCAAAATAAACGTTTTTTCATTTTTGGTCTCAAGGTATGAAGCAAGCATTTTGCTGGCTTTATTGGAGGTCTGATACCTTATCATATAAAGCACCAGAGACCAGCTCTGTGAGTTTATTTATTTGAAAGCATAAGGACAGGACCAAGTGAAGATTTGTATCTGAGGGGGACTGATAAAATGGTTTTCAGCATTGGAAAGCTGAAGATGCAAGTCATTATGATGTATTTTGTGTTGTTATCTTCCTCCTAGAGTAAGCAATAATTTGACCTCTTAGTGTATATTTGAAGACATCCCAATTAATGGCCACTGAAATGTCACAATCTAAGTTTTCTGCAAAGTACTGTTGTTGGAAAGATTGAAAGGACTGGATAAAATGTTGATCCTGTAGCAAACTATCATTGAAACTCCATCTGGAAGATGGCTTTTTGATTTCAGCAAGGTTAAAGTTGGTACTAACTGGGACATGATCAGAGATGATAATGTTAGAGATAGAAGAATCAACGATGGTGTCAGTGAGAGATTTAGTTGAAAATACATAATCAAGGTGTGCAAGTGTGTCATGGGGTGCTGAGTAAAATGTGTACTCTAAGTGAGTTGGATGAGAGAGTCTCCATGTGTCAACTAGGCTAGGTCAGTCAAACAACACGTAAAGGCTATGTGGGACTTGGAACTTTTGAAAACGTACTTGGATTTCCTATCTAAGAAGGGATCCAACACCTGGTTGACATCCCACACATAAAAAGCTTAGTGAGACCGGAATTAAGAATCATTTGCTTAATGGAATCTCTGAAACAAGGGTCAGGTACGGTGGGACCATAGATGTTCATTATGGAAAAAGAGTCGGAGCCAATCTGAAGTTTGACCTAAGCCCAGCCCCATAAGCATCAGCATCCTGATCCAAAATTTGAATGACAATTTTTTGCTGATAAGTAAAGCGACTACATTTTACCTGCCCGGTGCAGGGCTGGCAATAACATATTTAACCCAAAAGGATTTAAACTTCATGGCTTCAGCAAGTGAAAGATGGGTTTCCTGTATGGAAGACACTGATGGCTTAAGTTTACTTTGTGTATTTTAATTGGGTTATTACATCCTTTGATGTTCCAAGTTACACAATTAAAAACCATTGCTACACATTAATAAAAGTGATATCAACATATAGATCAACACGCAGCAAGGTATATGAGCAAACCACAATTATATTCACAGTGAATTTAAATCCTGAACCAATGACATGCCATCATGGAAAGGACGGCATGTGAGAGGAGGCCATATACAATAGGATAGTACATGAGGATAGAGGGAGTGGGAAGGGAAGCCGGACCACATGCAAAATGCTTTGAACAAAAGGAGAAAAAGACCAATAATCCAGACAGCAGAACACATCGAAATGTACAACACCTTATAGGATCAAGCTGGGATGTGGGGGAAAAAAGCAAAAAGCAGTAGGAGTAGCTGACACCTATAGGGCCGTCAAAAGAGACAAAGGAGAAGGCCGTCAAAACTGCACCCGACCCCCCAATAATACAGGGCAAGATTAGTAACAGCAATGCAAAGAATGCGTACAAATAAATCCTGAAGCAGATGAGTTCAAGGGAGTTCAGGGGAAGTGACGAGTCCATGCCTTCAGATTTTATGGAGCGAATAAAGGCCTTCATTTCAGCGGGGTCATCATAAATTGCAGTTCGCCCATCATGAGTAATTTTGAAGGAGTAAGGATGATATAGCCCATATCTCACATTAAGCTGTTTCAAAGCAGGGTGAAAAGACAGGAATTATTTTCTGCGTTGAGCAGTTTTCTTCACAACATCTTGAGATATATAAATTCTGCTTCCGTGCCAACTGAGGGAATTATTCTCTTTGACCTTAGTGACTATGAGCTGAAGTTGTGTATTTTCAAGTAGATAGAATGTCAGCGTACAGGGAGGCTGGCAAGAAGATGAAGAACTTCTAACAGTGCCAATGCAATCGGCGCGCTGGATGTTAAATGATATTTCCTGTGAAAGGTGAAGCAGGGGTGGCAGCATCTTCTGTAAGAATGCTATAGGGTCAACCACTTTGCACCCCTCTGGCAGGCCAGAAATGCAAAGATTATTGTGCCTGCTTCTATTCTCCATGTCTTCATTATGCCTCTGAAGATCTTTAACCATTATTTCTAGCTGAACCACCCTTGGTGAAACATCCTCAACAAAGCCAAACCTTCTCTCCATTTCATCCATTCTACTTCCAAAGACCTTCCACCTGTCGTCAAGTTGCTGTAACTTCTCATTTGTAGTTTCAATGAAAGGTTTTAGTGCTTTTATTTCCTGTAAAATGGCCTCAATGGCTGGGTCGCCAGGGGAGAGCGGTGGAGGCAAATCACTTTTTCATTTTTTGAGAGGCAGAGGAAGGGGTTAACTCTTTGGTGGTAATCAGCGTCTTTTGATTGCTGTTACCAGTGGCCATAGTAGCAGTTAAAATGAGGTAAATAGTCAAAGCAAAAAGATGGGGCAAAAAAGTGCACAAGACAGCAGCAAAAATGACCACAAATTACCAGATTTTAGTCTTCTTCAGCCTTTCACATCATGTGCAATTTCCTAGGAGAAGCATGAGGTGGTGCCCCACATGATGAATGAGGCTGACAAGGCCCGAAACAGCCTGTCACATCACAAGTGACACCAGATGTTTCCTCACGAAAGGTGGACGCTTCCAGGAACAGCAAGCGCACGGCGCCCACAGCTGGCGGAACACACCATAAGTGCCCACTGGTGCAGCCGGCACCCGAACCTTAGAGGTTCTCCACAAAGTGCCGGCTCAGGAAGAAGAAAAACAAGTAGAGATGATGTGGTAAGGTTAGAAGTGCTGATATTAAAGCAGTGGTGGGTCAGAGTGGTGCAATCAGGCGGCCATCATCCTCGGCGCCAATCCACTCCCCCATCACTGCTGTTCTGCTGTTCCGCTGAACTACTTGTGCTCATCTGGAAAGTCATAATAGGCCTCTGTTGATTTTGCTGCAAAGTAATTATCTCTCCTCTGTTTGCTTCAATTAAAAATTATTTTCTTTCTCAGGTATGTGTCAATTTTTGGAAAGTCTGTAATCTGCAGGTCACTTTGTGCTACTACAAGGGCTAGTATGCTTATCAGTACAAATGAACAAACTCCTCCCCATTCTGGTGGAAACTTTAAATATGCGCTTGATGTAAATGCCCAATAATGGTTCATCAGGACTGCTGTTCCTTCCTTCATGCCTGGTACATCAACAACTCAGCCGACCTTGCTATTCTCTCCACCTTTCACTGTGCTATTATTTCTGAAGCATAAAGATGCATTCTTCAAGAGTAATATCTGCAATGGTGCCCCTCATCGTTGACCCATGTCACCAAGCTTGCAATCTCAGGACATTCGTTTTTGTATTCCTTCTCTGCATTTGTCACAACTGAGTCCCATTGTTTGTTTAATGCCATTTGCTTTGCACACAACCAATCCATCAGCCCTTCCTTCAGGAGTAAGCACTGTTCCATTAATTTGTAGTTGATCTTTTTTCTAGCATTTTCCTATTTCCTTTCCATTCTTATCCTTGCATTATAACATCTTATTTTCCTCAATCTTGATTCCTACTCCATTTTTTCGAGGCTCTTCGTATTTTATTATTTAATGCATTATTTCTGGATTTTCTCTTTACTTTGTAGTGTAAGGAACTCATGGTGGCAACAGTAAAGACAGACACAAGTGATCACAGTTCAAGGGTGTTTATTAAACTGTATACAGGTTATAAAAACACCCACTCTAAACTCTAAACCCAAATCTAAGATGAGAGCAAGCTTCGACCATCGAATGAAATAAGACAGTCCTAGTAGCATTGTGTCAAATAAAAGGGCCTATACTAAGACACACCTATTGCCAATACTTATGCTAATTACAAAAAAGCATAGGATAGGGGTTTTCAATAAAGAAAGAAGGGTTCTAAAATTATAAGTCAGGATGTGATTGCCAGAGGTCTTCCTTCCCCATGTTTTAAGCATGGGACAAGGTGGATCTCTTGAGCACAGCACGCGCTCAAGCTTTCCCAGAACTAGCCGACAGTTCTGTACCAGCTGTCAGGTTCTTTTATGGTTAAGTCTCTTTCAATAAAAGTCTCTTGCCTTCAATGGCCCTATGTATTCAACAAGCAATTAAAAAGTGCTGTTCCACATGTATGTTTGGTGATGGCTTCACCCGTAGGTCCCCCTCTTCTGGGCGAAGACCCCTCATGAATTGTATTCAACAAAACAAATTAAACAGTTCCTTTTTCAGTGGACTTCAGGGTGATGACTTTCTGGCCCATGATCTCCCTCTTTCGGGCCCGGATCTCTTTCAGACGTCAGCCTCCCTCCTTTGGATTCACTATGGCTTGTCTTGCATTCACAAATCTTGAGACACTATCGAGAGCTGATGCAATTTGTTACCTGGGATTGTCTTTCAACATCTCCATTAGAGAATGGAGCTGGACAAATGAGATCTTATCTCATATGAAAATGTTTGTGTTACAAGGATTAAAATTGCATGCCAAATATGGAAAATTCTCGATGCAACCATTAGTCGCCTTCTATCAGCAAAAAGTGACACCAGCAGTATGCTTTGGTTCTGAAACAGGGTGGAACATTGATGCAAGCCTTTGGACACATCTAGAAGACCTGTTTTGGCGCAAAGTCCTTAAACTCCCAAGATATGTTTCAATGGTGGCATTAAGGCACGAGTTAGGTCTCGAATCATTACACTCTTTAATACAGTGGAAATCAATTTTACTCCTGCGGAAAATGAGACTATTTCCGGTAACAAAAGCATATTGAATTTTAAACAACAAAAGCAATGATCCTTCAGCGTGCCTATTAAATAGCTGGGAAGCGGAAACATTGGCTATTTTAGATATGGCAGAACTGAATATGTCGTTGGTCATCAACATCCCACAACTGGCAAAAGAAAAACTTAGGCACTGGAAGTGGATTGTGAATACAGAAAAACGATCCGCACTGGCCACTGCAATAGACTTAGGCCTACCGTCACAAAAAGTAGGAGAATTGCCTAAATATCTCACCAAATTTCCATCGTATTATCACCAAAATCAGTTTTTGAGATTGCGTCTCAATCTTTACCACATGCGCGAACGACTGATGAAAATAAAAGATCCAACAACTACAAACATCTGTCGATTCTGCCAGAAAGAAGTAGAATCTATCAAACATCTCTCCTTGTCTTCCTCTTGGTATGTGCAACCTTTCTCTTCCTCTTGAACTGCTGAGCTGAATTTTCTCTCACGTTGTGCAGTCTGCCTTGCTCATAGTGTGCTCTCGTGCTCCACCTTTTATCCCTCTGGGGAAGGTAAATTGTCATCAGGTGTGTGTGATTCTGGTTAATTGCCTGACTTTGCCTGACCAGTGTATTGGGATATGTCAGGTAAACGGCTCTGGTGTCCGTTGTCTTCCATGTTGTGCGAAAGTGTCGGAAAAGGGGGTGGGCAATGTTTTCGAATGTCCTTTGTGGTAAAATGGGGAAAAGGTATTGTAAGAAGGGGGATGATACGTTTGACCCGTCGGTGTCCCTCTCATACTCCCCAAGGACCCTCCATCCAGGTGACCGTCCCTCACTGGTCCACCCTCAGTAACTGGATCCAATAGCGATGGTCGCATCCTGGCCACCTGGATGACAGATCCTTGGGGATTAGCCAGGGAGGCACCTTCAGGTTTCCTACAGTTTCTTGTTCATAATTGTTTTCTCTTTGAGATGTCGCTTTACTCACCCACACTATGGATGCTGTTCTGCCTTGGAACTGCCCTCTGGTTAGGCAAAGTACAAGGTGTGCCAGGCAATCTGCCTGTTTCACTAATATTTCTGTTGCTATGAATATTTTAGAGGTTCCCAAAGCATAAGGTATACAGGAACACACATAGCAGCTTTTGTCTGATTATCTCCTTCCCACCTTTTTCATGTGCTGATACCATAGGTTATTTTTTAAATGAGCCGAATTATCGAGATATGTATTTATATCTTCACAATCTTCCCCAACATCCCTTTTAAATTGAAATAAATGCCCCGTAAGATTATAAAAAATGCTTTTCGTGATTTCATCAGGGATAATTGTAACTGTCTCATTGTTCTCCACCATGTCTACATTATTTTTCATAACATGTCTAAATGCAATAATAATCAGGAGGAAAACATAAATCATAACACAGAATGATATCACAATTATTATTCCATGAAAGCTCATTTTCTTGAGGACAATGAACCTCTTATATTCTGAAACATCCTCATTTTGTTTGTAATTCTGAATATGTAACAGCAATTCTTTATGGACTTTTAGATCAAGAACTGCAAGATGATTTCTATAATTATTCTGATGTATTCATTCTTAGGATTTCCAAAATACATTACTATATTCACATGTCTCCTTACGAAAGCTCGATAAGACTGTAATATGTAGGTAAAAACAGCAAAAAGAATGTGTGTATCATTATTATAATGGGCAGCATAAGATGAAATGTGCTTCTCTACTTTCAGCTCCAGTAGTTCGATGAAATGTTCCTTGACACTGTCCAAAAAGAAAGTTCCAGGATAACTGCAAGTCTATTTATTCCTCATCAAATTCTAAAAGATATTGGCCCAAAATACTGTCATACTCTTCATTTTCCTTGTCTTTGCTCCTGGTCATTGAACAAGTCTGCAAGCTTGGAATTTTTTCTCTTGATTCACTGGTGCTAGTTGCAGGAAGGTTCTGATCTTTTCCTTTATATTTTTTTATGTCCTGCAAATGCAGCCAAGCTCTTCTTCCTTTTGTTATGTTATGTTTGTTAACTTGGCAGCTTTGGGGGTAACTTCTTCCAACTCATATGGTCCTTTAAAGTGGGTCATTTTCCAAATGCGTACAAACATTAATACAAGCACCTGGTCCCCTGGGTTTAAGCTGCGTTGTTTTCACAAATCTTCTGCTTCAAGGAATTGATTGTATTTGGTGCTTTTCTTTGAACCCTCCCTTCGATTTTTGACCTGTTGAAATATAAAAAAAAGAAACACTTGCAGTCATTATTGTTAGGTAATCATGTGTCTATTCACCTAATATCTTTGCTACCCTATGGGCATCAGTTTTTAACCTAGTTGGAGGAGCAAGGGGAGTTCTCATGCAGTGTCCAGTCACCAACTCATGATTCGATGTTCTCACTAGGTACACAGGCATCTTACATGGGGAATTGGATGGGACCAATATGCCTTTCTTCATTAAAGTGGAAATTGTCTCAAATATACCTTCATCTGCCTCTCTGGACATGGGTTATTGCTTTATGAGTGGCAGAAGAGTTCCTGGTTTACGCTTGATTTTAAATAGACCCACATCATATGGTTTTGTGTTCCATAAAGTATTTGGTACTTTCTCTAAATCTTCCTGCAGAAATTAAAGTATCCTTTTTACCATCAACATTCTCTGCAGAATCTCTATATTCTCTACTTTAATCCAATAAATGAGATATATGAAAAATACTAACTCATCATCTGAATACTCATCCTTAAACAGTTCCTTGTCTGTCAAATATGTCATAATGTATCCTTTGCTGAGGGCTATTACTGTTCTCCATCCTCTTCCCTCATCATCTGTCCCATGAAGAACCACCCTTTCCTCTCTGACCACTGCTGCTTCTTACTATAAGGGGATGATCTGCCCTTCTTCACCATCCATAGCGATTTCTGGTCTCAACAAAATCTCATTAGGTACTCTTAGTAGCTTGTCTATCAATCTGGGCAACCATGATAATGAAACAGTTACTCCATACAGGAATAGTTCTGTATCTAAGGGAACTCTGCGTAATGCCTTCTGTCTCGTAAATGCTAATATAAGCTCTCTCACGGTCATATAATTTATCGCTGGTGGTGGAACACACTTTTCCTTCGTCAGTAAAAGATATCATCATGTTGAATTTCGTCATCAAGTCATGTCCTAATATGTTAACTGGCATCTGCCTAGAATATAATGATGGCATTGATACATTGTGTTCTCTTATTGAGATTGGTAATTCATCTTCAAAATGAACTAAGCCAGTCACCAAAGAGAATCACTGCACATTCATGGAAATACCTGAAAATTGACATTTTCCCTCATGGACACAGGAACGAGTTGCTCCAGTGTCTATAAGAAATGAGAATGTCTTTCCTCCTATCATCACTTTGACCCTTGGTACCTCATGAGAGTCTGGTGTGACTGATAGTACTGAACACATCTGGTCGCTCTGTGGGCTGTCCTATTGTGGATATTGATTCATCCCTGTACCTGTGAAAGTATTTGCTCATTCCACAGTCACATTCCCCAATTTGGGTGTGGGTACGTGCTGAACTGCTGTATTCGTATTCCACTCTGGTACCATAGCCTGTTGTGTCTTCACTTGCTGAGGTTGTACTTGCTGTGTTTGCATAGGCACTTGCTGTGATTGTCCTTGTGGTGATTGCATTTGTAATGGTGCTTGCTGCATTTGCTGTGGTTACAAAGAATATGTCTGAGCCTGCGTAGGACCTTGGGCATAATACTCCTGCGGTCCTGTATTATATTGCAGAACATAACCCACCCCCCTCTTGGAGCTTGCCAATTTTACTGCCTGCCTCCTCTGCTTCTACATGTTCAGTATATGTGTCCCATTTTTCCACAATTCCAGCAATGTTGTGGTTGTCCATCATTATATCCTCCTCTTCCCTGAGGGTTTTTAAATCCACTTCTTCCTCCTCCTCTTGGCCCATTCGCTCTTCCTCTTGTCCAATAATTATACCCACTCTGATCTGAGGGATACATTACGTTATTTTGCTGGGCTGGTTGCATCTCCTGTGTCACCCCACCATGATAGATGGTCAATACTGCTTCCTTTATGGCACATTTTCACATCTTATTCTGAACTAACTTTGCTTCCTCCTGTTTCCTACTCTCTTCTTTCTTCTAATGTTTCTCCCGCATTAATGGGCAGTGATGCACGATCATCAATCATATTCCTGGCCATGGTTTTGCTTCCATTCCCACCTGTTTCTTCATCTGCCATTGCACTGGCTCGGGCAGTACATAACACAAAATGTGGTAAAATAATGCCACTGTTTTATCCAACGTCTCAAGGTGTCATCTCTCTTTAATATCTTGTATATAGATAATAGGGTCCTCATCCTCCTCCGATTTCCTAGTCATAATCGGACCCATATCTGATATATCGGGATATTCTACTTTGAGTGCCCGTATTAAATGGTGCTCCATCATATGTTGTGTTTTGTGCAGTCACACCCGCATATCCTGCTTGATTCCAAATGTCATTAGCTCTCTCTCCTATGATGGCTGCCAGCAGGCCTTTTGAGTCACCTATGGCTAACGTTATTCCTGATGTCATTCTCTCAAGGACATAAATCCATTTTCCTGAACTGGTGGTTCATCTCAGTAATTTGCATCTTAAATTATCTTTATCCATTGCAGCCACTTTATATATTGTGGTCATCCTTTACCTTTCTCTAATAATGCAAATTGTGAAAATCCGGGTCCCTAATCATACCTGCCTGCACTCCTTGTTATCCAGGAAGGGCTAGTATCGTCCATTTGTCTCTGTCCTGATAGTGCCATTAATCTATTTACATAAGGCCAGGATACATCCCCGTAATGTGTGATCGTGCTTGTAGTCGCTCATTGAATGGTGTTGATTCGGGTGTTCTCTCTTTGGGGTACTCCAAATCTGACCATTTCATCGCTTTTTCTTCACTCGATTCTTTTGAAAATCTGCTCTCCCTTCACGCTCTTTCGTTTTCTTCATCTAACATTATTGTGCCCCAGATTCTATGGCTATTATCCTGTTCCCATCGTCAAGATCTAGTCTACTTAAAGACAAAGTTCTAAGCTTGTCTGTTATGGCATCATCTGACCTTACTCGTGTTTCCCTCGATAGAGATCCTTCTACAGTCTTTTGGGATTTATTCCCCTTCTTTATCCCTCATTTGCCTATATTAATCCCAAGATATCTTTATATTTTCTGTGTCCCGCACACCAGCCCATGTTGGTACCCTTGGTACTCCTTGCAGCACACTGTGGGGCTGTTGTGACCTTCTCTCTTCCTCAAGTCATTCTTCTTCTTCGATCAGCACAATGCTTCTATAAAATAGATATCCTATCTCATCATCTTTTAGTCCCCTACTTATGTTAATTTACTTTTTCCCTTCTCCTCATCTCCCTTAATTCTTCCTCCTCTCACCTTCTTTGCAACTCACATACTTTCAATCTTTGGGCTTCTATCTCCTCTCAATTCTTCTCTTCTAGCCTATCCTTTTCCTTCCTTGCCTCGTACCGTCTTCGTTCTTCCCTTCACTTGCATTCTCTTTCTTTCTCTTCTTTATATGCTCTCTCATTTTCCTTTTCTTTCTTTTCCTGGTCTTTTCTTTCTTCTCTTTCTCAAACCCCATCAGTACCCTTATCATCCAGCTTGGGTCATTTTTGTCCTCCCATCCACTAATTCTGTACTATCATTATTTCCTTAGCTTTGTCCTTTATTTCCTTATGTTTCTTTGCTTCTTCCTCTATCTCCATCTATCTTGTCTATCCTTTCTCTCCTCACCCTGTTTACTTTAATCATGTGTCGATATATATGTATATTTGCGTTCACTATTTTTACTCTCTTGCACATAGTCCTCACTGCAATAAGCGGAGGGCTTGTATTTTGGATTAACATACCTCGCTGCTGCTTTTAATTCCTTAATGGATAAAATCCCTTCTCCCCTGTGTAAATGCTCTTGTTTTCTGGATGGTAGAGGGGGGCAAAGGCATTTTATCCTCCCCTTTATGCCGATTAAGTATCCACTACTTCTCGGCTTGATATTCTTTCTCAGTCTGACACATTTTCCATAACTCTAAAATAGCCAACCTTTTCTGTAACTTCTTTCCCTTGCATGTGGCATGCATGTATGTCATCTTATGTCGCAATACTGTTTTTGACAGCAAACCTTTCTGAGGCCACGGCAGGAGTGTTTTATTAGTCTGCCTCAGACCCATTCCAAATGTTCCCCATGGAACAGCCTCCTTGCCTCTCTCAGTCTTGAGCCGGAGCACCTAAAATTCTGGAAACTCCTCAAGACTGTCTTCTTCTCTTCCTTCTTTTCTCTCCCTCTCCCCTGCTAACCTCTGTTCTTTTTCTCTCCACCGTCCTTTCTCCTTCTCCTCCCTAACTCTGTTCAGTTTTTGCCCCCCCACCAGTCTTTTGCGCTTGCCTCCGTGCCACTGCACTATGTTCAGCATTGCTGCACGTTCAGCTTATGCCCCATGAGCAAGGCCACATATGTGCACTTAATCCAGGGCCCTGTTGCACTGGATGTGTGTGTTCCCCCCATCTTCCTCTCTCCTCTGTCTGTTTGCATTCATGACCTAAATGTACTAGGACTAGAAAGTTTGTCTGTCCTGACCCCCCTTTTTCTGCACCCCCCTAGCTTGGTCACAATTGTAACACTTCATGCATTTGCCCTAGGAGAAATGCTGTCAGGCCTAGTATGCTAGTTTTTCTGTTTAGATCATTCGGAAAATTCAAGGCCTAAGAATGATTACTATATTCCCTTGTTCCCTTCCCACCTTGAAGGACTTTGAAGCACTCCACTTCTGTATAAGCGCTGTATAAAAAAACAATTACAATGACCTCCTTATCTTAGCTGTATTATAATTATACTTTTTCTTTTATAATGCGCTTAATGCCAGAGATATGTTTCTAAGCATGGTATCAGGATTCAAACGGTGTCTTGCTTCCAAGACAAACGCATTGCCCCTGAGCTATACCCCTTACCAATAAATGTAATAAAGATATACGTCTTGGCAATGTCCTGCATAGGTGTAAAAGTGGGGTGTCTCCCATGGTGACAAGTCGATTTTGACTGTCTATACTTACCCACTATTTAAGTCTTTTCTTTATGTTATCAAATATAGCACACTGATGAATTTGAGCAGGCACCATCAATTGCTGCTTAGTTCTCCAAAAATGTAAATATTGTATCCGCTTTTAAAATTCTATGCAACAATGTTATTTTTGTTCCTTCGTTTACACTTTCTATCAATTTATGATATCTCGCTGTTTTATCATTGATATTTTAAGACTCTCTCCTTGATTTATTTATTTGTTTCCATTGATTGTTATCCTTCTGATTGACGTCAATCTCTTGATTTAAAAAATCTTAAAATCATCTTAATTGTTTTCCTATCTGTTTATATCTATTAGCTTAAACACAACAAAAGATTTACAATGAAATAAGTATGACCCCACACGTGCACCTCAATACATTTTCCCCTGCGTATGCTTTCCCTTACTATCTTTAGTAAATGGATCTCTTCTAATTTTTACCCCACCTTCGAGTTTGATATGCACTCTTCTTATTAGCTTTGCCACAGGTATCCTTACCACCCCTATTTGGAATCTTTTCAGTGCAAATCCTTCTCTCCCCTTGGAAACGGGAATCGAGGTATCTACTTCTCTTCTTTATAATCCTACAAAATTCTGTTACTTTTATATATATTTTTTACAACACAGGCCCTCCCCCTATTTTTGCCACATTTAATGTTCTACTTAGATCTGTGGCTCTACTCGATTACCTCTGCACCAACTCTCTTTCAATCGACCAGTTCCCCTTCTGTCCAAGGGGCACCTGTGGGGACAAGACAGGAATTTCGTCAAAGGAGAACCTGCCAAACATATCGTCTTTCAAGTGATTTTGCACACCGTTCTCCACAGGAAGCTCTGCAGTCTTATGGCTAAGGGTGGGAGAAATCAATCATCTGGATGCATTGGTCTGGGCCTAGGTCAATTAGACCTTGAATCATCTGCACTGCTACGTTCATGTGTTATAGCACCTTGAAGTGTCTCTTGTGCTAGATGGAATTTCCAATAAAGATCGAAGGCCAAATAACAGGACCGACTCAAAGAATATGGCAAAGTACTATTTATTCTCAGTTTGATAAAACAGGCTACATCGGCAGACATAGGGCTGATACTTGCTCAAACACACATAAACTTGATTACACAGCGGTCTTATACCTCTATATGCATCATCTATGACATCATCCTACGTGGCAAACTGTAAAACCTATTGGCAGGAGGGATTGGTAAGAGGAACATATTGATTTATAGAATGTGTACGGGATAGTACTTCATTGGCTATCTCTTATCGATAAGACACTCCTCAAACTACTTCCGAAATACGTATGATACTAGTTATAGCGGACAAAATGGCAGCAGATTGGTCTATGCAACATTGTATCGCAGGCTGCCTCATAGATCCATTGATTGGTTGGCATTCGCACCCAATCATGGACTTTCGGCTCGGCTAGCAGCACGTAAGGAGACTGCAGCCCAGGGCTTGAATCACGTTAGATTACTCCCCACTTTCCCAATTAGTCCATCATCTCACATCAGCCTGGCCATAAGCAAAAGTTTCTCGTCTGTAGTTCACCTTTTAGTCTTCTCTGCCCTGGGACATTCAAGGGAGTATGAGCACATTACTATCTTCAATCATGGCTAAATGAATAGCCCCTGTTTTCAACTTCTGCATCACATGTGAAGAGACTGCAAATTCGTCCATTTCAACCTCCTATTTACTGTTATTTGATTCAATCATGCTGGGTGTTATTGCTCTTTTCACCTCTAGAGACTTGCTCACACCATCTTTGTGTAGCCTCATTCACTGTTAATTGTTCAATACTTGGCTCTTGCACATGTTTTAATCTTCTTAAATTTAAGAGAAATATGTCTCACGCTCATGACCGATCTGTCTGCTTCCCTTTGTGATTTGCAGCTATTCTTTGAAATAGCATCCTTGATCCCAGGCCAACATAGACTCCCCTTCGTTTGCCCATGAAGCTGTTTTCCAACATCTCCTTACCCTGCAGCCCTAGTCTGTTTCTGATGTAGATAGAATTAATCTTTATATGAGCCAGCATCCATTTTCCAATTATGGACGTCGTAGCCACATTATATATTCCTCTATAGCAAGCTTCTATATGTCTCATCTACCTTGCATAGCTACGTATTGACACTTATTGATCACCAAGTTACTTCATTTTATTTTATGCACATGGTTTCTTTATCATTCTGTACATGTTTCTCTTGTTGCTTCGGTTACATCATCTCTCTTAAGTATTTTCATGTCATTTCAGTATGTCCTTGTAAATCTTCTTTAAGACATAACTCTTCCCTCATCAGATGTCACTCAGAATTCCATAATATCTTTTGGTGCGTGCAGACATATTTCCACTCTTTCACTGTGAGGGTAAATTAGGTATGGTTGTCTGAGTGCATATCATCTCTTATACACTCAACGCAGTATAGGGACTACACAGGGGGTCCCACAAGCAGCTCTATTACAGTTGTTCCAATATGATGGCGGTAAGGGGGTGGGAGTTAGGGTATATGCATTCAACGGCTCATCTACATTGTAATTTCTTTCCTTTGTGTTTGGATAACCAATACGAATACATAGATTCAACTATACCGCTCTCAAATGTGCCTTCCCTAGGCCACACCTTAAAACATTTCCCTGCAGCCATTCAAACTGATATTTAATTATGTTATCTTGTTATTGTTGCAATTTAGTACAATGGTGCCGCAAGGGAGTCTCTATCATTCCAATCAACCCCATCCCCTCCCTGTTGCTTTCCTCCAACGCTACTCTAGGGTCTTCTTCTCTTCATCAGTTTAGTCCCCACTTTTGGGAAAAATGCCAATCGTAATTAATTTTACTTATGCAAGGCTCAAAGAATATTTCTACTATAACACAACTGCAAAATACATCAATACGAGAACACATCATTACACTCACTTCTTACTCTCCCACCTCCATACTTCTCAGCCAATCCACCTCATTCTCTCATACACCCTGCATCCACACTCTTAACCACAATACTCTCTTTCCCAAAAATAATACTCACAAGCAATTCAATACTATATACTGGACCAATACAATGGGCCTCATGATGGTTCCGGTGGTAACCCTGCCAGTGCTAGCGGTGGGTTGCCGCAGGACCTGTAAAAATGTACCGGTGCCACTGTTTCATTACGAGTTTTGCAGCTGGAAAGTCAGGCGCCATTATATTTGTTAATCCCCATTTCCATACAGTCCTGTAGGACTCTATGGGTGCAGGGACACAGAAGCAACGGCACCGTTGCTAAAGGTGCCAGTGCTTCAGTGGCGGGTTTGCTTACCATGACCGATGCACCCAGCAGGGTCAGCCACAGTGGCTCCGGCAGGCAAACACGTATTCTGCCGGTCTGGAAACAAGGGTGCCAGTGAGCTTAATGGCACCCTTATTTCCCGACTGGCAAACTTGTCATGAGGCCATACTTCTATGCCAAGCTGTCCTTCCTCTACCGAGGAGATCCACATGTTTATCTGTAACCAGTGTACAGCCTTTTCTCTCTCAAGAAGTTTCCACAACACTTCAACTACAAACAATGTCACCTTCCCTCGGTCAAAAAGAAATTACAATGAGGGGCTCCTTTATAAGTTGCTATTATTTTCATATCACTAGTAAAATCAAAAATTCAATCAAACTCAACCTCACTTCAACAACCTATAATTTCAAAAACAGCAACACAAAAGTGCTTCCATACTTTTCCTGCATTGGTACACTTACGTGCTCTAGGACATAAGAAATGTCTCAGAGCTGAGTCTCTCCTGACCGGTCAGCACTTCCAAGAGAATCTGTTGGCCCCTGGGATCTGGCAGACGATTCGGGAACTTGGTTGTCTGTCGGTCCTCCTCGTGAGTGCACTTTATCTGGTCTCGACAGGGCCACACCGCTCCTCGCTGAAGTGCGGCAGAGAGCACTCACAAGCCTCCAAGAAGATAGGTGTAGAAAAGGGATCTCCAGGGTTGATCTAAAAAAAGTATAAAAATACTCCAAAAGGAGAGCACACACTTCAAGAAAAAAAAGCTTTATTAAACAGTCGACTGGGAGAACAAACAGCTATGTGGACCTGAACTGTAATACAATCTCAACTCAGGACTCCTATAGGTTTATTTAGATTACATGTCTGGATCAGATAAAAAGAATTCTGGCACATTGCCCTCACCATCCCTTCATGACGTCATGACACTTATGCGTCCCTCCCCTCAATTACTTAATTATCTGCTGACCTGCAGAAACTCTGGCATGCCACTGGTTGGCATCCGCTAATGTATGGGTTGATAAACTTCTTAATGCAGATGGAACCCTTTCGTTGCAGGCAGCGCGATACACAGCATCCCACCAAATCTATCCAATGGAATTATGAGGGAACAGCAACAAATTCAGGAGCATTGTTGCTGCCTCTGCAATACTATATGCCTTCCTTGGTTCCCCACTTCCTTGGCCCCCTTGCAGCTGTATGCTCTCCGGCTCCTCTCTTGCATCATGCCAGCACTAGATAGAAAAACTGTGTAGGACACCCATGGTGAAACCGAATTTCTCGTATTTCATTCTCTTGTACTTTTATACTTGCTACGTTGGCCCTTAGTGCCCAGCCCAACGATCTTACACCTTATTGTGTGGGTCTGCACCTGGTATTTGAGTGCAGTTCTCTTCCCATGATAAACCTTTCCTTCTGCAACAATTAATTAACAATCACCCTTGGTCAGCTGCTCTGGCATTCCTGTAAGTGTTAGTTGAACTTCAATTTCGCAAGGAGGTGTGGCCTTTCAAAACAACAAAAAATGGCTTCTGTCGAGTGTGCCGTGTTATTCATTAATATACCTACCCCTTGAACACACTACACTTCTAAGTTACATTTAAACAAACTATACAAATATTGCACTTGCTGCATGTATAGTTTTAATTGCAGTAGTGGTGATTACCTATTCCTAGTTACCTGATAGTTAAGACTACATATAAGTTTGCTGTTATCAAGCATGTCCTTCCCTGCACAGCACCTCTATTCCCTAATGTGTGGCACACTAGTTGTAATAAAGGTGTGATCTTTATGCGTTGTGTGTCGTGACGTCACCCTTCACTTTAATTTTCTTATTACCAAATTGCTTGTTTATCTTGTTTGTGTGCTGCCCTTGTGAGCATTGGATTTCCACATTCACAATACTCTGCATCTCTTACAGACCTCATATGCATGCAAACATTTCAGGCAAGCCAGTTATGCCCCAAGAGCTACTCACTGTTGCCCTTGAACAGTTGCACTGTCCCTTAATGACATCCAAGGAATACATTGGTGCACATTTGCAGCAGGAATGGTTTACTCCAAACCTCCAGGAGCACAATAATGATTTCATAGCATATTGTATTATCTGCCAAATGTACACTACTATTCACACTCTCAGGACACTGAAAGCTACATTGCCCCGCCTCTCAGGACTTTTCGACAGTTGGACATCGACTATGTGGACATGGTTAACCGGTGCAGTAACTGTTGTTGCCTAATCTTTGTGGTTTGTCCATTCTCCTGATGGCTTGAGGCTGGCTCCTCTTTCCATCCTGATGCTAAATCAGCAGCTAAATTTCTATTTCATTAACTATTTCCCTGATGGGGAATATGTGATGCCATAAGATCAGATAACGGCACTCAAGTTTTCAATGAGATGTTCAAAGAAATCTGTTCTCTATTGGGTATAAAACACAAGATGTGTTTCATTTACCACCCACAGCCCAACTGGCTAGTGAAGAAAATGAATGGTTTATTGAAGCAAAAACTTGCATGATAACTGGATTCACTGTTTGCCCCTCATTATTTTCGTGCTGCGCAATCAGCCATGGTCTGATCATCATCTCACCCTGCATGAAATAATTACAGCCAGAATGCTGCACACACCTCTCACAAATTCATGTACAACCTCTGATGCACAAACCCCTGCCGAAACTCTTGTAGAAGAATTCCAGGGGGACCTTAGGGAACTAACAAAATGTGTCAGATTTATATCTCGGCAGGCTGGGCCCCATTGCAATGGCATTACCATCCAGTAGATGAGTCACTGTTAGTACCACAAGAATCATCACAGAGTCAGCAGCTACAGCTCTTTCCAGGAGATCATATATGTATCTGCAACATCATGCACAAGTGGAAGGACCCTAAGTTCCTTGGACCCTATACAGTGATCTGCACTACTCCCACAGCATCAAAGTCTCTGGACGTAAGGCATGGATCCACCTCAGCAACATCCAGAAGGACAACAGTACTCTCACCCCATCCAACAGCAGGAAGAAGAAGAGGGGAGCATGACAAGGGGAGTACCTGTCTGAGTGCCATACATACATTTGGGTGACTAGACATTTCCCCCATGATCATAGAACAACAGATGATCTTAGGCAGTATATCCCTTTGCATTCTTTGTGTTCTCATGTTATATATTATGTGCTTTAACCCTCAAAAGGGTGGATCTGGTAATGTTACTAACATTGAACATTCAATTGCATATGTTAATGTGTCTGTACCTAGAGTTAGGAGGGACATTTCTATTCCATGTATGATCCCAGATAAATCTAATCATGTGCATCACCATGCAGAGAAAAACATGCTTTTTTGTCACATGCAGGCGATGGTAAGAGAGAGTCATGTGACACTCATTTTGTATGTTCATTGATTACTTATGCAGCAGCCACACCTACATTTTGTCTTGCCTCAAGAGATTCCACCAGTGATAGCAAGTTCTTTAGTTCACATAACCTTATGTAGGGTATGATGAGCAATGCAGGGACACTGGGTCCAAGTACATTGGGTGGTAGTTAATGCAACAGTGTAGGACAACAATTATGCACAACTGACAACAAGGGACAAAGGGTTGATTGATCTTATGCATATATATCAAAGAAGAGCACCTGCACAAATTACTGTCTTTCAGGAGAAGCAAGTTACAAAAGTTGCATTGATTTTCACAGCATCGTCTGCATCATGTTGTCTCAATGATGCAGGGAAAAGACAGTCTTCTTGCGAAGGGAAACCTAGGTTTCAGATCAAAGGTGCTGTTTTTACAAATGCAAATTGGTTGAAGGGATGATTGGGTGCATGGATGAATGTTTCTATTACCCAAGGTTTTGGTCCTAAAAATAAATGAAACCTGTTCAGCAATATAGACCAAGTATGTCAATAGGTTAACATGGATTATTCAGCATGAACCTCCGATAAGAATCATTAAAATTACACAGTGTCCTTCTGTTTCAGAAGCAATGGCAGTATTTTTGGTGGAGCAAACATCAACTGCAACATCTCTGTCTACCTTTCTGACATTTGATATGGCACTGCATCACTCGTTGACATTTACTGGGTTTGGGGAGAACTAGCCTACACGCAGCTGCCACCCTCTTGGGGCAGTGCATATTCAATGGTCATGTTGCAAGCTCCAATGCTGGGGGTACCTGATGTCAACCTTACTGCCATCCTCAAGCATCCTGTGACCAAGCCTATTTATTAACTGGACCAGCGGGTCCTTCGATCTCTGGACCTACATCGTCAACACTATATTAACTTTTTGTCTCAAGAGTCAATTGGCAAGCTGAATGTCATACAAGCTGACATGTTTTTTGCCTCAATCCTCTCTCCTGGGCTGCAAGCAGGATCAAACACCAAGTATCTATAAATAACAAGGTGGGAACACATTCAATTGACAAATGATGTAGAGAATTGATTAAATGTGGTTAATGAAGAACTTAGAGCTATAAAGATAACCTCTTTTCAGTACTTCTATGTCTTAGAACTCACGACTGCAATGGGGGGTCTGTGTGAAAATAGGCACGTCTTGCTGCACTTACGAACCCTCCAACTATGCGGAAAATGGCAGTATTACACACACAATAAACACCCTGCACACTCTGCACACCACCATGGAATGAGAAGGTGGGGTGCAGAACGATGATTGGTTTGCTGAATTGTTTTCATTGGAGACCTCCTGGATGAGTAACTTTCTCAAAGTATTACTTTCTTTTATAATCGTGCCACTGATACTTTTTTGCACCTGCCAAATTGTTCTGGGATGCTGCAAGAAAATTATGTGCAAAGTAATGCCAATAACTGCTCTAATAAAAAAACTTATTGAAGACACTTCCCTTCCGAAGGACACATGCACACAAACTGCACCATGGATTCACAAGGACAAGCCTTGCATAGTCAAAATATGCCACACAATCGGTCCCCTGAGAACAAGGTTTGACTGCTCTGATGACCCAGAGAACTGTTCTAAAACATATGTGGGACCTACTGAAAATTAGGTGGATGTTTTTGACCCTGCAGCCCAGAAGAATACATAGGGTATTTGAGAAATATGATGTATATGTTGGTACTGAAATCTCCTTTTAATAAGATAAATGATAAAGATAGTGTACTTGATAAATCAACTAGAGGGACAAATGTTAATATGGGGTGCAATCTCCCAAACACAAGAGAAAATACAAACTAAAGGACTGCTATTAACGTGAGTGTTTTTGATATTATCATTGAATTAGACCTTGTTTCTGCATCACTCTAGAGAGTCTTTGGCCAGTAAAACATGAGGCAGAGTGATCTAGCAGCACAAATATTAAACATTGTATTAGGAAGTAGGCCTCTGATCTTTCAGACATTTCTTTATTGCCTCTGCCATGTTGAATTAGGTTTCATTTCTGCCGCATCCAAGAGAGCCTTCGGGCTGGTGTGTTCATGGCTGGGTGGACAGCAGCACACATATTTGCTATTATTCTAAGAGCTAGGCCTCTGTTACACTTTCTCATGAAATCTTTCCCAAGGCAGCCAAGAACATGAAGCAATCTTGATTTTTTCTTTTTCCCTTGGCATATCCAGACAAGCACGCAATAGTAACAAGGACAGACTCTAATGTGAGAGAGCTGCAGGTGTGGAGAGTAACACGGGATGCCAAGATATCTAGTCTCACAGAGGAGAACGGCCTTGCAGCATTTAGTTTATTGCTGGGGAGGGCAGATTTTGCTGTTCGTATAGACTGGGCATGATTATGGCATCTGCAGGGGATATGCATCTAAAATGTAACCTGTTATTGCACCAACCAATCCAGATAGGGCAATGTACATACCAATTGCAATGGGAAAATGTATGCTGACTTAGGTTTTACATAGGCAGTAGCCAATAGGATGCTTAGAATATAGTTAAAAATTATGTTTACATTGTAGCTTTTCAGTCCTACGAGAATGATGGACTCTCCCAGCTGTTACTTTGCATTTACAATAAAGTAGTTTTTTCTACATTCGGGCCCTTTCATCATTGTTTGGATTTTCTTGAGAGTCTCCAACTCTATCTAATCTATCTAATAGGGCAATAAGGCAAATCGAAATGTCTGTTCTCAACAAGAGGCTCTGATTTGCTCCCTCCACAGGCAATGACTATATCACATTTCAGAGTTCATAAGAAAAGTTAAACTCATAAAAATTGTATGCAGGAATTTCAGAATCCTTTTGTGAAACTTGTTGGTAAAGGTGTCAGCCTTGAAAAGGAACTATTCAGGTCGAAACACATGTTGGCTAGGGTGTCCATGTTGTCTGTGCAAACTATGAAAAATGTCAAGTTCTGTAATTTTGAAACAATAATAAGAAAAACATTAAAAAAAAATAGTTTTGGTCAGAGGGTACATATGTTTCAGACATTGTTCTGTATAGGCTATGGTAATGATTTAAGACACACACGGGATGACATGGTGTATACACTTGATCATGTATTCATTAACAACATGTGTGTTTGATTACTTACAAGTTTAAAAGGTTTGCATGATTGACTCGTGTCTTGAATGTTATAAAAGCGATATTAATTTCAAGTTTTAATTGTTATGTACTAACACCTTTTACTTTTGCTTTTGTAAATGTTAGAATATACTTATCATGATGCAGTCCCTTAGGAAATGGTGAAAGTGTGGATGCTGAAAAGCAAGTAATGGGCCATTGACGTTTGTCCTGTTTGTATGGAAAGTCTTGAGTTAAAGTTGTGTTCACTTATTTGATTCTTCTATTGATGTTGCTCAGTGAGAGTTTCTATATGTTGTCCACTAGAAAATGATACTGCTGCAACAAGTAATGACTGGTTGTCATCATGTTTCAATTCCTTTATTTCCTTGGCTGGTTCAATGTTCTTAGTGGTTGCAATCCTGTTTTCCACAAAGGTAGTGTATTTTGGAAAAGAATAATACATTTCTCTTTTTTTAGTTTTTTGTATAAGAACAATGTGCTTGCATTTCTTTTCTTGTTGACTTTTTTTTCTTTTTTGTTTGAATGTTTATGGTGCTTTTCCTTATGGTGCTTTTTTCTTTTCAAGGTTTCCTTTCATGCACATGTTTTCATGCCAAAATGAAATAACACAGGGGAAGTGAGTTTGTTTTGTTGTTTGTAATTTGTTTTGATTTTACATTATTGTTTGTAATAAAAGTGACTTTATCTTGCAAGTTTTATAGAGATACTCTTCATGATGTTTTCTCATATCTACATTTTCATTATCCACCTCTGTACTTTAAGTTGTTATATTTTATTTGCTTCCTCCAAAGTCAATGATATACTGACTAAATCAAATAGATTATAGTAAAACATGTGTATGTAAAAAAGCCTGGGGGTATTGGAACATTTGAATGGTAATTTTCAGTAATGTATATATAGCTGTATATTTTGTAAATAAAATAGTATTTATTGTACAGTACTTTATATGCCATTTCTATTGTTCTATGTATACATTTCATTTGAAAACGTTAGGCCTGTGTTGTATTTGAATGTTTTCTGAATGTTAGGTGGTCTTTTGCCATTCTTATTTCTTTTGATATAGAGTTCCATAATATAGCTATCAAATAGAAAAATACCGTTCTTCCGACGTTCCTTTTCTCATATTGTTTTATTTCTATTTGGATGCCATTGCTAGATGTTAGGTTTCTTCCTGGTTGGTAATGTGTGATTTTAGCTTGGAGAAATTCAGCTTCTTGTCCGTATAGTGATTTGTGGGCAAAATTCATGGATTTTTGTACCGGTTTCTCAGGGCTTGTGTTATGGCTTCTCTTACATTTAGTCTCAGGAGTAGCCTTGCTGTGATAGTTTGTATGTGTATGTAATTTTTTTCGGTAAAGGCATTCTGGCATTCCAAGGTAGAGGATTTTTGTGTATTCTAGTCTTGATAGTACTAAGGATATGATCCTGTGGGTTCTGTGTGGGAAGTTAAGGTAAGGGAGTATCCCCCTTATTAGTCGCATTAGATAAAAACATATGTTTGTTATTGCATTGAATTGTGGTTCAAGGGAGAGTTCAATGTCTATGAAGATTTTCAGTTTTTTTAATCACTGACAGTGTCTCCGGCTGCGTTCCCATGCGTGGCCATTTCAGGTATGTCTGTGTTGCATTGTCTTCAAGTGGGGAGATCATTATTTCTGTCTTGGACAAATTTAACTTGCGATTGTTGTTTGTCATACAGGTCTTTATGTAGTTGAGGCATTTGTTGAGGGTGTTGTCCAGGTTTTTGTATGGATGTTATCTTGAAGATGAGTTGGGTGTCATCTGCATAGTTGTAGGCTGTCAGTCCATAGGTTTGAATGAGTTTCATTAAGGGGCACATGTGGACGTTCAAGAGAAGCGGGGAGAAACTTGATCTTTATGGTACATTGCAGGTTATGTTTTTATTGTTAGATGTAAATGGTGGTAGGTATGTTCCTTCTTTTCGTTTGGTGAGGAAAGATTTCAGCAATTATAGAACTAAAGACTGGAGGGGGTATCTGTATGTCTGACCCCTATAAAGTTAGGGTAGAAGCACAGAGAACCCCAACCAAGGTACTCTATATGGTAGTATGGATGAGCAACCAAGGGCTGAGACTCTCATGAGGTGATGCAGGCTGATTCTTAAGTAGAGTGAAACCACAAGCACCCATATAGGAAGGTCCACACACTTTGTCATGTGCTACCTCAGATGTTTTAAATATATAAATCAATAAAAAACTCACATTGTACTCAGGTAAAACTATCCTAATAATGAAAAATATATACACATCTATGTGGTACCACAATATACTTTAGATTCAATTTAGAATGCACCAACTGCTGACAGTATTAAAAATAATAGGAATCATAAAGCATTGGATAATGGCATATGCATTACTGTACAAAGGCAGGTTAGATTATGAACATTGGCAAAATGCTTTCTTTAAAGATAATCGACAATGCTGTATGAGGATCCCCTCACCTGGGTAACATGTCGAGGAAAAGTTAAGGTGTACCTTTTTTTGTATATTACAGCCCAGTCCAAATATCTTTGATAATGCTGTGCCTCGTTTTCTACAGGACTCACTACCCCAATGTACCTGTCAAGCCACAGGCATACAGGATCCAAGACGAATTTGGGATCCCTGGATGATTCCTGAGGATGGAAGATGGTCTTCCTCGTCACAGTGCCTTGGAAGCCAAAGAGGTGGAGTTTCTGGGCTTTACTTGACAAAACCCCTTGAGGACCCCTTGAAGATTGACCCTTTTGGAAGGCAGACATCGATGGCGAAGAAGAAAGGAACCAAGCTGTGACGGGAAGACAGCATTTTCGGTCTTTGCAGTGGTATCCGTTGGTGGGTTGTTACTTGGCTGTGGATGTCCCATGAAGGTAAAACTTGGGGTAACCCCTGACAAGCCCTGGCTGAAGAAGATAAGACCATTGATGGCCTTGGATGATGTTCGGTGGCGACGGGTGCTGTGGCAGAATTAGGTGTCATGTTTCATGATTGTGCAGTTTACTGCTTTTTGGTTCGTTGGTGCTACATCAGCAACACAGACCTCAACCTGTACATGACCATTAGACTGTTCTGCGGATACTCAGCAAGTCTGGACACTTGGGACATCTTCTTCGGATTGTTGTGGCAGGAAACCCACCAGCAGACACTCCACTGGAGGCAGCAACCCTGGATCTTCTCCAGTATAGACAAGTGTACAGATGTCATGGCAGGGATTCCCCTTCAAGAATTATTCAATGTTTTGGAACTTTTGCAACTCTGGGAGTCAAGCAGCACTATGCCAGGTTACCCCCTATTCTGGGTGAAACTCAGCAGCCTGGCTTCTAGGGGTCACAAACACTAGTCCAGACCCTGGGTGATACAGATGAACTTCTTGGCTTCAAGAGGTTCTGGCACTCTTCTTCTGTACCCATGAAGATTCCTTCTCCAGATGGCAGGCACACAGGACTGACTTCCAGGACCCTTGCTCACTGTTCTTAGAGAGGCACAGTTTCACCTCACTGATGATGCCCAACAAGGCTGAAACACGTGTATGGGTTTACGGTTGGTATTCTTGTTCAGAGGAGAATTGCCTAGCATTTCGGTGCTGGACTGCCCCTGGGCAGGACAAAGGCTGATATGCGGGGAAATGTCTTCTCTGTGAAAGGGACAGTGAGCTAAAGACTTGGTAGAGTCTCTCCCAGGGGTTATTCACCCAAGAACAGGTCAATGGGCTGTGTTCGTGGTGGTAAATAGATTCCCAGACCCCCTTTTGTTTTGCATAAATTAACTTTGGGTCTCACCCTAAGTTACCAGGGCGATCCAGACATGGACCCCTTGCTCACTGTTCTTAGAGAGGCACAGTTTCACCTCACTGATGATGCCCAACAAGGCTGAAACACGTGTATGGGTTTACTGTTGGTACTCTTGTTCAGAGGAGAATTGCCTAGCATTTTGGTGCTGGACTGCCCCTGGGCAGGACAAAGGCTGATATGCGGGGAAATTTCTTCTCTGTGAAAGGGACAGTGAGCTAAAGACTTGGTAGAGTCTATCCCAGGGGTTATTCACCCAAGAACAGGTCATTGGGCTGTGTTCGTGGTGGTAGATAGATTCCCAGAGCCCTCTTTGTTTTGCATAAATTAACTTTGGGTCTCACCCTAAGTTACCAGGGCGATCCAGACGTGGACCCCTTGCTCACTGTTCTTAGAGAGGCACAGTTTCACCTAATTATGATGCCCAACAAGGCTGAAACACGTGTATGGGTTTACTCTTGGTGCTCTTGTTCAGAGGAGAATTGCCTAGAATTTCAGCGCTGGACTGCCCCTGGGCAGGACAAAGGCTGATATGCGGGGAAATTTCTTCTCTGTCAAAGGGACAGTGAGCAAAAGACTTGGTAGAGTCTCTCCCAGGGGTTATTCACCCAAGAACAAGTCATTGGGCTGTGTTCGTGCTGGTAGAGAGATTCCCAGACCCCCCCTTTGTTTTGCCCGTTGGGTGAAGAACAGCAGATTCACGATGTTCCTTCGTAGCTCGGGAAGAGGTCACCTATCCAGGTCCTCTGTGGTTTAGTCCTTGAGACAGCAGAGTAGCTTTCAGATTGCTTGAAGATTTGCATCCACAGACTTCAGCTGAACTCCAGGATGCAAGCTTACGATGACTTCAGCCTCAGCTTCAGGTTTCTTGTTACAGCTTCTGACAGGGAGATGAGTGTGAGGCCCCTTGTTATACTAAACATTCCCTGTTCACTCAGGCTGAGGCAGGCTCAGTCAGCCAATCACATAGAATTGCATTCATGCAGGCAGCACCCAATCAGGCTCACAGGCATTCAGACTATTCACCAGAAACCACCAGAAACCAGACACCAACAATAACGGATGTGGATTGGGGCTACTCCCCAGTTTTTCAGTGCAATACACTGCATTCAGTCAGGGCCGGCTCACATATTATTTCACACACCGAAAATCAGACACATATAACATGGAATGCATATTGACTACTCCATTCAGGTAGGTTCCATCCTATGGGTTTACCCACAACAAGCAGCCCCGCGGAAAGCTCCACTCTTGCAGGAGGCAGCCCGAGGGCTATATATGGTTGTTCCATCCAACAACCATTTATGGAAAGGGAACAGGGCCAGGGATTCCCAGGACTTTGAGAAACAAGGGGGTAAGGCAACAGAAACCAGTGGCCATCTTGCCTTTGTGCAGGAATCCATTGATCCCTATGATGGGGTCTGCGTATGCCAAACATGGAGGATACCTAGAGCCACTGTCACATCAGTATGTAGCTGCCACCAGCCCATTCCATGCTCTGTGGAGCACACACATATGCTCAGAACATACAGTTGGGGTACAGGGTTGTACCCCTTCCCATGGATGCCCTAAGGGTATCCCATGGGTACTGCTCATCAAGAAGAAAATGAAGAGCTGCACTGCCAGGGGTCCTAACTGGACCACTATTCAGAAAATGAGAAGAACACATAGTTTAAGGAGTTAGAGGACAAGGACAAGGAGGCCCTGTCCCTCCAATGCATTTCCAGCATCACTATAGAGCTGTTTTTAAGCTGCATTCCTCCAGTCTCTTCATTAGCGTTTTGTGTCTGATTGTGTCGAAGGTGACTGATATGTTCATTAGTGTGAGGGCAGATTTGGAACTGTTGTCTGTGTTTATTTTTAGGTCTTCCCATATGGAGAGAAGTGCTGATTCAGTTCCTCTCATGGGTCTGAAACCAACTTGGTATTGGTTGAGTATTCTGTTGCTTTCTACATGATTGAGTAGTTCTTTGCAGATGTGGTTCTCAAGGATTTTAGGTGGGTAAAGTAGACACAATATTGGTCTGCATTTCGTAGGGTCTTCTGCATTTCCTGTTTTGTCTTTTAGGAGGGGTTTATGTATGGTGATTTGAAGGATTTCTGCACTAGTCTCGTATTGGGGGATAGAAGAATTTGTAGTCAAAAGTATGATGGTGGCGTTCTGTAGTTGAGGTGTTTTTTGAAGATTCCTGGTGGGCATGGTTTAGTGGGGGATCCAGCGAAGTTGTTGTATTTTATTATAGGGTTGAATCGATTGAGAGTTGTGGTAGGTAATGGTGTGCTGGTTTCTGTAGGTTCTGGGGTGGTGGAGTAGATCTTCACTTGATACTCCTAGTTCCATTAGTTTGTTTTTGCATTCCGCACCCCAGTTTACCAGTGTGTTCCCGTCTTCTTTCATTAGTGCTGTTATGAAGATTGCTTGCATCTGTGGAGCGTTTGGGTCGATACATTTACTGAAAAAAATCAAGTTTTTCCATTTCACTGCTGTTTTTAAAGAATTGAGGCCCAAATCTCGTCTGATTATTTGGATTAGGGTTGCTCTAGGTATCCCTGATACCCTTTTCCAATAGATTCCTTCTAGTAGAGACCAGCGTTCTTTGGGGAGCCAAAATAGGACTTCTGCGCCGTAAGTTAAGGTTGACACAGCTTTTCCTTTGCACATTTCCACAATAGGGAGTATGAAGAGCTGACAGTATTTGCATTTTATAATCAATGCTTGATTCGCCAGGCTCGGTGCTTTCCCTTTTAAGGCTGTCCAGGTGTGCATTTCTACCTTACTTGGAGAGATATACAATCCTAGATATTTGAAACTTTTCACATTTTCTTCTTTTTTTTGGTTGGCTTTTTTCAAAAACAGAACCTTTTCTTAGTGTTGACTTGGAGGTTGTTTTCGTTTGCGTAGTCCTTCAGGGCCTGTAGTTGCCCCTTTAGTCCTATGGCGGTCTGGTACTAATAATACGAGATCATCAGCATCAAGTAATCTCTAAATATTTACTCCCTCGATAGTTGGTAGGAAACATCAGATCTTATCCATTGCTTTGTGCAGGTCTGAGATGTAAAAATCGAAAAGAGTCAGTGCTAGTGGACATCCTTGGTTTACTCCTATCCCTGTTGGAATATCTCTTGTGAGCCATCCTTTATCATTCAAACGTATTTTGATAGATGTGTTGGTATGAAGGGCTTTTATTTGAGCCACCAGGACTTCTGGGTATCCCCTAGTTATTCGTTTTTCCCAAAAGTACTCTCTGTCAATACTATTGAATGACTTTTGAATGTCAATGAAGACCACACATAACTTCCTGCTGGTTTTGAAGTTTTGGCCTTCAGGGTTGATAGGGTACAAATTGGCGGTGTAGTGCCTAGACCCTTGACAAAGCCAGCCTGAAAAATGTCAAGGTGTTTGGTCTTACTGGCCCAAGAGTTTAGTGCTCTTAGCAGCAGGGACGCATAGATTTTTCCCAGCACATCTAACAAAGCTATCGGTCGATAGTTGGCCGGATCGTGTCTGTCTACGCTTTGAAGATTGCAATCATATTAGCCATTGTCAACAAGGCCGGTAATTTCTGATGTTTCAAAATGTACTTCAGGATTATTTTCAACATTGTTGCCCATTCTTTCAGTGCTGCATTTGATTGCCTGTCTGGCCCTGGTGATCCTGAATGTTTTAAATGTTTAATTAGATGGATCGGATCATCTCTCTCAAAGGTCAAGAGCTATATTTTTGATGCTTTTGGTACTTTTTGAATTGGTGTCTCAGGTGGGGCATATAATGTTTCGAAGAAGGCCACCCAACCATGCTCTGACACACCATTTATTTGCAAATGGCTAGTCTCCTGGAGTGGTCTGTTCAGTAGGCCCCATATCTTTTCTGTATTCTTGGAGCTGATGAACTTCAGCATCGTTTCTGAGTCTTGCTGCATAATGCCACATTTATATTGCTTGAGCCAGTTTTTGTAATTGTTTTTCAGTCTGTTTGCCTTTACGTGCCAGATCAGAGGCTTTGACCTTTTCCCTCATCGAATATCAGACCTCATCTCTCGTTTTCTGTTTACAATTGTGTGGTTATATGCATGGGGTATCCTTTTGCTGGCTTCCCCTTATCCCTGTTCCTTACCAGGAAGGGATTTAAGACTTCCACCTAGTATACCGAGTTCTGTAATAGCGTGTTTGATGCAGTCATGATTTCGTCCATCAGGGCTGTAGTTGCTTTGAGAATGTTGTCCTTCCTCATACTTAACCTGCAGCCATTATTCGTTACCTCCGAGCTGCTGGGCTCAATCTGATCTATTCCTCGCATAGACTTTGCCCATTTCATTTGTAAGATGTTATGGTCGCAAGATTTGGTCGGCAGCACTTCCAGCCTGTCTATGGACTCGATCATGTTGCTGGACACGAAGATGTGGCCTATCACAGAGGCTTCAGTTCCTCTTTTCCAGGTTTGATTACATTGCCCTGTTGATTCATAGTGGCCATTTTTGATATGCAGGTTTCTGCCTTTCATTTGGTCTATCCACAGCTCTCCTCTTTCGGTCGTACCTTTTGACACAGTCCCAAGTACTTGTGCAGACTTTTGTTGTTCCTTGACACAGTCTGAGTTGAGGTCCCCGCACAAAATTCAGGAAGATTGCTCAGGGGCAACGTGCTCGCCTTGAAAGCAAGACGACACGAAGCAACACAGGTTCGATCGCCAAATCCACATTTAGAAACCTTCGGGTATTAAGCATGTTATAAATAACCTATCCTATCATATCATATCAATTATTGAAGGTTCCTTTTGATTGTAGACTTTATCCACTGCTTTGGCCATATCTTCTAACATTTTATTTGTAGTACATCTTGCTGGGTTCCAGTAGATGTTTATGATGGTTCATTTTTTTTGTATTGTTTGTTTTGCCTTCCGACGGTTCCCTTTATACTCCAAAACAGTTTGTTGGATGAAGGGCCCTCTGATGCGATGAGCTTTTACTTCCATGTCGAGTCCATTCCTGATCAAAGTCAATAGTCCTGCTTGTGGACATCCCGTCACACCCTTCACTGCTGGATTCCGGAATGCCGTAAAACCGTCCAGGACTGGACAATCCCGTAACCAGGTTTCTTGTAAGCACACACGATCAGACTCGGCCCAGTACAGTTCCCCTTTAGCGAAAAGATGTGAGAAACCCCTTGTGTTCCAAGATATAAAAGTTGGGATCCTCCTCTTCTTCATCAGGGGGTTGTCCTATTTTGTGGCCGTTGATGCTAGGGTAACAGCCAGCCAGGACCAATTCTCCACTTTTTTGGGGCTCACTGTTTTAGTAATTCCATGCTTATCTTTATCAGCGGCCACACTTGATGAATTCAGCAAGGTTATTTTCCGTGTGGATCTATGTGATTATTGTGATGGCCGAAAATGCCGACTTTTGTTTAACCCTTTACACCCCCCGCAGCCCCCACCCATATTAATATTATGCACTAAACCCCCTCACATATATATGTGGTGTAAGGGGGGGGTCGCAATTCCCAGGTCGGCATTTTTGTACGATTCCTTTCCTCATTACCCTTGTATCCAGGTGTTCTGCCGCTATATATGGTTTATTCATAAATCTCACCCTAGGGCCCTGAGGGCATCTTGCTGGTGCCCTTCCCCATATTCGGGTGGGAGACCCACTGATGTTCCGATGCGCCTTTACTCGAGTGCCAGCTTAATTTTGTCTTTTGTCATTGTTTTTTTTTCTCTGTGTCTGTTACGTCTGTCGGAATATAGCCTAGCATCAAAAAGTGTTCAGCCATTGAGAGCATCAGGTTTTTTACCATGACGGAGCACAGATGGAGCGGACCTAAGTCCATCCATTCTTCTTTCTCAAATTCCATGATTGCTAAATCGTCTGTGTGGATTTCTCTGAGGTTTGGGATGCGATGAGACAGTCTCAGAACGTTCTTTCTATTCAGGATCAGCTCCAGACCTCTGTCAACAACCCTCTCTAGTCTCAGGTGGTGTCCCTATGGGCAATGGAATAGTTTTTCTTCATTGATGTTATGCGACCTGGTTCTCCTGGTCTTGCCTTTCGGGGAAAGATGTTGTCCTATTTTGTAATTATCTTGATTGCTTTTTTCGTTCTCTGTTTGAGCAGTGGTTAGTTGTTACTTTACTTTTTAGACCATCTCTCAGCTCAGCCTGATTTTGCATACTATGGTTCCCGGCGTAATTTGTTTTCTTCCCCGGGGGACCGTCCAGATAATCATACCCAGCACAATTGGACACTTTAAAACCTGTCATTATTGGCCTATCTTGGACTTGCGTCGATAAAACGGCCACCGCTGTGTTACTTCTTTCCTCCAAAGTTAGGAAGTCATGCACATGTGTATCTTTATTCTGCTGGTTCACCTTATGAACGATCAGTGGCAGTGTTGAGACGGTTCACCCAGAATCTGACTCATCACTCCAATATGTGTAGGTTGAGTGGTTTAAGAAGACATTTAGTGTTTCCTCATCCAAACTCAGCTCTCTTCTTTTTCTTCCTATATTGTCAGCCTGGTCTGCACCATCATCAGTTTTCTTTTCCTGTCTTTGAGTCCCAGCTGGTTATCTTTAATAATTGTGGTCCCTGTTCTGTGATTTTGGGCCAGTTTTGCTTCGGGTGGTATTTTATCATTCTTTTTTTGCTTTTGACAGGGGCCAGGTGTTCTCTCTATGGGTCTCTCTGGAGGGGCTAGTCATTTCTATTCTTCTCCTCTTCCTCCCGAACACTGGGAAGGACTTTGATGTCGATTTTTATGAAGTCGATCAACCACTGGGATGCTGTTATAATGTGTAGGTTGCCTCTTTGCCCCTGTATCATGTGACTCCTCACAGTTAGACTCCACGTTGGTGGGCAGATTTGTTTCTGTTACTTCAGATAGCTTCATCGTTTGTGACTCCTTATCAGCTAGCTCCTTGTGGTAGTCATCATCTTTCCCGTTTAGTTCTGGTTTGTCTGCATAAAGTTTTCTTTAGGTGCTTTCTGTGTGGAAGAACAGCGACAGCCATCAAAAAGGCTTCTGTCTAACCGAGGTTTTCCCAATGGGTCACCTGTTGTGATAAAGCCCTCAATAAAAATCATCCTTTTGTGGAGCATTGCCAGTAGTGTCGATTGTTCCTTCAACATTTCATTTATGGTCTCATAAAGTTTTGTGAATGGGGCCAATGCAATATTTATCACTGACATTTGGCCAAAAAGGTCTCGGTCAGATTTTCTTTGGTGATTGCCTTCTGTCCTTCCCGTTCGATTTGTTTCTGACTCTTCCACAGGATCTCATGTTTTATCCAGTGAATAGGTGAATAGGTCCTCATTGAGACTTTTATTCCTGTGTGAGTTTGGTTGGTTTTCTTTACCCTCTTTTTGTTCTGAGGGTTGTTATGGTCTGATATCGTTGTGTTGCCATTTGACCTTTTCACGTAGGTGTCTGGTTCTGGGCTTTGGAATGATCGATTGTTTGTGCTCTCATGATTTATTCCAGTTCCCAAAGTCACGTAGCTCTTGTTTGGGTGAGTATTTTCACCAGGGTTCGATCCGATAGGACAGCTTCAGTGAGCACTGCCTGGGCGATACTAACCATCCCACCATCAGGTTGGGGTGGTATGTTGGTGTGTTGTGTGAAGACCTTCATCCTCCTGGTCTTTGATAGTGGGTTTGTTTTCATTATATCTTCTTGCAGACTTGGTCACTAGCCCAGGTAGGTTAAGAGGGTGTTGTCGTTGTTACGTCTTCAACATTATTAATCAGCATTTTTCTAATTGCATAGGAGGGCCATGTTCCCTCCCAACTGGGTGCTGAATTAAGCCTTGGCCTTTTTTGTGCAGGAGTTCTGGTATCGCAGAGCAATTCGCCCGTGTTAGGCGGTTTAGGCTGATCCAGAAGGGTATAATTAGCCAGTACACTCTCCAGGAGTTCCATGTACATCAGTTCCTCCTCTTCTAATGTAGGAGTTTCATTCTCACTCTTGTTTGGTCTGGTTTACCTTTGGTTGAAGTTCACATTATTCTGCATTAATTGTACCCTCCCGTGGCCTGGAGTGTGGGGGTTATGATTAGTGGTCTGCTCCTTTTCCATTTCTTTTTAGTCAGGCAGGTTTGCTCTTTTGTAACCGTCTTGATTGCATTTATGGTTAGCCTATTTTGTTCAGCTTGATAGTCTGAGAATGGGGCTATTGGCCCTGATAGGTAAGGCACGAAGGCTACATCTGGGGAAGATAGAGGCTCAGGTTCCTCCACAGTTGTTTGCTTTTGGTCGGGTTGCTCTGTACCAGTTGAATAGTCTTCCACTGCACGTACTGCGCGAGTGGCGGACGGATCAATCACATTTAGGTCTGGTTGCTCAGCGGAAGAAGTATTTTCCTGCTCTGTGTTGGCGTTCATGTTAGTTATATCATCCCCTTCAATATTTTTGGGCTCTACCATAGATTCCTTATTTTTCATATTTGCCTCGCCGTTCTATATGCTGCAGCAAAGAGGTGCTGTCCGTAACTATGGCAGGCTGACTGTCTTGTTTGTCCTGCCTTATTTTGTTCTTCATTTGAGAGGCTCAGTCCGCAACCCCCCACTCCACCCTCATTCTGCTCCCGGTCCTCAGCCGGATGCAGAGGCATCGGCAAGGGTGGTGCCCCCGTTTGTACACATGAAACAACTGAGTCAATTGGCATCCCCAGTGTCTCCGATGGTGAGAGGCATCTGGAGGTTATTTACTCAATTTTTCAAAAAGGAAATAGAGTGTGCCGTCTGTCTATAGGCCAATATCACTCCTGCATACTAGCATTAAGGTACTTGGAAGGGCACTGCTAGTAAAATTGGAACAATGGGTATCAACAGATAATATTCTTGTTGCTATCCAACTGGGTTTTCCGAGAAGGACTAGGAACAGTGGAGCAAGCCTTACATTTGAATTTAATCTGTGCCTTTTCTCTGTACATCAAAAATGAACCAATTTATTTGGCTTTCATGGACCTGAGCAAGGCATTCGATACAGTGAATAGGGCCAAGTTGTGGGACATGCTCAAGTACTGCGGCTGCCCCCTGGATCTTATTAACATATTGACAGAACTGCACTCCATCAATAATGCCTGTGTGAGAAGTTGAGGACATGGTCATTGCACTGATTATTTCCCTGTCTCCACTGTAGTCTTGCATGGGTGTGTGTTAGTGCTATTATTGTTCTCGCTATATATAAATGGTCTATGTGATGCACTAACGGCAGTAGAGTGTGATATTCTGAGATTAGGGTCAAAGACCTTTCGCATTCTGGCGTACGCTGACGACATAGTACTTGTGGCACATATACATATTGCCTTGCAAAAATGATTTGATGGGTATACTCAGTTTATGAATTATTTAGATTTGAAAGTAAACATGCATGCATCTGCTGGAATGGTCTGCTGTAAACACAGAAAAACAATAAAAATGCCAAAGATGCTAAGCAAGGGATATACAAATCTGAGAGCAGGGGAATTTGACTTCTTAATGGTCAGTTTTTCTTCAAATCTGAAGTGGGATAGCCATATTGCAAAACATTACAAAGATTGAAACAGCAGCTAGGGGTAGTGTCCTGTTTTGTTACTAGGTGAATAGGTCAGTCACTGGACCTGATGATTCTTAGGGTGTACACCACACAAGGGAAAGGAACAGTTGAAAATGGTGCCTCATTATGTGGATTTAGCAATATTAATAAATTACAGACAGTGGAAAATAAGTTTTTAAGAAGCTACTGGGCCTACCTAAATGAAGAGTTAGGACAAGGTTATATAGAAGATGAATGGAAACTAGAACCAGTGATTCACTAGCTGAAGATCTGGGCTAAGCATTGGCCAATTGTCTCCCAATTTATCATCACTGATTGCTAAAAATATGGATGCTCTTAAACTCCCATGGTTTCAGCATATGAAAAAAAAGGTTAATGGAAATGAATGCAAAATTACTTTTCGCTCATATATTGGATAAAAAATTGCATCAGCAATACACACTACTTTTAATTCCCAGTCCAAAGATGTCCGTGTATCGAGAGAACTTCTAATTAATTCTTATCGTAGTCATGCAGCAATTTCAAACCAATAAAATGTGCAGGCATACCTGACATGGAACTATCAAACCCATGATAGATTGTTAATCATGAGAGCGTGTTTTAACAGTTTACCATTTAATGGGATTAACGCAAAATAGTATAATCAGCTGGTAGATATAAATTGACCATTATGTATAAAAGCTAAAGCAGACTTGCTGCAATTTGTTTTAGTTTGTCCTGCATTTTTGCACATCAGATGAAGAACAATCAGTGTGATTCTAAAACAGATGAACCTTAATCAGTGTCACACAGCACTTTTTTACTTGCTTATGGCTAATTCGAAATTCATAGCCTGGCCTTTTCTGTTGTTTCTCAGATAGGTGTTTAAGCTAAGGATGATCTTTATTGGTGCACCAGGCATTTACTAATTTATTAATGTTGGATTAAAGGCTATAAAGATGATGTAGTTATATTTTATGTTGTTTTATGAATATGATTTGGTTTTTAATATTTATTGTTTTATGGAATTTTATTCCCTGAAATACACATATTTGATTTGATTTGATTTGATTATGATGTTGTCACATAGGGATTGTGATGGTATAATGCATTTGTTATTCTAGGTTGATTCTGTAATTTCCTTGATGATTTTGAACAATTCTTTTTGTGGGTTTGTTGCCAATTGGATTCTTGTAGCGTAATAAGCTTTTTGTTGCTTTCAGCATTGTGGTCAGTATTTGTTTCTGTTCAATTTGTTGCAGTGTTTTCTCCATTGTCTTTCCAATTTGCAATTCGTTTTTTTTAATTCTGTCACTTCTTCTGTGAACCATCTAGCTACAATTTTCTTTGGGGTGGGTTTTAAGAGTTTTGCAGGTGCTAATTAAACTAGGGTGTTTGTGATCAATTGAGTCTGGTGTCATTCTATGCAGCTGTGAGGTGTTTGGTTTAGTTGATTCCAGTGTATCTGCTAGTGTTTTCAAGTCAAGGCTCTTCCAGTCTCTTTAGTTTGTCTCTTGGAATTTTATGTTTGTGCATCATGCGGCTTGGGGTTTTGACAGTGAAAGTGATCATATGGTGGTCGCTCCACATGAATGGTACTGGAGGGGCTGGGTGTGAGAGTCCATTTCTAGAGTTGATTGCATCTAAAGTTGTCCAGTACTATGGGTGGGACCATTTACTATATGTTTGAAGTGGAGGCTTTCCAGTAGGGCACTGAGGGAGTTTGCAGTGGTTGCACTTTCTCTTTTGAACCAAATGTTGAAATCCACCAGAACGACTATGTTGTCATCGTATGTGGAGAGGTTGGCAATGGTGTCAGTGAAATTTGTGGTGAAGTTGGGGTTGTAGGAGGGCAGTCGGTAGATCAGGAGGAACAGTAGATTGAATTGGTCATTGAGTTGATTAGGAGTGATTTGCAATCTTCTACGTCGGCTGACGGGAGCAGTGTGGAGCAGTGTGGCTTTTGAGCGCTATTGCTATTCCTCCTCCTCTTTGGTTTTCTCTGCTAGAATGCAATTGTTTGAAGTTGTTGGGTATAGCTTTGTGGGTCATTACCTTTTAGTTATTAGATGTACCACATATTGAGTACTTATTTGTATATTACTTTAAGCATTTGTTGTGGGAAAAACTATTTGTGTCACATTTCTAAGAATATACTTTGTTTCTTTTGTAAAATACAAGTGGAATGCATTTACAGTTCCATATTAAACACTACACCTTGTAACCATTGATATCAGTATTAGCAGGCGGTTTGCATAATTGTGTGCCCGGGTCTTTTCCTCAATCCCTGAGGAGCATCTAATTACCAAAATCGTCAGCCCTGTAGCTAAGTATTGACCGGGAGCACCTTAAAAATACCCTGAAATTCTTCTTCGATTTTGGTTGAAGTACTGTTGAATCAGTTGTTAATTTATGATGTGCACCCCTTCACCCCACTTCATTACTTTGTAGTTGTCTGATAGCCATGTTTCTGTGAGGAAGAGGGTGTCTGTGTAGAGTAGTATTTCTTGTTCTTTGATATATATTATTTTTCATGTCTCAGTTGGGATGCTGCCCAACAGATTTTTGGTTCTCTCTTGGGTGATCCTGTTATTTGCTAGTTGCACAGTTGGGGCCACTGTCCCTTTGTTGTGGAGTTCTATTAAGTTGTGCAATGGGTTTCTTTGTTCCGATTCATAATAGTGGGGTGTTTGTTTGTTCGTGTGATCCTTTTTCCAGTCCCTTGTTATGTAAGGGTTCTGAATGGTTAGGGATTCTAACTTAGCTCTGAATCTTGTTTCAGTTTTTCAAAAGATGTTTTTAGAGTTACCGGGTTCTGTGTGTTGTGGTGTGTGTTTTGGTAGTGGAGAGGTCCACTCTAGGATGCTTTGGCTCTTTAATTGTCAGTTGTTTGTTTTCCCCTGTTGTAGGATTGTAGGTGTAGAGGTAACGGGAGATGTATGCTGTTTAAGTTCTTGTCTTAGTGTGTATCGTTATTTCACTTAGTGATAATTGATCTGAATTTTAGGAATTCTGGTCGGTAATTCCCATTGGACAGGGGTGTGCACTCATTCCTCTTTCTTGTTTTGTTTTCTATTCCTGTTTTCTTGTCCTTCTCGTTCTGTGAAATGTTTGTGGTCATGATGTGTTGGGCTGTTGTGACTCGTTATCGTATTGTGAGAAGGACAAGAAGGACATTACGAGAAGGACACTTGTGCATAGGAATTGCAGCGTGAGGCGAGTTTGTATGTCGGATTTAGGGGTGCATGTATGCAACCGGGGTTACGATCTAACATAGGGGTGCACGTATGCAGTGTAGCAGGGTGTAGGAATGGTTTACAGGGGTTCGCACACAGATTATCGTAATGTGGTTTTGGTTGTGCAATCTGGTTGTTTTTGTTTGTAGGCTCCCAGCTTGTGCAACTCTCTGATGTTTCTAGTTCCTGTTGGTTATGTTCAGACTAGGTGAATCATGGTGTTAGATGGTGTTTGGCTGGATAGATTGATGTGGGTTTAAATGTAATGTTAGGTGCCTATGCAAACTTGTATATATTGTATTTTAATGGATATGCTGTATGTGCATTTGTTACTGTTTGAAACCACACGGTTGGACATATGCTTCATTGTGTGCCATTAATAACATACACCTTCCACATTTTTAAATAGTATACTGTAAGGGCCTAATTTATGCAATTATTTGCATGGGAAATAGGGAACTTGCATACTAAACTGTGTGCAAAATCCTGTTTGTTGATTCATGAAATCGAATGCATGGGACTTTTCCAGGACTTGCGTGAAGTTTGTGCAGGCTCGGCACGTCTCTGCGAGCCGTGGAGCGCCTTGTACGAGACACCATGCAGAGCGTGGGCGTGGCTTGCGCAGAGGGCTGGGAGGGGGGTGGAACACAGAAAATGGAGAAGAACATGCAAAAAGTGGGCATACGAGGGACGGTTCGCATGCAGTCCCTTGCATGCCCACAAGTGCACCAAACGACACATATTCATGAAACCACCCATGCAGCCTCTCGGCAGAGGAATGGCCGTGGAAATCCTTTGATCTCTATGCCACCCAAAGGCAGGCGTAAAGACACTTGTGCATAGGAATTGCAGCGTGAGGCGAGTTTGTATGTCGGATTTAGGGGTGCATGTATGCAACCGGGGTTACGATCTAACATAAGGGTGCACGTATGCAGTGTAGCAGGGTGTAGGAATGGTTTACAGGGGTTCTGTCACACCGCAGGGAATCTGGCGGCTGTGGAATAGGTGGAGATTGCGTCCGCCTTTACTGGCACCATCACGTCCGATGAAAATGTGAGGTGTCGGTCTAGTTGTTTCCTGCAGCCTCCCGACACCGGTATTTATACATTTCACTTCCGGGGTCGGGTTGCGTTGCAACGTACAGTTTTCATTCTGTCTCTTGCCTGCGCTATCTCCGTTTGGTATTCCCTTTCTGGTTATTACTGTTTTCTTCCTTCGTTTCCTCCCCGCCTGTTTTTTCTGGTCCTCTTAATATTCCCTTCCACCCTCCCGTCTTCCGTGAGTGCGCTTCCCTTCGTTTCTTTCAGTTTACTATTTTCCTGGCTACCCTGGTTCCTTCCTCTCTCCTTCTTTTCTTTTCTCTCCACTGATTTCCCGGTTCCAACTTTTGCCTGCATATCGGATTGCTCTGCCTCGCCCATTCCTGCTTGGATTTACCGGTTGCTCCTCCCGTGTATCGACCACTGCCTGCTTTTCGGATTGCTCTGCCTCGCCCATTCCTGCTTGGATTTACCTATTGCTCCTCCCGTGTATCGACCACTGCCTGTATTTCGGATTGCCTTGCCTAACATTTCTAGCTGAAGTACTTACGGCTTCACTCTTTCTATCGCTATCTGCCTTTCTTGTCAGCACCTCCACCCCCGCTGTGTTGGATCCGTTCCTACTTCACTACAGTATCCTTTGGAGTCATAATACTCGAGCTTCCTTCAGCTGCGGAATTTCATCTCTTCCGGGGTTTTTTATGCCTTTGGCTTTTTCCCCAGTACTCGGCGGCTGCGGAGGGTTGCCACAGATCACCCTTTGGGTGTCACTGTGGCGTCCTACCTTGGTCGCCTTCATCTACAAAAAAAAGGAGTAAAGACTCGAGCAAAAGACAACCCAACGCTGTCACAACGCCGGAGACTTCAAGGTGAGGTGGAAAGGGAGGAAGGGGAGTCGGGGGCATATTCGGAAGAAGAGGATAAGTTAGACCATACTGACAGTTTGCAACGCCAGAATCAGATATGGCTACGCCGCAACAGGTCCAGGAATTGATCGCGGCGGTTCAAAGCCTGAACTTGGAAGTTCAAAACCTCAAGAGCGCCAACGTTGCGCTACAACAAAGAGTAGCAGAGCGGGATCCACCCACTGCTGACTTACCCCCTTTGCCACTGGTGTCTGGGAAGTTTGATGGGTCGCCTAAGAGGTTACAAGAATTCTTGGATGCCTGCCACCTGCATTTTTCTTTTCGGGCTCATGCCTTTTCTACGGGTCATGCCAAGGTGGGATACATGATAACTCATATGTCTGGCAATGCCTTGGCTTGGGCCACCCCACTGGTTAACAGAACCGAACCGGTTCTCCAGGACTATGATGCTTTCAAAACCCTGATGAGACAGACATTTCTACGAACCGAAAGCACCTACATGGCCTCTGAGGACCTCTTAGATATCAGGCAAGGAAGCTCTGACCTGATGTCCTACATTACCTCGTTTAAGCAGGTCGCAGCAGAAGCTGGGTGGCAAGAACAGGCCCAGTATGCCATTTTTCGAAGGGGTCTTCGAGAAGAGTTGAAGGATGAACTTGCACGTATTGAACGTCCCCTAAACTTTGCAGATTTGATCACTGCAACACTTCGGATCGACTTCCGACTGTCCGAACGTCGAGCGGAGCGCCGCAAGATCAAGAGTGGTGGTGCCATGCCCCTTGTCCTTCCTTCCTCGATGCCACCTCCCTCTACACGTCTTTCACGAGAAGAACCTATGCAAATCGGAACCACTCGTTCCCCTCTCACTACTGAAGAACGCAGACGACGAAGAGAAGGAAATCTATGCATGTATTGCGGATCCTCATCTCATTTACTTCGGGATTGTCCGTCTGTTCCTCCCCGGCGCTCGGGAAATGAGCACCCTCGGTAAACTTAGGGACTTATTACCGAGGGAGTGACTCCAGTCCCTTTGTTACTCTTTCAGTCACTACTTCAGACCGTTCAGATGAATCAGATGATGCCCGACTCATGGTAATGGCCGTTACTCTTCTGATTGGCAAGAACTCCATTCAAACCCAAGCACTCCTTGATTGCGGGGCTGCTGGGAACTTTATGGATACTCATTGGGCAGAAAGCCAGGGCTTGTCACGGATTGCCAAGACGGAAGATCAAAAGGTGGAAGGTGTTGATGGGGAACCTTTGAGCTCAGGCCTCATTACTCATGCCACTGAAATCCTCACGATGCACATCAGGCAGCATTCCGAACGCCTTTCTTTTGACTTAATCCGAGCGGCCCACTTTCCCCTGATCATTGGCATTGGATGGTTACGTAAACACAATCCCACCATAGACTGGTCCAGAAACCTGTTGAGTTTTCACTCCGAGCACTGCAAGACAAACTGTTTGGCAAAACCCACTTTTTCTACCATCCAAACCTCCTGTGGAGAAGAAGAAGCAAAGACCATTCATTGTATACCCGCCTATCTCCAAGAATATACCGAAGTGGTTACGGAAAAGATCCCTTTGGAACTACCCCCCCACCGACCAGAAGACTGTAGCATCGATTTACAACCAGGTGCTTTGGTCCCGTTTTGTCGGATGTATCCTTTGACGGTACTAGAAAGACAGTTTCTGCGAGACTACCTTGATAAGAATCTGGCCAACGATCTAATCAAATCCTCCAAATCCCCTGCAGGCGCTTCTTTGTTTTTTATACCTAAAAAAGACACCCAGGAGTTACGACCTTGTATAGACTACCGGGGGCTGAACAAAGTTACTGTCAAGGACAGATACCCGATGCCCCTGATCTCAGAAATCATCCATGCTATAGAGGCAGCCACGGTGTTTAGCAAACTCGATCTCCGTAATGCATACCATCTGCTTAGGATCCAAGCAGGGGACGAGTGGAAGACGGCGTTCAGAACCCCTTTCGGGTTATACGAGTACCAAGTGATGCCCTTTGGCTTGGTGAACGCGCCGTCTACATTCCAACGTTTTATGGACAGACTCTTTTCGGATCTCTTAGGACACTCAGTCATCGTATATCTCGATGACATTTTGGTCTTTTCCTTCTCTAAGGAAGAACATGTTGCACATGTCAAAGAGGTGTTCCGCAGACACAAAGACAACCACCTTTCAGTCAAGTTGGAAAAATGTAAGTTTTCTGTGACATCTATCTCGTATCTTGGTTACGTTCTTTCCTCAGAGGGGATATCGATGGATCCTCAGAAGGTTAAATCTATCTTGGACTGGCCGTCCCCTAAATCTGTGAAGGAGATCCAAAGATTCCTAGGATTGTCAAATTTCTATCGGAAGTTCATTCCGAACTTCTCTCATTTAGTACTCCCGATGACCACACTCCTTAAGAAGTCCTCCCTACCATTTCAGTGGACTTCTCAAGCTGAGAAAGGATTTCTACAACTAAAACAGGCCTTTTGCTCCACTCCCATACTAAGACAACCTGATCAACACAAACCCTTCATCGTGGAGACGGACGCGTCTTCAGCTGCGGTAGGAGCAGTCTTGCTGCAGGAATTTCAGGGTGAAGAACATCCAGTGTCGTACTACTCTAGGACACTGAATCCTAGCCAGCGTAATTATTCTGTTATAGAGAGGGAACTGCTGGCCATGAAATTAGCTTGCACTGAATGGCGACATCTCCTTCAAGGTGGTGAACACCCTTTCACCCTTCGTACAGACCATAAGAATCTACAAGTGTTGCGTCAATTTGAGTGTTACAATACTAGGCAGGCTAGGTGGGCTCATTTCTTTGCTCAATTTGACTTTAACATAACCTACATCCCGGGAGAGCAAAACGTTGTGGCTGATGCCCTGTCCCGACGTAGTGACTACTTGTCAGAACAGGAAACCACCGTTGAATTGATGTTTGCTAGATCTCCCTGTATCGGTTTGGTATCGACTTTCCTACAACAGGTCAAGGATGATTCAAGAGAGAGATTTGAAGATGAAATGCAGGGAGAGAAGCCGGAGTACGTTCTAAAGGATGGGCTGTATTTAGTCAACGCAAGGTTATACTTGCCAACCACATCCTTGAGAAGGACGGCATTGTTCTGGTGTCATGATACCAAGATAGCAGGTCATCGTGGAGTAAAAAACACTCAAGATCTCTTATCGCGTTATTTCTTCTGGCCAAAGATGAGGGAAGAAGCCAGACTGTACGTACAATCTTGTATCACCTGTCTCCGTAACAAGTCTTCTACCCAAAGACCATTGGGATTGTTGGAATCATGCCCGGTTCCCACAGGCCCGTGGACCACATTATCTACCGATTTCATAGTGGAATTGCCCGAATCTCAAGGATGCACCTGTATAATGGTGGTCGTTGATTCTTTTACCAAGATGGCACATTTTACACCTTTACCCGGAGTGCCTTCAGCCTCCAAGATGGCAGGAGTATTTCTCAAAGACATATTTAGACTACACGGTCTGCCTACCAAAATCATTTCTGACCGTGGCACCCAATACACTTCGCATTTTTGGGCAGCCTTTTGTCGGCGGTTGGGCATAGAAAGAGCTCTGACCTCTGGGTTCCACCCACAATCAAATGGTCAGACGGAACGTCTCAATGGTACATTAGAGCAGTATCTTTGATGTTTCGTTAATCAACAACAAGACGATTGGGTCCAGTTGCTTCCTACTGCTGAATTTTCGTACAATAATTCTTCCCATTCTGCCATCGGTACCAGCCCTTTTTTTTGTACTTACGGGTTCCATCCCCGTATTTTTCTACCCTTGACTGACATAGAGTCCTCAGTCCCTTTTGTTGAAACAACATTAGCAACCGTAAAAGAGGCCCAAGACCGGGCTAGACAGGGACTCAAAGATACACAAGACAGAAACAGGCTCCAAGCCAACAAACACCGGAGACCTGTCCCAGATTGGACAGTCGGTTCTAGAGTGCTTCTCTCCACTAAATTCTTACCACGGTGGGTGCGTCCTTCAAAATTGTCACCTAAATTCATCGGACCATACAAGATAACACACGTGGTTAATCCGGTGGCCTTTCGTCTCCTATTACCCACACAACTACGCCGAGTGCACCCAGTGTTTCACACCTCCCAACTAAAGGCATTTGTTGAAGACAAATGGCTTCGGACGAAAGGGAAGGTATCTGTACCTCCGGATCCCTCTAAAGATTTTTATGAGGTCTCCCGCATTTGCGACTCTCGTTATCATCAAGGTCGATTGGAGTACCTAGTCCACTGGAAAGGCTATCCAAGCTCTGAGGACACATGGGAACCCAGATCCCACTTACGTACCCCCTTCCTTCTACGACAGTTCCATGTCAAGAACCCTTCTAAACCTGGGGGGGTGGACCTGGGGAGGGGGCATACTGTCACACCGCGGGGAATCTGGCGGCTGTGGAATAGGTGGAGATTGCGTCCGCCTTTACTGGCACCATCACGTCCGATGAAAACGTGAGGTGTCGGTCTAGTTGTTTCCTGCAGCCTCCCGACACCGGTATTTATACATTTCACTTCCGGGGTCGGGTTGCGTTGCAACGTACAGTTTTCGTTCTGTCTCTTGCCTGCGCTATCTCCGTTTGGTATTCCCTTTCTGGTTATTACTGTTTTCTTCCTTCGTTTCCTCCCCGCCTGTTTTTTCTGGTCCTCTTAATATTCCCTTCCACCCTCCCGTCTTCCGTGAGTGCGCTTCCCTTCGTTTCTTTCAGTTTACTATTTTCCTGGCTACCCTGGTTCCTTCCTCTCTCCTTCTTTTCTTTTCTCTCCACTGATTTCCCGGTTCCAACTTTTGCCTGCATATCGGATTGCTCTGCCTCGCCCATTCCTGCTTGGATTTACCGGTTGCTCCTCCCGTGTATCGACCACTGCCTGCTTTTCGGATTGCTCTGCCTCGCCCATTCCTGCTTGGATTTACCTATTGCTCCTCCCGTGTATCGACCACTGCCTGTATTTCGGATTGCCTTGCCTAACATTTCTAGCTGAAGTACTTACGGCTTCACTCTTTCTATCGCTATCTGCCTTTCTTGTCAGCACCTCCACCCCCGCTGTGTTGGATCCGTTCCTACTTCACTACAGTATCCTTTGGAGTCATAATACTCGAGCTTCCTTCAGCTGCGGAATTTCATCTCTTCCGGGGTTTTTTATGCCTTTGGCTTTTTCCCCAGTACTCGGCGGCTGCGGAGGGTTGCCACAGATCACCCTTTGGGTGTCACTGTGGCGTCCTACCTTGGTCGCCTTCATCTACAAAAAAAAGGAGTAAAGACTCGAGCAAAAGACAACCCAACGCTGTCACAACGCCGGAGACTTCAAGGTGAGGTGGAAAGGGAGGAAGGGGAGTCGGGGCATATTCGGAAGAAGAGGATAAGTTAGACCATACTGACAGGTTCGCACACAGATTATCCAAGTTTAACTCGAGATACAATGCATCATAAGTATGTTGTCAGGGTGCTGGCAACAATTACTGGTGACACTGCACAGGGTCCCCGAGATGCAGGCATGCTTGCAGGGGACTCCATGCACTGTTTGAAGGGTGCACATATTTGCGCCTATGGGAGCATGCAAAGGTAGCTGTTCTGGCTGTTTATGCTCCCCTGCTGAACTCCTGGCTGAAACTGAATCTACATTGGTCACCTGGCTACCCTGTGATCTCGGGCCCGGTTCTCCCCGCCAGCTGCACACCTGGACTGCCCCCCTGGCAATCCTACACTCAGGGGCTGTTTCTGTATCCCAACAGTCCCCTACCAGCACCTGACACTTATTGTCTGCACTTACCCTTGCACTTGCCACCAGCTGGCTGCACTTCTCATTTATTGTTTCTATTTTTCTATGTATTCATTCTGTTGATCCCATGTATTGCACTGCCCCCTCCTCTCTTCCCCTCGCACTTCTCCCATCCCCCCTCCTCTTCACTTGCGCGATCTCAATGTCACCTGGCCTAGTAAGATCATTGTCTCTGTGTTCTCTCTGTTTCCCCTCCCTTGCCTCGTTGCACCATGAAACACTTGTGTATAGGTGCGTTATAAATGCCATATCATATCAAATCATGCTTTGTGTAGGGGCTTGTCGGGGGCATTCCAGGAGCAAATTGCAAATACGGTTACTTTGCACAGTCAATTACATAAATATGCAGGGTGTGCATTTTATACTCTGCGCAGGCACATGCAGTGTTGTTCTCAGCGCGCAGCAATTGCGGGAGAAATGCACACTTTTCCATGAGTCGGCCCCTAAGTGTTTATATACGTTTAATGTATGGATACATACCGTTAGATGCAATATGCTATGAAACATGTTATGCCTTTTAACTTTGAATCGATGCAGTTAGAAGCATACAATAGCCATCAGTTTGCATTCAATTAAAAGCACACTGTGCTTGCATGATGAAATCTACACAATTTAAAGGTGAAAGTGTTCTACAGAAAGTTTATGCTACACACATAAATAGGTTGTATGTTCACTTGCAAAAAATAGTTGAAAAGCTATAAATTGATCAACCTGCATCCTGTCCAACGCACAAAGTTGTTTTTCCATTTTCTTCATGTGCTGTAATCAGGGTTGTTGCTAGGTCTGGAAAAGACCCGGGGCTATGCTTATGTTGGAACTGTTGGGACTGGGGGCTAGCTAGCCTTTTGGCTGTAGCTCCTGAGATTCTATCCGGGGCTACAACCAAAAGACCAGGGGTTAGAACCCCCTTAGGCCCCCCGAGCAACGCCTCTGGCTGTAATTGAAATGTAAAATAAGTTGTACGTTGATTTTAATGTGTATTTTTTTTATTTTTCTACCCTTTTAGAATGGTCTCAGCAAAAGTATGAAACATTTGTGTTGGTGTGTTTGCAATCAGTGCTGGCATGTACGTTTGATGAAAAAGAAGTTAAGCAGCCTGTGTCTGTATTTGGCTTGGTTCTCATTTTCAGCAGGGGCGTGTTCTTTTTTCTATTGCCATTAAAAGCCTAGGCACAGAGTTTTAGGGCACAATTCATGGAATCCAACGCAGAAGTCCCTCAAGTGACTCACGCAGAGAGGGACCGTGCACCACGCATGCGCCAAGCGCAGCGCAAAACAGCTTTTTCACGCATTGCGTATTCATGAATTTCCTGAGCTATTACCAGCCGTGGCGCAGTGAACATCCAGTAGCGCCGCTTACGCCCCCAACACCGCCCATTGCGCAGGAAAAAGCCAGTGAAATACCCAATACAGTGCAAAGGCCCCGTGCTACCCTTGGGCCAGCACACAGCCCCCCTCCATCGTAATCACGTGAAAAATCGGAGTGTACCTCGCTCATGGCAGCAAAATTGCATGAAAATGGCTTTGTGCACACCCGCGAAATCCGGTACCCTGCTCGCGCCAGTCAAATCATGTGAAAAGTGCCTTGCGTACCCCACCAAATCATGTACCCCGGTCGTGCCAGTCAAATTGTGTAAAAAGTGCCTCGTGTACCGCTGCGAAATCGCATACCCTGCTCGCGCCAGTCAAATCTCATGGAAAGTGGCTCGCGTACGCCCGCAAATTTGCGTACCCCGCTTGTGCCAGTGAAATCACGTGAAAAGGGCCTACCGTATCCCCGCGAATATGCGTACCCCGCCCGAGTAATCCAAATCGCGTGAAAATGGCCTTGCATACCTCGCAAAATCCCGTACCCTGCCCGCACCAACCAAATTGCGTGGAAAGGGCTGCGCGTGTGGTGACAGGTTTTGGGGGGTCCTAAGTGGTATGGGCTGCCAGCGGGGCATGGTCACGTGTGATGGGCTGCCTGCGGGGCATGGTCATGGGTGTTGGGGGTCCCCTGTGGTGTGGCCTGCCTGCAGGCATGGTCACATGTGATGGGCTGCCTGTGGGGCATGGTCAAGTATGTTGGGGTACCCTGTGTTGTGGGCTGCCTGCGGGGCATGGTCACAGGTGATGGGCTGCCTGTAGGGTATGGTCACACGTGATGAGCTGTCTGCGGGGTATGGACACCGGTGTTGGGGTGTCCCCTGTGGTGTGGGCTGCCTGCAGGGCATGGTCACAGGTGATGGGCAGACTGCGGGTATGAACACGGGTGGTGGGGGGGTCCCCTGTGGTGTGGGCTGCCTGTGGAGCATGGTCACATGTGATGGACTGCCTGCGGGCATGGTGTTGGGTGTTGGGAGGGCCCCTGTGGTGTGGGCTGTCTGCGGGGCATGGTCATGTGTGTTGGGGGTCCCCTGTGGTGTGGGCTGCCTGTGTGGCATGGTCACAGGTGATGGGCTGCCTGCGGGGTATGGTCACGGGTGATGGGCTGCCTGTGGGGTATGGACACGGGTGTTGGGGGGTCCCATCTGGTGTGGGCTGCCTGTGGGGCATGGTCACGTGTTATGGGCTGCAGCGGGGCATGGTCATGGATGTTGGGGTCCCCTGTGGTGTGGGCTGCCTGCAGGGTATGGACACGGGGGTTGGGGGTCCCCTGTGGTGTGGGCTGCCTATGGGGCATGGTCACATATGATGGGCTCCGTGCGGGGCATGGCCATGGGTGTTGGGGGTCCCCTGTGGTGTGGTCTGCCTGTTGGGCATGGCCATGGGTGTTCAGGGGTCCCCTGTGGCGTTGGCTGCCTGCAGGGCATGGTAATGTGTGTTGGGGGTCCCCTGTGGTGTGGGCTGTCTGCGGGGCATGGTCACATGTGATGGGCTGCTTGCGGGGCATGGCCATGGGTGTCAGGGTGTCCCCTGTGGTGTGGGCTGCCTGCGGGGCATGGTCGTCACGTGTGATGGGCTGCCTGCGGGGCATGGCCATGGGTGTCAAGGGGTACCCTGTGGTGTGAGCTGCCTGCGGGGCATGTACTCATGTCCCCCCACCAAACACATTGTCCCAACATCAAACCATGTAGCAAATATCCACCCAAATGCCACCACACGCTGCCCCCCCAGTGCAACTCAGCACCCATCCATTGCCCCTCCCTCCCCAGTACATGCCCCATTGCATGGCAATCACCAATGCACACATGCATGCATCCAAAGACATGACAAACAGTGATCCACAACAGTGACACATGACAGAGCCAATAACGAGTGACACATGCACCAAACCAATGAGAGCAGACACCACTTAGATATGTATGAATGAAAGTGTATTGAAAATCCCAAAAGACACCAAATGAAAATCAAACATGAAAATGAAATAGAATTGAATGCAAAAGAAAAAGAAATGCAAATCCAAAAGGAATGTGTAATCCAAAATTAAATAAAATCCAACAAAGTGGTCCATATCCGCAGTCCGTCGTCCAGTTCAAAATCTAAAAAATAAAAAAAAACATTACCTCATGGTTAAATAAATTGATCAGAAATTCAAACAAAGTCCAACTATATATAAGGATGAACGGTTCATGATCCCAAAAGTCAAAGAACTGCACACACAAACTAAAAAAATATATAACTATATACAAGAAGTGGAGCAATATCCATGTACTCCAAAATAAAAAAGAAAACAAAGGAAACATAACCCTACAGAACTATATACAAGGTTGGCGGACTAGTCCAACGACTCACAGATGTTGTCAAGAGTCTTTGGCCAGGGCATCATCGAACTCTGTGTCTATGTCTCAGAGGTGGGACTCAGCTATCTCCTCGATAGCTCGCAGGGACTCCGCCATGCTCCTCTCCAACTCCCTGCGAGTTTCCTATTTGCTGGCCAATCCGCTGCCACACGGAAGAGACACTTGTTCCTGGGTCCTCCTGTCCGTTGGCTGATGCCTGCCCCTGTGATGTTGTTTGCCCTGAGTCCTGACACCTCCCGCGTCGAACCTGCTGCTGCCTTGAAGCCATATGCCTGCGCCACCACGACTGCCTCTGGGACGATGACAACTCCCAGGGCCGTCGTCCACTTGCCCTGCTCCAAGGTGACTGCACAATCTCCATTGCCAGGGGTCCTGTTGATGGGGTGACCACCTCTGCTGAACCTCCGACTCCTGACGGTGGCAGGGATCTGATCTCCACCAGACTGGATGCAGTGGCTGGGAAAGTCCGCAGGGGGCCCTGGTGGCATCTGGGCCAGAAGACAGCAAGGAGGATGACTGACGCATAGTGGAGGAAGAGGAGGAGTGGGTTGCAGCATGGTCCAACACATGTAGCAAACCCACGACAATGAGCCATACTAGCCAGTTCAGGATGGCACAGATGTGATGACATGTATGGTCCCGCCAAGAACCACGCACGTCATCACGAATGATGGCTGTGTGCATCGTGACACCGATTAGCACAGGCTCAACCCTGTCACGGATTGCCTGGTCCGCAGGTAGAGGAAGGTCAGTTGATGTGGACTCACCCTCTATCTGTGGACGGGCCTGGTCTGAGGCTTGCCAGCAGGTGCCCACTGATGCAGACTCAGGGACAGGATTAGGCACAGGCCCCTCCGCGGACACCTGCGCTACCTCCTGCCCCTCGACTGCACCAGTTGCACCTGTGGCATCACACCCTCCAGGCCCCATGTGTGGGTCTGATACAGCCTGCTCCTCCACCTCACCCACCACTGACCTGGATTTCTCTGCACTGTCTTCCGCATCGGATTGCCCTGTGGGGCTCACATCTCCCTTCTGCTCCCGAGGAGCCCACATTCAACCTTGCCTTCTTGGGCATCCTCTCGGCAGCTGCGGCCATGGTCGCAGATGCGGCACCAGTCCCCTCGCTCCCGGAAGATGTTGTAACCTGGGAGGGTGACTGGGCCTTGCGTCTCCGGCTGGTGGAGGCATCCCCGCTGCTTTGCTCCACATCGCTTTCTCCGCCCTCTTCCTCCATTGGCACTGTAGATAGGGAGACATTGGACACAAGCATCAGTGCACCAAACAAATGTCTGCCAGACACAAAGCAAATGCATATGAGTAGCACTGTCAAACGTCATAACCATCATCCCTCTCCACAACACACGGGTCAGTGCAAGCAAAACACATGCACTAACAAGCATGCACGTGCAACAGACATTCTCATCCATGTGCAAGGCACTGCAGGAACATCATAAAGGCTGCTGGACCCCACATGCATCATGGGACATGCACATCACATGCACACACACCACCGGACAGTCATGCATCTGGCCATGTCTACCTCCTGTCACAGTGCAATCATGGACAACTGTACCACATCAGTCAATATACGCATAGTGATGGTCATGTGTCATGCATCCATGGCATTTTCCAGTCACACACACACTACACAGAAACACGCACGTGTACACCATGCACGACCATGAAGGTAACATAAGCATCTATGTATCACACCCCTTGCATGGCCAAGTCCAGACACAGGCATGCAGACATGTGTGCGTTGTCACATGCTGGTGCACATCATGCATTGCAACACAGACACCATTGATTTGAAACACGCTTGACTGGACTCACATGCAGCACTGTCATGTCCCTGCACACAGACATCCATACATGGGGCATGCCAGACATAAGGCCAAGGTGCACACTCCAGCCACACCTCAACATGCACTATGCTGGACAAGTACGCATGGACACTTACCACTCGACTCCAGACGGGTCTGCAACAACAGGACCTGGTGGTGAAGCGCTGGCGTATGCGCTCCAGGACCCGCATCTCGTTGTTGCTCAACTGGCCCTGGCACCCCACCTCATCCTCAGCCTTGATGTTGCACCGGGCCTTGTTGAGGTCCTGGACCTGAAGTCCTCCCAGTGCTTCCTGGCGCGGTCGTAGTTGCGGGATGCCACCTCTTGCGCGTTGATGGCTTCCACGCTGTCTGCCCATCGAGGCCCGATGTTGAGAAGATGGCATCATCATGCCCCAGGACTTGCTCCACCAGGATGCCAACTTCATTGGCACTGAAGTTGGCAGCCCTCTGCCACTGGTCCCAGATGGTGTTTGGTCTGACAATGCAAACCACAAGGCAGGTGTGGGTAGCAACTGGGTCCTGGGGCTGGGCAGTGGAGCGATGGTACAGAAGTTGGGAGTCTTCTGTTTCAGCAGAGGTGATCGTAGCAACAGTACCTCTGGCAATGTCTTTTGTGCAGGCACGAAATTGCAGGGCATTTTGGCAGCAGACACACTGAGTTGGCTGGCAGCAGCAGATGGCTCGTAGGAGGCGGCTCGTGGCATTCGGGGGCAGGTAAATGGCCTTGTGGGCAGGAGCGTGGTCTTCCATGTGTTTTCACGTGGCCTGCATGATCCAGAGTGACTCCACATGTGAAAAAAGAGCATGTTTGCTTGTAATTCGATGAAAGGCCGTTAGCGCGTAACCGTGTTAGTGACGTGTTGCGTGCGGGTGTTGCCTTTGGTACGGGTTAAAGGTCTGCTTAGGACATCAGTTTGCTGTACGTGTTATTCGTGGGGACCGACGCTTGTGTTTCTTCTTCTTGTGGCTTCACACGCGATATCTTCAATGCAGTTACAGTTCATACTTCTTGTTTTGGCGGTTGAGTTGCCTATGCGTACACATGCATGTGTTTTTCTTTTCCACGCAAGGCAGACGGTGAGTCGCGCATGCTTTATTTTCCCACTTTGGTTGCCCCTATGTGTCATGTACCCCATTTTCGAGGTCAGAGTAGCCTGCGTGTTCCACTCGTATGCAATTTTTGTGTTCCTTGGTGCCACGGCGTACTGCGGGATGTTTATTCCATGAACGTGATCTACCGGGGTTTGCCTGCACATTTGTTTTGTTTTTTGGGGTGCATAAGCATTGCATAACCCATCATTTTTCCCCAGGGGTCACAGACAGCCTTGCAGGAGGACAGGGGTGCGTCTACCATCACGTACCCTGCCCGCTTCACCCCAATTGCCCAAGACAATTGTTCTGTGCACCTCCTATTCACACTAGTCCATCAGTGCCATGGTTGGGAGGCCACCAAAAGGTAAGGGCAGCAAAGCTGGACGACCTCTCAGAGATGGGCATGTTAGAGCATGTGGCAGGGAGTCCAGGGAGTCCAGGGAGTCCAGGGCGGCCAAGGAGACCAGGGAGGCCAAGGTGGCCACGGAGGAGGACGTGGTGAGGGTGTTCCACAGGGGCAGGATGTCCAGCCACATGCTGGGACAGCCATGCCACCACCCCCCGTGGCGCAGGGAGATGCTGCTGCTGCAGACATCCCCGGCACCCATCTGACCCGACAGGCAGTGTCATCTGCTGTCACAGGTCGCCAGGTAGTGGAAGCTGCAGCGGAAGCTGCGGCTACCACCACCCAGACTCGGGGTCAGCCAGTGCAGACTGCATTGGCACATGAGGACTCCCAGGCAGAATTACAGGTCAGGAAGGTCAAGCTACGTGTGCCTAAGGGAGCTGTGACAAAGCCACATGTTTCTGGGCAGTGGTGACATCTGCTGCCCCGAGCAGCCAGGTGGTGGAAGCTGCAGGGGCAGATGCAGCCAACACCACCCCGCCTGTGAGTCTGCCAGCCAGGACTGTGTCGGTCACAGCCCTTGGCACCGAAGCAGTTGTGCTGCTGGGTCCTAGCAACAGCACCCAGCAGCCAATGACACATGTCAGGCCTTACATCCTCCTGCCATTGCCTACTCCCATTGGCCAGTCCACCAGCACCCCTGCCTCTACTGACCAGAGCGTCAGTAGCCACTCAGGGTCCACACAACCTGCCAAGAAGAGGAAGCGTGTTTCTGCGCAAGAGGCTGGGACCCCAGACACGGCTCAGGCTTCCGGCACATCAAGGAAGAAGAGATTCAATAAAGTGGAACTGGACGCACTTGTGGGTTATTTCGCAGGACACAACCGTGATATGCTGGTGGGGCCAGGGTGCCAAACTATGCCTGCCCAGCGTAAGGCCCACTGACAGTGCATTGCACAATGTGTCAGTGCCATGGGATTTGAGAAGCGCACAGCTGATGATTGCTATAAGCATTGGACTGACCTCCAACGCTGTGCAAAAAACAAGCAGGCTTCTAATTACATCTCAACCCTGGTGACTGGTGGTGGGCCAGCATCAGTGGGCGATGTACTCACTACTCATGAGGAGATAGCTTCAGGGTTCATCAATGAGGCTCAAATCCAAGGAGTGGGAGAGATGCCGGATTTTGATGCAACGTCCAGTGAGTGTTGATGCGTGTTTGTTCAGCCCATGTATGTTTTGGTTGTGTGATGTGTTGTGATTAACTGCCACTTCAGGCCATGTATTCATGAGTACCATGTATGACCCATGCAATGCTTCACTGATGTGTGCTTGTTGTGATGCAGTCTGCATGAAGGCCATGTGCTGCACACAGAGCCAATCCTGCTCTACACACCTGCACCCTCCTTACATGCAAGACACTTGGTGCCTTTCTTGTCCATATCATTTCTCCCAGACATGTTTGCTGATAGCCTGTGCTGATCTTCCACTCAACACTCGGCCTATGTCGCCACATGACTGACATCTCTGTGAGGTCACCCTGTGAGCTGGTCCCCCTCAGGGGCATACTTCCTTGCCTCTCTATCCCCCAGCAGCTCACTGTCTACATGGTACTGGTGATTCACATGTTGGACTCATGAAATGGCCTGTCCCAGAATTCTGTGTATATGTCCCGTGAGGATAGCTCAGCGGCAACATGCTCTACTTGGAAACAAGACGACATGGAGCAACACAGGTTTGATCCCCGCGTCCGCGCTTAGAAACCTCTGGGTATTAAGCAAGTTAAAAATAACCTATCATTTCATATCATATCATGCATACTTCCCTCTGCAACTCTGCCAAACCTGTACTGTGTGCTACATCATTTGTCCATGATGCAGGGTGTCTCACTTACACTGTGCAGATGGCACAGGCTCACAGTGGACATGATCGTTCATTCATGGACCATGTGCATTCCCAGCAAGCCCCTATGTGTCCGTGTCAAGCTACTCATTCCACTCCATCTCTGGTATTTTATACATCTCATGGTATTTGGTCATCCCTTTCATGCTCACTCAGGGTCAGGCTTCATCACGTGCATTTTATGGATGTGCTTGTCTGTCTCGAGTGTAGGACTCCCTCTGGTACAACCTCTCTGCCTCTATGCAACTGGTGTTGTAGTTTCCTTGTGTCTTGGTGAACGCCTGATGATTACTTGTGTGTTGTGCTTCCTGTCCTCCTGTCATCTACTGTAGTCTCAGATGACTGAGGTGATGCAATAGACACCTGCCCATACTGTCTGGTACAACACATGGACAGGGGCCGGGGGGTTACTGTATCCCGACAATCCAGTGCCAACACTTTGCACATGATGACTGCAATTGCCCTTACACTGCCATCATCACACAACATTGACATGACTGTGTTTGTGTTTTGATTGACAGTTGAGGTGGTACACATGTACAGCACTGTACCCACACACTTCTGAACCCTGTTTCAGACTTCTACATGCCTATTCACTTGAGTGATGTCAAGGTGACCTAGCATTTATGTATCCATCCCTTCCTTCACTGTATTACAAAACACTGGCATTGTTGCATCCTGTGACACATGTGTGCTTTTTGTCATAGTGATTGACAGTCCATGTATGGTGACATGCTTTCTACATGTCCCACGTACAGTACTATTTTACTTCCATCTGGGGTTGGTTGACAGTTTTGCCATGCCTGTGCTATGTGCCATGTGTTTGTTGGCATCTGTCATTTTTGTGTAAGGTCTATACAATGCAGGAGCTTGTGTACGATGCAGGTGCTATGCAACATGCAGTACATGTGTAGGCTTCACATTTGACACACATCCATGTCTGCTTTCAGGGCCCCCTTCCATTTCATTTCCACTGCATGCATGCCAGAGTTTGTGTCATGTGTGACCTGGCTGCTTCATGTGCTGGCTGTCAATATGTGCGTGGTATATGCTGGTGACATGTGTGCTCATGTGTTCTTTTGTTTTGTTACAGGTAATGAGGCAGTGGAAGCAGAGGAGGAGGAGGAGATGGCAGAGAGGGTGGAGGGTTCAGTGCATCAAGCAACCATCAGTGGAGGACGTGGTGTGGTAGGCCATGAGCATCCATCGGTGCTCCAGACTATCCTGTCCCAGACTTCCTCTGGGTACACCTCTGAGGATTTCTTTGACTCTGATGCTAAAACGGATGTTCATCAATCCATGATGTTGCCGGTGAGTGATTCTGCAGTGGATGCTGTTCTGCCCGACACACCTGCAGTGGCGGTTTAACCCTCAAGGGGCCAGTCAGTGTTGGAATGTACACCTGTGGTGGTTATGGGTGCAGGGTCACGCTCCACACCAGTTGCTTCTGTTCCTGGGGCAGCAGATTGATGGAGGAATGCAGTCCTGCAGCCACAGGCAGCGCTGGCACAGCAAGGACCACAGCTCCTTGGGCAAAACAGGTGTACTGTCCGGCAACATGGTGGCCGTGTACCACCGGGAAACACTGTGTGGGAGAATCACATGTATTCCATTGCACAGGAACAGGGGGCAGCTATTGAGATGATGGCTCAGGGCATGAAAAGTGAGGCCAATTCCATTCTCCCCCCTTGCAGGCAGGTGGAGCTACAGCAGCAGGCAATGCAGTCCACATGCCACTCACACAGGCTGGACACGTTGGCCGCCAACAGGGACCGATGGGGTGAACTGGAGGCTCTGAGCACAGCTATGGCTGCTGAGGCAGAGGCCTACAGGGAAGCCCTGATGGAAGAGATAATTCCCTCAGATATACTCTGGCGATGCTTTTGATGGGCCACAGTACACAGGCAGAACAGCGGATGGAGCAGCTGGAATGCACCATCTCGGCTGAACTCCATGCAAGCCGTGAGGAGATCCTTTCTATCACGTGAGGCCATGCAGGCAGAACTCCATGCTACATGCAAGACATTGCATGGGGAAATCTGTGCTACACGTGAGGTGCTGCATGGGGACCTCTGTGCCATCTTCCTGCAGGACCAGGCTTATCAGACCTGCATGCTTGCTGCCACAGAGGGGCATACCGGGGCTATGCGTGGGCAGGCACCCTTGCCACGCACACCTCCTGATATTCAACCAGAGGGTGACAACAGCGACAACTGATCTCTCACTTCAGCCTAGCCGTGCAGACCATGTGCCCATGGAGGATTGTTTTTTTGTCTCAACATCAACACATGTGAGTGTTCAGGTGCACCCTGCACCTCCCCTCTCCTGGGTGCCCCCCCCAATCTCTCTGGTCATCAATGGCCATTTTGTCTATTGTGCATTCTTGTTACAGTGTGTTGCTTTGTGGCATCCAAAGGCATCCACTGTGTATTCCTGCTGGGCCCATACAGGCTTGTCTCGTGTTATATGCCACTACTGGTTCCCCTTTCCATGGGCTCGCAAGGATGGCACCGTGTGACAGTAACTTACACAGTGGCATTGGGCTTCCATCATATCTGTGGCCAATATGAAGTCCAACATGTGTATAGACCCCTAGTGGGGATTCATGATGGTTTCTCGAGTGCAAGGTTGGCCTGCATTTTGGTGAGTATATTGTTAACTGTGCATATTTTCATGTTGCTTATTCATGTATTGCCTTGTCTGTCTACATTGTTGATGCACTTCATGATGTGTGCGGTACCCTGGCCCCTTTAGCTGTCAGAGCCACACTCAGGATGGAAGGGGGCTGTGTGGTGGCAATCTCACATTGAGACACTTCTGCTATAGCGATTGGTCATTGTCAGACATTGTCACTGTTGGGTCCTGTGTTCATGATATGTTCTGCTGGTAAATAGTCCTGTGTTGGGTTTGCTTTTGATGTGTCAGGGGATCAGGGAGATTTTTCTGTTGCTGATGAGTCCACAACCGAGTATTGTTAAGCTCACCTGGCTCCCACAGGGGCGTTGATCGGACCCGGAGAGCTGCGATCTCCTCCAACATGAAGCGTAGTGCAGAGATGACAGACTGGACTGGACCGCCTAATCTCGTCTGCTTGACCCGTAGAAATATTCTCCTGCAAGTGGAGAAAGGGATTCAGCCACCCGTGGATTTTAGTAATGGCACCCCACTGTTCTCCCCACTAATCACCACCGATATTCACTTTCTGTAAGCTCATCTTATGTTTGTAAATGATGAGCTCTCCATCATGCGTGGAATGCAGGGGCGCGTAGATACCAGTTACTTCACTGGTTTGAGGGTGTTGGAAGAGTTCCGGATGAATATTGACTCCGAGGTTCCAGGCGAGAACCCGTAAGTATAAAGTTCAAAGAGTTTCAATATGTCCGATGTTCACTCTTGTACATTCCTTTCTTGTGTTGCAGCTGGGTCCAAGGGAAGATTGTCATGTGGCAGCTGATGGTGTTGAGGTAAGAGTCTGTATTACCCAACACTGTCCGGCAAAAGATGCTTGTGTTTAAATTGCTGGTTTCTCTCTCCTTACAGGTGCGGCGTTAGAAGTTGCGGTTTGTTACAGAATGATGTCTCTGGTTGTTAATCAGGTAAGTCTATGGTGGAGAGGTTGTATTTGTTGGCTCTCTCGGCTCACCTTATGTTTCTTTTGTCCCCTAGATGGTGCAATTCGGCAGAGAAAATGATGGAGGCTGCGCCGGATCAAAAAATGCTGTGAGGACTGATGAGTATGGCGCGGCCCTGCAGCTGGCGGTGCGACGAGTGTAGAATAATGTCCTTTTCAAGTTCGAAGACGTGATGGATCCGGAATTCAGGTAAGGATTGAAATGATATCTGTTTTCTAACCTTTCCTTCTTCGTTCTTCGAATTGCTAGGAGCTCTGGATTCGAGATGGGCGTGGCTGAAGACTGGATGCTGACTGCAGGCACGGTGAGCGTTACACTGCTGGATGCAGAATAACACGAAGCATGTGCTGCTGTTCGGGCGTGGTTTAAATAGCCTCCAAAGTAGTTCCAGGTAAGAAGTCCCTAGAACCACACCGAGTAGAAAATAGTCCCTGTAGAAAAATAGTCCCATCCAGGCCTCACGTTAGCTTGGATTCATTCGCAGCATGGTCTGCATGAGGTAAGTAAAGTCTATGAGCCTGGCGCCTATGGCGCCAGGACTGATTTCTATTATGAGCCTGGCGCCTAAGGCGCCAGGACTGAACCCAGACAGCCCCCAGCCGGGGCTGCTGGGGTTTTATTAAATACCTGGATGCCTGGGGGTAGGCTGATGGGCTTGATCCGGATGCCCGGGGGTAGGCATCATGACAGTATTCACATGGAAATGTACGCAACACTGAAGGTTTGTGCATTTCACGTGCAAACATGCATTCAATACCCCTGCAAACCCACACCCACAACACACACACAACACCCCCCACCACCACCCCCATACCCCTATGCACACACTACTTACCTTCAGTGACATGCTGGGCATGGTCAAAACAGCATGGGAATGTTCTTATTGGTGAATATGTAGGTGTCGGTAAATGTAACTGGGGCTGTTTTATAAGTACATGGATGTATAAGCTGTGAATGGGCATGTGTTTTATAAAGCTAATATGATTTGTAAAGAACATAATGGTGTAACTTTTTAAAAAAACAGGAAATTAACTAGAAAGTTTAAAGCAGACATCAAGTGTTGTTGAAAGTGAATTTGTACACTTTAGCATAGCAGTGCATTGATCCATAGAAAAAGAGTTATGTTTTATGAAGGTGCTGTATGTAAAAGTGCCTTGCTTTTGTTGTACCATGCATGAGTAGATATGTATGTAATATTTGTACATATGTTTTGCACAATTCAGAGCATTCGTGTATATTGCATAACTAATAATGTTATTTTTGATATTTTGTATTTTTTACATGCAACCAAAAAAGGCTTTTGTAATTGGAGATTCAAGTAAATTGTGTCTTGAAAACGATGCACAATTAGCGTATCTAATGGAACCATTTCAAAATGTAGCTGTTCAGTGACATGACATTGTGGTGTAAAAAGGATACAATTATTGAAAATGTACTTAATTGTCATCGAAGTGGCAACAAACCAAAGGTAATTTGGTTACACTCTGGCAGAAATGACCTTGGCTACAGTAAAGGTAGTGAGCTGAGTTAAATAATAAAGTGACTTATTTAATTTAGTCTGCTTGTTTCCAAGAAGCACAATTGTGTTTCCATGCATAGCTGCACAAAAAAGTTGATGCAAAAAACTGCGTATCATTGTAAAATTAATCATACTCAAAATACTGTCAATCAATCTATTTCACATTTTGTGTTGCAAAATGGCCTGCATTGCAGATTTCATTACAACATCAAAGTCACAATAACATCACATGTTGATATGATAGTGTGCTTTCAAATGATGCCAGCAATGGTTTATTTTATAGAATGTTACTGAAGGAATAAATCATGTTTTACGTTAATGTGTATTCAATATAAAGAAATTGTTTAAAATGAATGAACTTGTAATGTTTATTTAATGAGTCGACGCACCTTATGTTTTCTATTGGGCATTTTCAAATAAGTACTCATGTTTTGGATGAATTATGTAGTAGGTATGGTTGGGTAATGCAGCAGTAACTAGCTGACATGGTGGGGTATGCAGTAGTAAAATTAGTGAACATAACTTAAGATTTAAATTCGCCCCTGTAAAGTGAGTTAACAGTTGGTATGTGTTAAAGCAGTGCACTGATCTTATGGTGGGATATGCAGCAGTTTAATGCATTTACAGTAATAGTGTTTATTTCATTTTGCAATGTCATATGAAGTGTATGTTTAGCTTTTAGTGGCATATATGCAGCAATGCAATCCCTATGATGTTGGTGTGTGTGTGTGTGACGTAGTATGTAGTTGGTATGGGTGCATGTGCAGTGGTAAAATGAGTGAACGCACCTTATATTTTATATTGGCAATTTTTAAAACATTAAGCTGTTTGTGTTGTACGAAGTATGCATTTTGTATGTGTTTAGCATGGTGGCGTTGCAGTAGTGAAATGAGTGAATGCTTACCTTACATTTTCAAATGGGCATTTTGAAATCAGTAAGCGGTTGGTTTGTGTTGGACGCATTACGAGGGTCGTACGGTTCATGTTTAATATGAAGCAGATGTTTACATGTAGTTCTGTATATGCACTACTGTAATTAGTAAGCATTTACTCTGTTTGATGGACTACGCAGTTGGTATTGTGGCAGCTTATGTGTAGTGTGTTTTATATAATATGCAGTGCATGTTTCTATGTAGATGTTAAAAAACATATGCTTTCATTGTGATTGCACATTTTTTGTGGAAAACATATTTGTCACTGCACATGCGTCATATATGGATACACTTTATAACATTAATATCTTGTAACTCCCCAAGTGAATGTATGTCTTTTTTGTGCACCAATTCATTGTGATATTTAAGTGCATGCCAAACTCATTAAAATCCAAACCTCTACTTTTGGGATTTGTTGGCCAAAGTGTGTTGTTTTTTTTTCTATGAGAAAACACCAAGTTAAAAGCTGCTGAAAGGATGTTTAAAAACATATGATTGTGCCCATGTATAATTTGTAAAATTTGAAAGCAGGGATGGCTAACCCAAATATTGCTTTGCCTTTTTTTCATCATTTTTCATGTAAAGTTTCAAAAGGTATTCCAAAAGGTTATTTTTCTGAAACTCCATAGACAATTTGTCTTAATCTTAGCTATGGCATGCACTAGCTTGTTGGTGTAATATGCAACCCACTTATATGCACAAGCACACAAACACATACATATGTATAGTTGAACACAAATATACAAACATGTATGCATATACATATATATTATAAATATAAACCCCTCATATACATGCTCACACACAGACACACTCACACACAGACATGCATGCATGCAAACACACACACACATGCATATGAAAACTAAGGTATCGACATTCTTTGTATTCCACATCACTTTAAATCATAGGCCCATCTTTAAATCATAGGTCCATGAAGTTCTTTTTGTATGCATAAATGGTGGAAAAAACAACTGCCGAACAAACCCAGCATTCTTGATCAAATAAATGTCACAGCTGACCTAGTTTTCATGGCACATATGAAAAATATGAATTGCTGAGCAGCTACTTACCACGTTAATGGGTTAATCATTTTCAGTATGCCATTCTTCTTTGAAAAGCCTTATTTAAATGTTTATCAGTTGTGCAAAGTGGAGCAGCAGTGGAGACTCGCAGGGGAGAGCAGCTCATTGCCTATGCATGGAAGCGTTGTAGGAAGATTAAAATAACATTGAGTATATTCTGTAAATGAAGGAGAGAACTAAAAGAAGCCTCCCGAGTCCATTATACATTTTAATAATACATCAAGGTAATGTAACTGAATAACCGATCTCTGAGGAAGGAATCACAACATTTGGCTAATATTACAATATAAATTACGAAAACAAAAAGAGCTTTTAGTTAATCTTGTATTTCGGCTTTCATTCGTCCTGCTCTGTTGTTTCTTCCGCGAATCCAGAACACCATGTAAACAAATAAAAGTGCGGTAGAAAATAAACCGTTTGGCATCTCGGCAGATTAATTAATGCGCTGCAGCCTTGGCACTGGTAGGCAGAAATTATGTGCATAAATAATATCACTAATTAAAAAGATGCAGATTAACATGCAAATAATGCTAATGAGGATCTGCAATTCCAGAGTGGATTCGCATAACATCAACAATGTAATGGGTTGGAAGGCTTGTGTTTGCATTACATGAATACATTTCAAAGACCTTGCACAGGAAAGTTCTGTTGGAGCCGCGCGGCCTCGCCTGTGAGTTGTAAATTCGGCGGCAGTAGCAGGCCCTCGCCGGCAGATGCCAGCGCCATTATCTCAGAGTGTCGAGGTGGAGGCGCGCGCCAGTGTGACCAGCTGTTGGGAGCGGGGCAGTGGGCGCTGCACTCTGCCAATTAATCACATTATCTGGGCAGCCGAGGTATTTATTTCACCTGATTAATATTTTGTGCGTTTGCATCTCAATCTGGTGGGAAATATTTGTTTTTTTTTTAAAGTAAGCAAAGTTTCTAAATCAATGATCATCCTTTGATGCGTCACGGAGGGTGGACTGCACAATGCGGCTGATCAGTGGCTCGTGATTTCGCACCATTGTTTGGCAAACAAGAGCGTAAATCTGTATTGTGTGATGTTATTTAATGTTCCGATAAAAAAGCGACAGCATCAGACTGAAAGGGAATCCTCGTATGCGTATTCTGGTGTCATGTGTGTATAAAGGACGGGTATGCTGCGATCACAGACCATTGATCATAATTCTGATAATGGTCTAGAACTTTGGTGCGCTGTGAAACATAAACAACCTTACATCCTGCTAGAATGATATGGCCGAAAGTACACGTAGAAGAGTAATACAAGCAGGTTGAGATGATGGATGTCCTCGCTGAGATAAATGCATGGCACATGGTAATATTATTTTCAAAAGTAATTTGTTACACATTCCTAAACTGTTAGTACAAAACTTGAGATTGTAACTGATTAGGCATGACTGAAGCAAGAATGCATTTGGGTATGGATTACTGGTTGCTTTCAGTTTCAATGAACCTCTAATGATCAGTTTGTAAACTTTTGCACTTAGATATATCTCAATGTATATATCTCAGCACCTCGATGCCTATGGGCTGCAAGTGCGCTGTATAAATTCAAATAAATAAATAAATAAATATAGAGCAAGTCTTAAAGCATCAGTGTTTTTAAACACCTAAAGCAAAGGATTAAGCAGTTGATCTGACACAATGCTGGGCCCTTTAACACAACTTTGCATTAGTGCAAGTGCAATTAGCACTATGGCAAAAATTGCTCTAGTGCAAAATATATTCTTTCAATGCATTGTTGTGCCTTGGCAAATAGCACCACAGTGCAGTTAGAGAACAAAGTTGGCAAATGACAGTGCTGGAAATGAGGGTTGATGAAGTAAGCGGTCCACCATATCAAGTAAATAAAGAAGCTATGAATCTGAACCACACTTTTCCGGGACAAAGCATATTCAAATAACAATGTGTAGATGATAATGTGATGACACACAGCTATCAGAAAAACACTGGTGCCGTTAACACAATATGGGGGTTATTACAGTAACATTCCACTAGTGCAAGTGCAATTACCAATATGGTAAACATTGACCTTGTACAAAAACCTAGTATTTTTGTACCGAGGTAATTGTTGCCTTAGTCTTAGCATTAGTCCAAAATGTGCTTTGCTACAAAAATGCTGTGAAAGAATAATTCATGTTTTGGACTAGAGCAATTTTCGCCATGATGCTAACTGCACTTGCACCAACAATGCAAAGTTTGGTAAACGACCCAATATTCGGTCACATAAGACAGAAGAAAAGGTATCCTAACTGTTAAGATATTCCCGTCCCCTGCACACTAGCTGAGGCTGAAATAAGCCAGCCAATGTATGAAAAGTTAAGGTGTTAGTGAACTTTTAGAGTAGAACATTGTACAGAGCATTTCACAAAAGGATCATGTGTGCTTTGTTTATTTCTTCTGCAAATGGTGTGTTCACAAAGAATTCTATAGAATTGTTTGGCTTAGTTTAGCCTGTGATAGTGTGCAGGGGACCGGAGTAGCCTAACAATTAGGATACGTTTTTCTTTTGTCTTGTGTACTACAGATGGTGTGCCAGGACGGTTCCGTTTCCCCCCAGAGCCTTCACATTCTTCAAGACTCTATTTACCCGTTAGTGAAATGCTATGTACATTCATAACAACGCTGTGCAGTGTAAATCGGCTTCTGATGCCAATAATGTGTCACATCAGTGTGCGTGCAAGCATTAGGGCATGTGTTTGAAATCTTTACTACTAATAGCAAATGATGATTTTGAACACGAGCACATATGCCAGCTTTCAGTGACCAATGTCATAATAAATACAAATTCAAACAAAGAAATCTAAGCTTGAATATTTAAACTCTTCCTCCCACACTGATATCCTTCAGCCTATTGTACTCTGCAGCATACCTTGCTGTTTTAATCACATTATACATTAGAAATAAATGCATTGTTGGATATGTAATGTGTACTGGTTGTATGGTGCGTTACATGAATTACACAATGTTGGCAAATGAGTTGTATGTTGACAGACTTACCCAATGGTGTTTATCATGTAGCTAAATGTGCCTCTGCTGTTCTACAGACACGATCCTGTGCACTGAGATGTGGGAGTATTGTGCAAAACATAGGGTTGATCACCTAGAAACACTCAACCACTAGACTTCGTAACAAAACAGATAAAACATCTATTTCATCAACAGACAACCCACTCTGATAAACACACTTTAAATATTAGCTACTGTGGCAAATGGGAAACATCTCCCACATTGAAGCTTGGATGTCAAGTGCCTGCCTGAAACTCAACTCTACCAAAAAAGAGTTCATCTTCTCAGGGGGTGCCACCAAATGCACACAAGTTAAAATCCAGCTTACACAGATGGAGTGTGATGGTGTGTTCCCTTAACTCATCCCTACTTCAAAGTCCCTCTTCTTCACCATCTATTGCAAATGATTCTTCAGAGCACACATCGCCAAGAGAATATAAACAGTAGGTTTCCAGCTCTCTGTATCAGTTCAAATCCTCCAACCAGCCTCAGACCTCAGATTCACCATCCTGGCAATGGTGCACTCGCAACCAGACAGTGGCAATGCGCTGCTGGCATGAGTCCCAAACACTATTTTGGCTTCTCTGAAAGCTATCCAGCACACCACACTATGCCTCATTACATGCATTACAGGACTGAATAAATTAGGTCACATCTCCCCCACGTTCAATTAACTACACTGGTAGACCCTGCAAGCTCGTATCACCAACAATGCTATAATGTTAAAGACGACTGCCTACTTAGCTGAAAAGAAGTTCATCATGCATATGCCTGCTTTGTAAAATTGAAATCTGACTTTAATGGCGTCCTTCCTTGCAGATTATAGGAAAGACTAGTAGAAGAGGGTGCCCCATTTCTATAGTGAGAGCTATTGTCCCCTTACACTAACAACAAATCAGCTGTTGCATGACCCTGGTGAGGACTTTACACATACATTTCCCATTGAGAAAGGTGTTTGCCAGGGATGTGTTTTTCCCAATCCTTTTAGACAATGTACACACTTGTTCCCGTCCTAGGAACTGACAGGATCGAACCTTTACTGTTTGCAAATGATGCTGCGCTTATTTCCATGACACCCACTGGTCTCCGCAAAAAGGGCAAACCATTTAATGTGTTCTGCCAGACTAATGAGTTAGCAACTCTCCTGACTTAATCTAAAATCATGGTTTTTGCTCCATCACAGAAAAGAATTGCCAGTTTATGAATTTAATTTGGGGATACTCTCCTTGAACAGGTTTCAGCATATGAATATCTTGGTTTGTGGTTGATGAGTAATTGATCCCGAGCCACCTAAGCTAAGTGTGCAGTGTCTATCTTTCAGAGAAACAGCAATACAGTATGTGAGCTTGCGAGTGAACATGGTTCTGGATCAGTAACTCCGATACTATAAATATACTGTGCATAGGCAACATTTGCCACTCGATATGGTGCTGAGTTGTGGGGATTTGTTAAATGCATAAGATATTGATCATAGAGAATATATTCCTTAAAAAAACCTTTATGTTTACCGAGGAGTACCCCAAATGTAATGATCAAATTGGAACTAGATTGGACAGATGTAGCTCATGAATTGATTATTTGGCCCATATTGTTTTTTTTCTACAATTTGGCCTTTCTCACTCCTAACCAAATATATGGAGGGCCTAATCGATGTGCTGGGCCAAGAAGGGGGCCTTCCCTGCCCTGGTGCGCACACACATCAAGAGTACATTGAGCAGTTTAGGCTTATTTAATATTTGGAGCACTCCCACTGCTATCAATGATAAAACAAGAACCTTGATTAAGATATTATACAAGGAGATGGTTGACACCCATAATTTTGCAGATTGTCAACCGAGTGGGGGTATGCATGCATATTGGCTCCTAACAAACCCACCTGATTTTGAGCCATATCTTGACCACATATATCCACAGTTTGCAATGTCCCTATAGGTGAGGCTTGGATTCAGGAATTTGCAACTAGGCTGTGTGCTGAAAGCCTGGAATGTAGCATCTAATGATTGTTGTTTGTTATGCAACGGAGTCACTGAAACATTGTTTCACTTTTTATTCTTGTGTCCCTTGTACCGGGATTTGAGGTCTATCAATCTAATTCCCCTGTTAAAACTGCACATTATTAGACACATTAATGATATTATCCACCTGTGTAAAACCTCATATGACCCAAGGTTTTTCTTTCTTCTCCCAGTCTCCATGTTATCCAGGTTTTCACCCAAATATATACAAAGCATGGCTTCACAGAAGAAAAAGAGTCAGTGTCTCAGTAGTATAGTCACATGGGACCCTGTACTATTTTATGTTTTTATATTTGTGGTTTATTTGCCATAATCCATTCACATATCTTTGCATATTAATTTATTTTATCAGTATAAATTGCTCTTAATATAACTATTTTATGTTTATTGTTAATGTATTTTACTTGTTGCTTTTATGACGGAAGTCAAACTAAAGCTAAATGAATGAATGAATTAATGAATTAATTAATGGATGAAAAGATCACCAACTCAGGGGGTCTTACTAACACCAGAAGCCACGTTATCACCCAAATAGAATTCAAGGAGTAGGAAACCAGAAAACAAGCACTTTACTGCTATGCTTCAACACCGTGAAACAAACTTCCGGCTAACATCAGGATAGCTTCTTCCTCCTATGATTCATGAAGGATCAGAAGACCCTTTTTTTCAAGTAACACTTCACTGACAAATTAGGAACACAGCCTGAAAAGGGGATACACCCCAAGTTCCATTCTTTTATTGATCACAAAAAACATTTTGTTACAGACACAACTATGGTATCACGGTCTCACAATGTATTTTTGCTCCATTGCCTGCTAATTACAGTAAGCTAGCATCACTATACAAAACTGATAGATTGATATTTCCTCAAAACACTGGGGAACACTTTGGGAGTCGGGAAGTTAGTTTTATGTTTGCATTTGAAATAACAGTAAATAAAGGATAATTTCATCCTCCCTGACATACATGACAGTTAACCAGAAATCCTCTTGGCCCCAGGGGATGTTGTCTAAATTGAGAACACATCCGTAAATTGGGAATAATTTGGATAAAATATAGATTTTAGACAAGAAGAAATCATAGACTGCTTGTTTAAACAAATATTTTCTTTTTGTTTTAGTGATGCTGACTATGGCTACGCGCATTGATCTAGCAATGTGCAAAAAATGTGTGAATGGAGTAAATCCACCTTTGCATCAAGGTAGGTTTACATTAAAAGATGATGTTTCCTAATATCATAATATAAACTCTCAATCAGGAGAGGACTAAAAATTGACATTCTTGTGTGTATTCCTTTAAAATTTTAGAAAAAGAAGCAGATCACTGAAGTCAATATGTCGACATGTTTTTTGCCCTGAAGAAGGCCTATCCACAATTCAATTGGCCACATTGGATGAAACTTAAGTTGGCGACAATCCAGTGGCAAAAACCAACATCCAACTAATATACTTGAAATAGGCGAATCCTGTTATGCCTCTTATATGATTTGGGTACGAACTACACAATTCTGCTCTGAAGAAGTTTAGATGTTTTCAAAACTGTTGCATAATATGTCGACAACTTTGTGGAGTCTACTTGTCTATTTGTTGATTTTAGTTTGTGTGTAGAGTCTCTTATTGCATGTGTGATTTGTTCCCAATAGGGATTGACAATCAAGCACTATTGTATATTGTAGTATGCACTATGTGTGTGTTTTAGTTTTACTGAATTATTGTATGTAAATAAGCTATGAGGACACATTGATTTCATGAATGCCCTAGCAAGTGCATACACATATACAAAAACATTCAAAAACTCTGTTGAAAAGAATGTAATTGTCAAGAACCACAGTTAATTTATTTTGTAGTCCCAGTCGCTTTATTGTACAGTGCTCCATTTATTTCATACTAGATTTTCAATATATCAACCAACTATATGTATACATGCTAACAAACATATATGCATACAAGCATAGATAAATACATACTCCATTCTTATTCCCAAACAGTCTAATCATCAATGTTTGAAAAACACTGACCGGCCACTGAAACTAAACCAACTTCATGTGGTTGCGTGGTGTAATCAAGGTGGTCATGTGAATGGAATGTTCATGCAGCTTCATTAAATGATAATCCGATTCTAAGTAAACTATGGATGATACACTGGCCTTGTAACATTTTGGATATCACAGGCAGGGATGAAATGGTTCACAGTCACCTGTATATTAAGGATCCAGAGGTCCACACACAATCTCAAGGAGCCATTTGACTTTCTAACCCACACAATTGTTGAATCTCATTATGTTGCATCCACTGACCCAATCACAACTTCTTCCAGCATGGGTTGAAAATCCAATCTTACTTCTTGGTAATATTCTTCACTTTTGTGGTAATAGTAAAGGCCCCTTGTTTCATATGAATTTTATGGTAGAGGCCCTTTGACACATCTAGTTGCTCATTAAACACTTCTGGAAATCTATCTTTTTTGAAGCTACGCCACCCTCAAGGCAGCTGCCATTTGATAAGCCTTAAATCTTCTCTGATCCCTAGTGTACCTGTTCTGTGTTTTTAGGGTATAAATGTATGCGTAATCCATTTTACTGAGGCTACTGCAGTGCGTTTCCTCTAACCCTAATCACATATATGGCTTTAGAGATTTTACTTCTCCTGAATGATAGGTTTGCATCAAATTCTGCTAGAACCTAATTGGGCTGCCCATAACATTCTTTGGGAGAAATGGCCATGCTTTTAAAAGTAAATATTCTGAACCTCTCTTTCTAGCATTCACATTTTTGTACAATATAGTCTGATCCTGAATCAACTAATGGATAGATCTGTATGCCATCCAAAAGACAATTGGCAAAAGATGTATTCCTTTTAATTTATACTGACCCTCTGACATAACCATTGATCAATTTCTTCATTCCAGAGACAGACAAACCTCTTTTATGATAGATTTTCAGATGCTTACACCATCGGGCAAAATGTCCCTTTTGCTCACAATTCGAGGAAGTTACTTGAAACACAGGAATTTCTTTGACATTTGCTCTGTGGTTACTACTATTGCATCTATCGTATCCCCTTTATGGTCTCAAGACGGGCTGTTTGGGTTTCTGTCCAGTTCAAATGTGTTTACTATCAGCAATTGTTATTCCAGGTGTACATTTGGCTTCCCATGAACCACGTTTATGAACCACATCTTATACTTAACTGTACATGTTCAGGATTATGATGAAGCTATTCCCCATGATGTGCAGATACTGTACCTTACATGGTCAGGAATTCAGCATCTACATTTTGCACACTGTAACATTAAGTGTCAGGCTTTATCCAGCAGAACAATGCCATAATTGCTCATAGCATACCTTACTTGAGCTTGTATTATATAGCATAGGTCTCCTATAGGTTACACTAATTGCACACTGCCGGTTCAACATTTAGACTACACACTATCACCCAAATTGCACATAATGCAGATTATAGGGCCAGACATTAGACAGCAGACTTAGCCCCTAAATTCCACATACTACACCTACCAGGCAAAGGATTTAGACAGAAAAGATGTTCCATAAATTGCACATACATCACATTACATTGTCTGGCATAAGGCATGAGAGCTATAACCTACATTAGACATACTATAACTAACATCATTAGGCTTTGGACAGAAAAGCCATCACTTCAATTGCATACAAGTTTCTTTACAATGTCAGGATTTAGGGAAGAGAGATATCCTCCTAAATTGCACATACTGCACTATATATGGGCACTGCACTATATATGGGCAGGCTTTATGCAGCAGATCTATACACTAAATGGCACACAATGCAAATGATATGGCCGGGCTTTAAACGGCACAACTCTAACTTAAAGTTCACCTACTGAACAGTACAAAGGTCAAAATAAAGGCATCAGATCTATTCCCATAATTGCACATGATACAACATGCATAGTTTAGCTTTGGACTGCAAAGTTGTTCCCTCAATTGTACATACAGCAGGTTATAGGGTCAGTCCTTAGATAGCAGTGCTTTTCCTTAACCTACGCATACTACTGCATTTCCATAGGCTTTAAACAACCAAACTATCCCCTAAACCAGAATTACTGCAGTGGGGGGGGGGGGGGGAAGCCCCGATCTTTCCTGAGTGGATTCCTGCCTCTATCATTCCCACTCAGGCCTACTCCTCTTTTGAATGCCTTGTCTGTAGGCTTTCTATCTCGCCTGCCCACTCTCTTACTGTGGTTACCATCTACCGGCCTCCTGGTCAAATCACCTCATTTCTCTCTGAGTGGGCAGACCTCTCCTCCTCCCTCCTGGCCTCTACCACTCAACTCCTCCTCCTCGGTGACCTCAATATACATTTAGGCTCTCCTTGCTCCTCCTCTCTACTCTTCCGTGACCTCTATGACTCCCTCTCCCTGTCCATCCTCCCCTCTGGCCCGAGTCACTCTGCAGGGCACACACTCGATGTCTTGATCTCCTCTGACCTCCACCTCTCCATCCCTCTGACCACTCCTCTCTCCTGGAGTGATCACTCCCTCCTCTCCTCTCTCCCTACTCCCCCGCAAGCCAAGCCTACCCCAACACTGCCACCTACCTTCTCGGACATCGGCCCATGAAGCTTGTGTCAGTTGAGGCTTTTGCTGCCACTTTCTCCCCCCCTCCACGTTTGGCTGTCTCACATCCTGACACAGCCCTTTCTCTGCTCTACTCTTCAATTTCTGATACGCTTGATGCTCTTGCCCCTGTCATGAGGATCCGTTTGAAGTCCAAAGCCAAGTGCAATTCCTGGTATGACTCTGACCTAGCTAGACTTAAACATAAGTATAGGATGTCTGAGAGGAAATGGAGGACTTCCTGTTCATCCTCTGACAAACTGGCCTGTCGCCTGCTACAAAGGCAATACCGACTCTCTGTCCTCACCAAGAAGAGAGTCCACATTCAAGCTCGTGTCTCTGCAGCATCTAACAACTCAGCCAAACTCTTCAAAATCAGCAAAGAGCTGGCCAACCCTGCTGCAGTCTCTACCCTCCTGTTGCCTCCAAGGCTCTTTGCAATGCCCTTGCCTCTCACTTAATTTCAAAAACCCAGGACATCCTGTCCAACCTCTCCACTCCCAATCTTCCTCTCCCCTCTCCATCTTTGCTTGCTGACCCTCCTTTAGCCACACCCCTCGCCATCCTTCTTGTCCTTTCCTCTTTTCTCCCATGATGAGGTCGCTAGACAAGTCTGATCTATGAAAGCCTTGTCAAAACAGGTTAATCCCTGTTCCACTAAAACCATCAAGGATGACATTGATACCCTCTCTCCGGCCCTTGCTGATTTTTGCAACCACTCCTTTGCCTTGGGATACTTCCCCTCCCGTCTGAAGCACTCCTATGTGCACCCTCTTCTCAAGAAACCCACAGCTGACTCTTCTTGTCAAGCTAACAATTGCCCAATTTCCATTACTCCCTTTCTGGGCAAACTCCTGGAAAAATTGCCCATCTCTCAGCTTAACCTTCCCTCCAATTCTGTTGGATGTCTCCATGATCACCAGTCTGACTTCAGAGCTGCCAGAAGTATGGAAACTACTCTCCTGAACATCCGTGAATATCTGCTCTCCAACCTTGACTCTAACACTCCCTCTGTCCTCATCCTCCTCAATCTCTCTTCTGCCTTTGACATGGTCAACCATACCATCCTGCTCAACCGTGTCCGTCAAAACCTAGGTATCACTGATTAGGCTCCGGCCTGGCTGACCTCTTTACTCTCAGGTCAACCCTCCCAGGTCCAACTTGGGTCCTTCCTTTCATCTATCTTCCTCTCTACCTGTGGTGTTCCCCAGGGGTCTAACCTCTCGCCCTGGCTTTTCAACCAATACCTGGCAACTCTTGCCCACTGCATTGCCACTTTCTGCTCAAATTTCCAGTGATACGCTGATGACACTCAACTCATTTTCAGGCTGCCCTCTGCCACCTCCTCTCCCTCTCTCATCTCTGATTGTCTAACTGCCATTCAAGATTGGTGTGCTGCCAATAATCTATGAAAGCCAGCAAGATGGAGATCCTCCTCATCGGCACACCTTCACCATCCTTTCCCCTCACTCTCTGGCCGACCCTCCTTGGCCCTCCTCCTACCTCCACCTGTGAGGCTTAGAACCTCGGGGTCATCTTTGACTCCACCCTTTCCTTCTCCGCCCACATCTCTGAGGTCTCTAAAAAGTCTGAGGTACTCTGCTTTTCCTCTCCTCCCCCGAGAAGCTCATGGTATCCCAAGCTCTGGTTCTCTCTAGCTTGGACTATTGTAACAGCCTCTTTCTAAATGTAAGTGCCATTACTCTCCGCCCTCTGCAACTAATCCAGA